>NC_046236.1:15435094-15754261 GCF_009819885.2 Catharus ustulatus | reverse complement strand
ACAAGGGAAGTGAATAATCTTAGCTGCAACAATAGACCACAATCAATACCTGCTTGTTCATTGATCTCCAAATGGACCTTTTCCTCCTGGACCTGATTTTGAATTTGTTGCTCCATGCTCTGTAGATAAAAGGCAGAGCCTTGAGCTCTCAGAGCAATCTCTGGGCAGTTTCTCTGCAGCTTCTTCTACCCTAACAAATTTTTACTGAGCTTCTTGAGCACTTCAACTTCTCCTGAAAATATAATAGAAGTGATTTTAGAGCTGTATCAAAAACTGGAATCTGTTCAGATTATTTCTACAGATGAAATCTCCTTTTTTTCCCCTTGCTTTTTAAATAGAATCCATTCCAAAGGGCCTCCTGTTATTCTTGGTGAGTCATCAAAATGCAGATAAACAGCATTCTTTGGGTGCTGTGCACAGAGAGCTCAGTGCCATGAGCAGTTCTGTCCCACTGCTCATCACTTTGTTTGTTTTTGGTGTTCTTTGAAATAAAATAGTCCAAATTCCTTGCTTAAAATCCCTTAAAAGAACAGTTTATTGTGTATATATTTGTCCTATTCACAGGCTGTGTATTAAGCCATGTTTGAATCAGATGCTGATAAACAGAACTCTTGTTTGGGCTCTGAGTTCTATTTTTTAATTCCACATCCCATTGGAATCCCAGTAGTCTCTCCCTGAAAATAGAGCTTTGCTCAGCCTGTGGGAGCTTTGTCCTTGTGTTCAGCAGCCAGGGAAGGGCAGGCAGGAGCAGCCTGGAGCTCAGGTTTGTGCAGTGGGAGGGAGCTCTCAGATGTGTCTCCAGCACCTACTTTACAAGGTCCCTGTGAGAATCACAACTTTCCCCACAGTTTTCTCCCTAAATTGGTGGCTTAGATACCTGCATGTGCCACTCATCTCAGATGGCAGGTGTCACCCTGATTGCCTTTTGCTGGCATGCCAAGCAGGGCAATGTTTTTTCCCTTTCCCACTTTCCAGTGCCTGAGCTCTGACTGAATTTCCGTGCCACTGAAGGAAAAACCAATTTCAGTCTCCCCCCGAGCATTTTTGCTGTCAGGCACTTCTGCTGAGCAGCTGCACTTCTTGTAAGCTGGAGAATTTGAGAAATCTGCAACCCAGAGGGACGTGTGGTACAGGGGGGAAGGTTTTCTGCTGAGGCCAGAGAAATCACTTCTGTTTTTTGTGTTGTTTTCTCTCCCTCCCCACCAGATCGAGAGGAGGCTGGACACGGTGAGGTCTGTGTGCCACCTGGCCCAGAAGAGGCTGATTGGCTGTCTGCAGGGCCAGCATGGCACTGACCCTGACAAGAGACATGTGAGTGCCTGGGGGGGGTGTGAGAACCTGTGTGTGTCTGTCTGTACCTGTCTGTGTGTGTGTCTGTGTGTCTGTCCTTGTGTGTGTGTGTGTCTGTGTCTGTACCTGTGTGTGTCTGTACCTGTGTCTGTACCTGTGTCTGTGTGTCTGTCTGTACCTGTGTGTGTGTGAGAACCTGTGTGTGTCTGTGTGTCTGTCTGTCTGTACCTGTGTGTGTCTGTCTGTACCTCTGTGTGTGTGTGTCTGTGTGTCTCTGTGCCTGTGTATCTGTACCTGTGTCTGTCTGTGTGTCTGTCTGTACCTGTGTCTGTCTGTGTGTCTGTCTGTACCTGTCTGTGTGTCTGTACCTCTCTGTGTGTGCACCCTGGCTCCCACCCTGCTGCTCCCACCACTGCAGCTCAACTCTCACAGCAGCACAGGGAGCAGAGCTGTCAGAGCTGGTGAAACCCCAGTGAAACTTCAGTGAAATCCTGGTGGAACCCCAGTGAAATTTCAGTGAAATCCTGGTGGAACCCCAGTGAAACCTCAGTGAAATTTCAGTGAAATCCTGGTGGAAAACCCAGTGAAACCTCAGTGAAATCCTGGTGGAACCCCAGTGAAATTTCAGTGAAATCCTGGTGGGACACCAGTGAAACTTCAGTGAAATCCTGCTGAAGCCCCAGTGAAACTTCAGTGAAATCCTGGTGGAACCCCAGTGAAATTTCAGTGAAATCCTGGTGGAACCCCAGTGAAACTTCAGTGAAATCCTGGTGGAACCCCAGTGAAACTTCAGTGAAATCCTGGTGGAACCCCAGTGAAATTTCAGTGAAATCCTGGTGGGACACCAGTGAAACTTCAGTGAAATCCTGCTGAAGCCCCAGTGAAACCCCATCAGCACCCCAGCTGAGGCTGGGAGCACCCAGCAGTGGCAGACCCTGCAGTGTCCCTGCAGTGTGCTGGGTGCTTGGAGCTCTCCTGAGCCCAGCTGGGGAAGGGAATCTGCAGCTCTGACCCAGCTCCTCAGATCTGGCATTGCCCCTGGACACTGACACCTCCCCCTGGCTGGAAATACTGTTCTGTGCACTTTTGATTTCTGCCCCTCCTTAGCAAAGCCACAGATAGGTTTTATTAAAACATCAGAGCCAGAAATAATTCACATTCACATTTTCTCCTTTTATTGAGTTGCACAGACCTGAGAGCAGGGGCACACAGGGAGAGAGATGTGACAAGCTGCTTGCTTAAATCTCAGCTTAAAGCTGTTTATCTCTCCTTGGCAGTAGTTGGGATTTGCTTTGGGCCATCATTCCACTAAAGCTGAGAAGAAAGTGCTTCTCAGAGTGTCTGAGAACAGGAGTCTTGGGGCTTGAAACTTTTTGTGACTTGGCATTTTCTTTGAGTCCAAGAATGAGCTGTGTTTGTGTAATAGAAACCATATGGAAGAGCAGCAGAACCTTAGAGGGGATGTGCTGGGGAAGCTGGAAAGAGTGAGCAGCACTAAGCTGAGCTCTGTTCCTTCTGTTCCACAGAAAAAACTTCCTCTAACAGCTCTGGCCCAGAACATGCAAGAAGGATCCATCCAGCTGAGTGATGAAACTCTGCTGGGGTGAGTGTTTGCCTTTTTTTCCTGACTTGCTGTCTGACATCTCCTTGCCTGCAGGGCTCTAATTAGGGGCTCTGGCTGCACAAAGGCTGGTTTCAATCTAATAAAACTTAATATTTCTAGATTCTTTCTTTAATCCAAAGGGAGAAGCAGTGAGCAAGCAGTTTTTCTGGAATGATCTGGGGACAGGTTTTAGGCTGAATTGCATTCCAGAGGATTCTGATTCTCTGCTGTCATAAAAGCTTCTAAAATGGCTTTTTTCCTTGTGGGTTAGAATTATCATCTCCATTTGAAGTTTAGTGGTGTGTATTCTTCAATTAAACTGCATTTTTATTTTAAACTGCATTCTGCAGGTTTGAATTGATGACTTAAAATTTAATGTCAATTTGCATTAATGGCTCCTAGTTCAAAGTAGCCCAAATTTATTTCTCCTGGTAAAGTGTTATTTGCAATTTCCAGGAAAGTGGCTGAAACAAGTGAACCTCCATGTGCTGAATTCCTGGAGCTGAGTGGGTTTTTTCACTGCTGGTGGGAATTCTGATGGAGACAGTGTAGAATGACCTTAGAAACCTTTGAGAACATTTCTGAGCCACAGCAGGAGATTTAAACCTGGATAAAACCTTACAGCATGGGGGTTTTCCTTACAACCAGCATGAAATGAAGGTCAAGTCATGGGTTTGGAGCCTGAGACTGCTGGGGGTGGGATTGGGAATTAGGGGATTAAGAGCTTCACATTAAAGGGGCTTAGGAGAAAATGAAATACTGCATTGAGCAACTTTTCCTGCCTCTGTGAGATGGGCTGGGAAATAAAGGCTGACTTGTGTGCCCTCAGGGCTGCTATAATCCCTGCATGTCTCAAAGTGTTGTCCTGGCTCAGGGATTCACAAGACAAAGGTTTAACAGCACCAGATTTCTCCAGGAGAGCTCAGAGAGCTGGGTTCAGGCCATGAAGGGATGCTTTGCTTTCCTGAGCTCTGCCTTGAACCCTTCTGCAGTCAGTGTCCCATGACAATATCCTGAATTCCTGACAGGAAAATGCTGGATACCTGTGGGGATGCAGAGAACAAACTGGCAATGGAGCTCTCCCAGCATGAAGTGCAGATTGAGAGAGAAGTTCTGGACCCACTGTGCCTGCTGACAGAGGTGAGGCAGCTCAGCCTGGGAGGAGAAACACATCTGCCTTGATGCAAAAACTCAGCAGAAGTGATTTATCTCAGTGCTGGCATTAAAAAACTGCTTTAAGGAATCCTGTATTGGTGGTGGAAAGTGGGTATGAAAGCTACAACATGCAATTTGTTACAAAGCACAGTTCAAAATTCACTGTAAGCCCCTAATTGTCATTTCAGACAGAGATCCCCAACATTCAGAAGCAGAGGAAGCAGCTTGCAAAGCTGGTGCTGGACTGGGATTCTGCAAGGGGAAGGTAGGAGAGATTTCAGTTCCTGGGGCTTTTCTGTGCATGTGAACTCCTTGGTGGCATCTCAGGGCACCTGCTCTGATCTGCTGCTGGCCACTGAAAAAAGACAAATTTACATTGAACTTACACCAGGAAAGGACCCATGGCTGCCAGATCCAAACAGAATCAAGGTTTTGGAGTTCTTACATCCCTGGATACAATCAGAAAAATCTTGGAAACTCATCCAGCTTCCAGCTCATACAAGTGTTTAACTTAAATTAGGAATCACAGAAGTTTTCAGCTTAAGGAGGGAACAGGAATCTGTGTGACCCCTCCAAGGGCTTTTACAGCTCTGTCCCCTCTCACTGGGAGGGTTCTGAGTCTTCATCTCACCCCTGAGTGCCTTTAAATGGTTTTACACTGTCCTGAGAATTGGTGGAGCCATTTTCAGCATGTTCTACACCCATGTAACAGGCTGGGGCAGATACAGGATGCCTGGTGATTTTTATAGTTCCTGCTGGATTATGTCAGCATGTCATGAATGGTTTTGAACCTTTTAGTTCTGTTGGAAAACCTCTGGAACTGTGGGGTTTGTTTCCTGTTGAAAGAAACCAATTCCAAGGGAGCCATAAATGCAGATTCATGTTGAATATTGATTTTCACCAAATGAAACTTTTCTTCCCCAGGTATAACCAAGCCCACAAGACTTCAGGAACAAATTTCCAAGTGCATCCTTCAAAAATAGAATCTCTTAAGGAAGAGATGGATGAAGCTGGAAATAAAGTAGAGCAATGCAAGGTAAGGACAGGAAGAGTGTCCCTTCCACACCTCCCATGGAATTGCCCAATTGTGCAGCTGCAAATCATGTGGCTGTGGCAGTGTCTGTCCTGGGGGGATTTTCCTGCCAGCTGATCCCTGCATTGCTTTAGCTCAGTGAGGAGCTCCATCCAGGCTGTTTCTGAGCTGGCTATTTGACATTATTTTCAGTTTCAGTCTGAGCCAGGCCATGAATGAGTGTTCAGGGTGCCTGGGTGCTCCAGGCCATGGAGCAGCTGTGCAGGAGGAGGCACCTGGAGGAAAATGAAGCTGGGCCCTCCCAGGAGCTGTCACAGCTCTGAGCTGTTCACATTCATTTTCCTTTCTCAACAGCAAGTGCTCCATTGAGTACTGAGAACTGAAACCACTTTTATTAGTACTTGTCCTTGAGTGCTATAAATAACTGGACTGAATGGCAGAATGTTCTTGGCTGAAGGGGCAACTGCTCTCCTGGATGTGGATGATACAATCCCTCCAAAGCCATCTTCCCCTGGCCCCTGGAACTTGCTATAATAGATAAGATATCCTAGATACCAAGGTTGAGCCAAATTCCTTAAGAATTTGGTCACTCTCTAACACCTTGAAAGATAACTGGTTGGAAATTAGTCTGTGTAATTGGTCAGTTCACCTTTAGAACTTCTCACTTAGATTGGATGCTGTTCTTTGTATAAACTTTTTATTGGCTGTAGTTTGGATCCCCCCTGAACTTATAAATATGATTCTGAGAGAATCCTGCTTGATCACCCTTTGCATGAAATAAACTCTTGTGGAACTCGTCAAGTAAGGCCTCTGGTCTTTCTCTGCTGGCTGAATGTGATCTTTCTGAGAGACAGCTAAATCATCTTAGCACTCTCTGGTCCTGGTAAATACCACCAGGGGCCAAAAAAAAAAAAGCCACAGCTGGATAAACCAGAGCTGAGATTTTGAAATCATTTTGCTTGAACTTGGAGCAGAGCAGGTGCTTTAGAACTTCTCAGCTCAAACTTGTGCAGGCAAAATAAACACAATGAATGTGTCTGTCCCCTCTGAGGTGAGTAAAGCTGCTCTCCTGCCTCTCTCCCCAAGGATCAGCTGGCTGCAGACATGTACAGCTTCGTGTCCAAGGAGGGCGAGTACGCTCGCTGCTTTGTCATGGTGAGTGCTGCCCCTGGGGCTCTGCTGCAGCACAGCTGGGCACACACCCTCACTTCTCAGAGATGGCATTTTGTGTGCTAAACCTTTGGTCTTGTCTTATGTGCCGTTCAGAAGCTAATGCTCTTTTTGTTTTTAAAATGTGGCTTCTGTTCTCAGTTATTAGAAGCACAAGCAGATTACCATAGAAAAGCATTAGCAGTCATAGAAAAGGTCCTCCCCGAAATTCAAGCCCACCAAGGTAAAGTAACCTGTGCTCTGGCTGATGCTTCTCCTTGCCTGTGCCACCTATGCACAAAATTCTCCTCCTCTCTCTTGATCCTCTTGCATGCAGACTGATTTAATAAGGCCATTTTGATCTGCTTAACAATTTTACATTCCCAAGCATAATTCCATCTTCGTTCTCTGGATCCTCCAGCCATGTTTAACACACTAATGAAATCTCAATTAAGGATCTCTGATACCCAGCAGGGTAAAGGAAGGATTTTTCTGTTTGCTCACCTGTTTTCCTTGTGCCCCTTTTCTGGCTTTTCAGGCCAATGAAAGTGTCATTGTGATTTGGTTCTTATCAGGATTATCAGGAAAACTCCATGGATTTTAAGGAGCTTGATTTTTATTTTTCCCCCCATTTTGTGCAGCCCTCTTTCCCAGTGTGCCCTCATGCTGGGAAATGGAGAGTTTGGGTGTTGAGCTGATTATCAGCTGTTAAAAAAGTGAATTGTGCAGCTTCATTTCCTCCCTAAGAAGAACTGGAGCTGCTGCTAAGCTTCACTGCCAGGGGATTCCAGGTGCATCCCTGATGTGTGTTTTGGAAACTGCTCTCCAAAATACTGGCTGTGCTGCCCCTGAATCTTTGGATGAATAGGTGAACAGATCTGAGGGAAAATACAATCTGAGCTGAGGAAGGCTCAGGTATCTTCAGCTGAGGGAGGATGTAAAAGATGAACCAATTCAAGACAAATCAGGAGTGTTGTGGAGAGTGGTGTGGGAGAGGAGGGGGTGCAGAGGTGATGCTGGGACAGCAGCAGGGCTGTGCAGGAGGGTCTTTGTGGATGGGGCTGCTTGAAATTTGTTCTTGTTGTATGGGAAATTTGTGCAGAGCAGCTGAGTGTTTCAGAAGAGCCTGGTGGCCCAGAGCTGAATGAGGGGAATTCCTCAGCTGGTGTTTCTCCAGCTGCACAGTAAATTAGAGTCCCATGAAGGTTTGGGGTGGAAGGGACCCTAAAGCCCCTCCAGTGGGGCAGGGACACCTCCCATGACCTCAGGGGGCTCCAAGCCCTGTCCAGCCTGGCCTGGGGCACTGCCAGGGATGGGAGCTGGGACACTGAACAAGTGCTGAGGTTTCTTTTCCTGAAGTTTGCTGCAATTTGCAAAGGTTGGGAAATGCCATGTGCATTGTTGATGAATGAGAGGGACTAAAACCTGACATGGGAGGTGATTGATGTGGGTTTGTAAAGAAAAGGGATGAATTAAATCCTTTGCAGAAACACTTTGCCTTCAGAGCACTCTTTGAAGTCCTCTGAAGTTTTTGTCTTTCTTGGCCTCTTTTCCACATGAAAGAAATAACACATCTATACTAACAATAACCTTTTACATCTGCATTTTTTCAGTCAGAATAGCAGAAATGGGTCAGAATGTAAATTGTAGGAAAGAAGAAATTCACGTTCAATTTGGAGAAATTTGTGCCAATCAGAGTTAAACAAGAATTGAAGAATTAAATTGAAAATTTGAATGTTACAGTGCTGGGCTGTTACCATGGTAGTTCTGGTGTGACACACTGGGGCTGTTAACATCCATTGTAATCTGCTGATTTAAGGAATAAACTTTTTATTAACAGCTCAGTTTTTACTCACTATAAATACAGTTAAAACAAAAGTCAGCCCAGCTCATGCAGTCTGCACAAAATTTCCTCCCGGATTCTTGCAGACTGGACCCAATCAGTGTTACTGGAACATGCCTTCTTGTTGAGGTTTGTTTTTATTAGTTCCAGTTATACACAGAATTTGTGTGTGATATTCCACCCAGAAAGATGCAGAAGTATTTTTTTCTTGCCCACCAGCAGCCTCACTTTCTCTTTGCTCATGATCCAAGGGACTTTACCAATCACGGGCTGTAAAACTCCTGCTGTAGTCTGAACATTTCTGTGCTGTACTAGAGGCTTTCTTCTCTCCTTGCCTGGGCTGTAACTCCAGGGTTTGGTAGTTACACTGCTCAGTGTTTTGATACTCTCCAACTTAGACAAATGGACTGAAAAGCCAGCTTTTGGAACTCCCCTGGAGGAGCATCTCAAGCGCAGCGGGCGGGAAATCGCCGTTCCTATCGAAGCCTGTGTCATGATGCTCCTGGAAACAGGGATGAGAGAGGAGGTGAGGAGCTGCACATCTCCAGGAGCGGGAGGGAGAGGGCCCAGTGCAGCTCATCAACTGCTGCCTGTTTGCTAATGATGCTTGACTGATTTCTTCATTAAATGTTGTGCAACAGAATAACCTCAGCCCTGTGAAAGATGGGAATTAGGGGTGGGCCAGCACTGAGCCATGGTCAGGGGCAGTGACAGGACACAGGAAGGGCCAGCTGGGTCCTGGCTGGCAGGGGACAAAGCTGGAATGTCCTCAAAAAAACTGTTGCAAAACTGGAGCTGTTCCATGCTTGTGCCAGTTGTGGTGACCAATCAATACCTTTTATTTCCATTGTGCAGGGCTTGTTCAGAATTGCTGCTGGAGCCTCCAAGTTAAAAAAGCTGAAAGCTGCCCTGGACTGTTCCACTTCCCAGCTTGATGAGTTTTACTCAGATCCCCACGCTGTTGCAGGTATGGGGAGTGCTCTGAATCCAAAGCAGGTGTAATTGATAGAACAAACTTTGTGCTGTTCAGGTGCTGATCTCCACAGTTAAACTGGGAGAAGTGACAGTCAGGTGAAAGTTCAGTGCACAGTTTGGCACAGGTGAGTGTGGGGTGCCCGTGCTGATCAACCTGATGGGTTTGTGACAGTGGTGTGTAATGTTCAGGTGATCATAATGAGCCACCTGTCACATCTCTCATGGTAAGAGTGTTAACATGGTCAAGGTAGAACTGCAATAGATCTTTGTAAGCCCTTTGTCCTGAAGAGATGATTCAGGGTTTTACAGCATGTTTCTGTCAAATTGCACTAATTACTGACAGACCCTTTGTGTTCCTCTGTGCAAGTGTCAGGTCTTGCCACTTTCCCTGCTACTTGGAATTTATTGCACAGATAAAACTGCAAATGTGAGGGGAGAATTTTCCCTGAAGTGTGAAGGCAGTGGCTGAGGAGCCAACCTGTCCCTGTGTGCCTTGCAGGTGCCCTGAAATCCTATTTACGGGAGCTGCCAGAGCCTCTCATGACCTACAGCCTGTATGAGGAGTGGACACAAGCTGCAAAGTAAGCATGCCACAAACAGCTGCAGAGGAATTCATGCTGCAGATTTCTATTAAGTTGGATTCCTCATTGATGAGTTCAAAAGAAACAAGTTCACACAGTTATTTATTATTTCATTAATGGATATTTTGTGTAACAACTTATTTTAAATGATAAATAGCTGAATACAAATGGCACAAAATGTGGTGAAAAATCTGCTTTAACTACCAGGGCTGCTTCAGGCTGCTGGCTGCACACTATTGATGCTCCAGCAGTTTTGTTGCAGGTAGAGATAATTCAGCGATATGACAAGCAGGTTACTGAGTACAAAACATTTATTTGGCATAAATGGAAGTTTATACCCTCACCTCTGTCACTGCACAAAGAGCTGATTTCTGCCCTGGGGGTGAGATGTCATGGCACTTTCTTGTCCTTTCAGCATTCAGGACCAGGATAAGAAGCTCCAGGAGTTGTGGAGGATTTGTAACAGATTACCTGAGCATTACAGAGTTAACTTCAGGTAGGTGTGGACATCTCTCAGCTCAGCTGCTTGCACCTCAGAGCCAGTCAAACTAAACTGGAGTCCAGCTGTGCTTCCCTTGGCCAAATTCAGTGAGATTTATAAAAATATCTCTTACCTCACACAGCAGTGGCCATGCATAGGTGGTGTCCTCAAATTGCCTGTTGGCAGGAAATAGTGGTGCACAGAGCCTTTCTATTTATGGCTCATGCTCTGCTCTCTGCTGTTGTTTCCAGTCTTAGAAATCACCTGGATCTATTCTTAAACATCTCATTTTTCCTTTTGGTTTTGCGTTTTGGAAATGAACCGGAACAAAAGCAGCTCTGGTGATTCCTAGAAGCATGGAATTTCCATTACAGGATGTGAAAGTAGCTGAAACTAAGCCTTTTTCTCTGGAAGTATAATATTTCTGTGGCTCTGTTTTGCTAAGATGGGAGCTGCTTTCTTTGCTACCCAGTTCAGCTTTTGTGATTCAGGAGCAGAAGCTTTGGGCAGCTGCCAGACAAGGCTGCTCATCCCATTTCCGTGCTGTTGGGAGCTCTCTTTACAAGTTCTTGGATTTTTATTTACTTGCTTTCAACAAGAAGTGCTCATGGTTCCTGTTGTTTACTTATTTCTTTCCTTTTTTTTGAAGGTATTTAATCAAATTTTTAGCCAAGCTTGCCCAGAACAGTGATGTTAACAAAATGACACCGAGCAACATCGCCATAGTCTTGGGCCCCAACTTGTTGTGGGCAAAAAATGAAGGGTGAGTTCTTTTAAAAAGCTACAGACAGAACTGGGTGAAGCTGTAGAACTGATAGGTTTAAATCCTTCAGTCTGTTCACAGCAATGCACTGGTTACCTCAAAATTATTTCAAATGTTCTTTCAGCCCATGCCTCAAGGTCCTTTGAGGCAGGAAGGGTTTTGGGGGTGTTTCCAAAAGCTGTGACTGTTACTGGATAATCTGGAGTCCAGCACAGTTCTCTGGTGCTGAGGAGCTGATGCATCATGTGTAGCCTAATTTGTTATTTAGGTGGTCAGAGTTGATTTAATTTTCTTGCTTTGGTGGAACACTGAGTAAAGGGTTCTTCAAACCTGTCCTGCAGATCCCTTGCTGAGATGGCAGCAGCCACTTCAGTGCACGTGGTGGCAGTCATTGAGCCCATTATCCAGCATGCAGACTGGTTCTTCCCTGGGGGTGAGTTCAGCCGCACTCAGCGATTTCACATCACCCCCAGGACCCCTCAGTGCCTTTGCAGCACCCTTGGCTGTGTGTCTGAGGCATTCTGCCTCTCCCTCTTGCAGATGAAGATTTCAATGTGTCTGGGGCGTTTGTGGCAGTTCCTGCTGTGAATTCCAATCACTTGTCACACACTGGGAATGACTTTGAATGTGGGACCCTGGAGAGGAAGAGGCCTCTGAGCATGACTGTGATGGAAGGGGATTTGCTGAAGAAGGAAAGGTAGGTGCAGTTCTCAACTCAGGGGTCCTTTCCAGCCCTCTTCCAGTGAGGCTTCAGTCAGACACCTCAGTGGTGTCAGGAGAGGAATTTCATGGAAATGCTGTGGGTAACAATGGTGATTTATTTCCTGTTGTTGCAGCCTGAGGATGGCTCAAAGGTAATGTACAGTTACTTCCTTCCAGTTACACTCCATGCATGATAAATCCCAAGCAGATACTGCTGCTCCCAGTTTCCATTCTCCTGGTACAGATTGGGGGTGGTCTGAGATGCACTGGAACAGAAGTGTCTGCAGCAGCATCTCTCAGTCTCTAACTTCTGGTATTCCATGGCTTCTCTTTCAAAGCCCATAAGCTGAGGTGGTGTTACCTGGTGCCTTCATGATAAGACTTCTGAGTTGATGATGGTACAGTATTGCCACAGCAAGCAGTAGAATGCTAAAAACCCTCAGTAAAACGTGCTGTTTCCCATATAACATGTAGTGTAACGTTCATTCTTATCACTCATCATGAGTATTCAAGTGATGTGCTTGTTTTTAGCTGTTGATGCAAATGTTGTTACCTGTCAGCTGTGATCAGCCACATGCAAATTTGTCAGCACTCACAGAAGAGGAAGAAAATCAGTTCAAGATTCAGTGTTTAACACAACAGGAATAAAATCATTTCTAGAATGGATGTGCTGTATGTATTCTAAAATCTGTTAGAGTTGGGGTCTGCTTCTCCACTGTTCTCCTTGAAACACAAACAGAATGATTTGGCTTGGAAAGCACTGTAAAGATCTCTCATTCCAGCCCCCAAATCACAGCCTGTATCCAGTAGCTTTTTTTGGAATCCCAACTTAGTGTGTGATAGAAACAAAACTCATGTGGCAAAGTACATTTAGTGAGGAGCTGGTGTGGTATGGAAGGAACTGTGGATTTACATGTGAGATTCGAGTGCTCTGACCTCATTGTCATCAGTGTTTGTCTCCAAATGTGACTGAGTACTTTGTTCACTGACGTTTAGCTTATCCCCCTGTGGGGATAAGCCAAATCCTGTTGCATGTCCTAACCCTGCTGGTGTTGTGCAGGCAGTGGAAGCTTTAACCCCGTGGTGTCGTGCAGCCAGCGGAGCTTTCCTCGTGTCTGCTTTGCATGTCGGGGTTTGTCTGGGGGTGGGACCCCCATGTCCTGCTGCCACAGCACCTGGAGGTGCTGCCTGCTGTGTTCACTCTCTCTTCTCTCTGTAGCTTTGGTGTGAAGGTGCTGGACTTCCCCTCGACCCCGCGGCGATGTGGCACTGTAAACAGAAAGCTCACATCGCCCGCCTTCCAGCCACCGCTGCCGCCCTGCGAGCCCCCGGGCACTGAGCAGCCCTGGCTGCCCTCGGGGGCTGAGCCCGGCCCTGGGGCTGCCTCTGCTCCTGCTGCTGCCCCTGCAGAGCAGCCCCAGCCTCCCGGCCCTGAGGATGCCAGGTAAGAGGCACAGCTCGTCTTGGCACAGCTTGGCAGCAGCTGCAGTCCCAAACTGGGTACCTGTGTCCAGGGATGTGTCCTGGCACGTGTGGGCAGCAGCAAACTGGGTACCTGTGCCCAGGGATGTGCCCTGGCACGTGTGGGCAGCAGCTCCAATCCCAAACTGGGTACCTGTGCCCAGGGATGTGCCCTGGCTGCTGTGGGCAGCAGCTCCAATCCCAAACTGGGTACCTGTGCCCAGGGATGTGCCCTGGCTGCTGTGGGCAGCAGCTCCAGTCCCAAACTGGGTACCTGTGCCCAGGGATGTGCCCTGGCACGTGTGGGCAGCAGCTCCAGCCCCAAACTGGGTACCTGTACCCAGGGATGTGCCCTGGCTGCTGTGGGCAGCAGGAGCTCTCCTGTCATGTGCACAGTTCCAGAATTCGGCTTCTGAAATAACACACACAGTTCTGGGTGTTCCAAAATTGACCTTACAACATGTGATTGATCTCACAATCCTTCATTCTGGTGTTCCAGAATTGATCTTATAACATTCATAGCTCTGGGTATTCCAGAATTGGTGTTATAACATCCATGACTCTGGATATTCCAGAACTGATCTTATAACGTCCATGGTTCTGGGTGTTCCAGAATTGGCCTTCTGAAATACCACACATGGTTCTGGCTGTTCCAGAATACATCTTTTAATATGGCATACACAGTTCTGTATGTCATATTACATTTATGTCAAACTCTGTTCTGCAGTTTATCTCCTAAGATAGTGGAATTCTTAGGGAAAAAAATGATGATGAAAAGTACAAATATAGACTCTATTTCTGCTGCCCACACTGCCCTTCCCAGGCTGTGTTGTAGAGATGTGCCCACAGGTGATACCAGCTTGCTGCTGAAAGAGCAAAACCTACAGTGGCAGTGCCAGAAACCTGTTGGTCTTGTTTGTTGTTGCTTGTACCTGTTATCTGGATATGTCTTGTTTTGTTTGTTTGTCTGTAGCAAGTGTTAGTGATGAGCAGGCTTGCAGTCAGTTTGTCATATTTCAGGAGTAGTTTCTTTAGGACAAGTAGGTACACAAAAAGGTATTGCTGTTTAATTTGAAGCTGTGTGGTGGTGTCCCTGCACTCCAGGCTGTTTGCAGCAGCCTGACTGCCCCCAGTGAGGTGGAGCAGCCCTTTGCTCTCAGCTCCTGGGTGCTCTGAGCTGTGACAAACCACGTGTGAAGCTGCAGTGCTGCCAAATGTCAGCCTGGGAGTCTCAGGGTGAAACCCCACCGTGGGCTTTGATGCACAGAGCTCGTTCTCAGGTGATATATTTATAAAACCAGCTCCTTTGGAAGTCCCCTGCAGACCAGTATTTCCTCCACATGTGGCTTTTGTGGCAGAGGCAGCTGAAGCAGAGCCTTGGGGGTCAGAAAGTTGCATTTAAAATGTGCACAGCCTCTGTGCAAGCACTCACAATTTATTAACAGCATCTGGGAAATGGGGATTGCAGAGTGCCAGTGAGTACAGTCCCTTTTGGGGACTGAATTGCTGCAGGTGACTCTAAATGTGGAGGAGTAGAGAAGGGAGGAGGGGACCCTGCCCAGAGCCACCTCAGGCTCACCTCCATCATCACCCACCACCCCAACTGAGCCTCAAGTGCCACATCCACGTGGTTTTGAACATTCACCACCTCCCTGGGCACCTGTGCCAGGGCTTGACAAAAAATTGTGTCCACTTATGTGATCCCCATGGAGCAGCTGCAGCTGAGCAAGCAGGGCAGGTGACAGGCACCTCTGATGTGAACTTTCTCATTTGCAGCACCTCGAAAAGCAAGGACAGCACCTCTGCAGCCACTCCTCCCCCGGTGAGGAACGGCCAGGCCAGCCCTGCCCCAGCACCCAGCTCCTCCCAGCTCTCTGTCACCCAGCCCCAGAACGCTGCTGGCCCCAGTCCCCACGCCCTGAGGAGAGGTGGGTGTTTCTTTGCTTTTCAGCCACTGTGTTCCAAGCCTTGCAAAATGCTGCTACAAGAACTTGAGCAGCAGCTCTGCCCTGACACAGACAGCAGTTTCAGCTGGTGCCTTGTCCCCAAGGCTGGCTGTAAAGCAGCTCTGACTTTTGGACTCTCTGAATGGTGAGAGTGTCACCAGTGCTGTTTAACAAACTCTCCCAAAAGCTGTTGATCAGTAAATGCCTGGATTGATAATGATCCATTTTAGTTTGATAACATACCTGAGGATTTTTTTGTGCTGCTCATTGTTCTCTTTGGGAGCTTGGTTTGGAATAGTAGAATTCCAAAATGGTTTGGGATGGATGGGACCTTAGAACTCATCTTGTTCTGTCCCCTGCCATGGCAGGGACACCTCCCACTGCCCCAGGCTGCTCCAAACCCCATCCAGCCTGGCCTGGGACACTCCCAGGGATCCAGGGGCAGCCTCAGCTGCTCTGGGCACCGTGTGCCCACCCTCCCAGAGAGGAATTCCTTCCCCATATCCCACCTGGCCCCTCCCTGTCAGTGGGAGGCCCCTCCCGTGTCCTGTCACTGATGCTGGACTCTCCCTCTTCTCTCCACAGCTGTGAAGAAGCCGGCACCAGCTCCCCCCAAACCAGCCAACCCTCCCCCAGGACAGCCAGGAAGCCAAAGCTCTTCCCCAGCTGCTCAGGCACCTTGTGTGTCTCCCAAACCCCCGGGCAGCAGCTCCTCTCCTCCTGCTCAGCATGCAAACCCAGGGGCAGCCCAGCCCTGCTGCCCCTCGCAGGTTTCTGCGCCTCGCAGATATTCCAGCAGCCTCTCCCCCATCCAAGCCCCCAACCACCCACCCCCACAGCCCCCAGCACAGGCAACTCCTCCCCTGCAGCCCAAAGGCAGCAGCCAGGCCTCTCCTGGGGAGCAGGGAGCAGGAGAGGGCTCCTCTGTGTCCCTGTCCCTGTCGCAGACCCCCACTCCCCCCGACACGCCGCCGCTGGGGAAGCAGCCGGGCCCTGCCGTGCCCCCTGAGCCCTGCCAGGCTCCCCCCCCTGCCCAGGGCAGCTCCCAGCCCCGGCCCAGGCCCGTGCCCAAGCCCAGGAACCGGCCCAGTGTGCCCCCTCCTCCCCACCCTGCAGCTCCTGGGGATGGCACAGCTCAAAACCCTGCACCAACAGCATCCAAAATTGTCACAGGTGAGTGAGTGAGTGAGTGAGTGCATCCCCCTGCTGGGGCACACACTTCACATGGGGGGAGCCTGAACAGCACAAATCTCTGCTAAAATAGCTCATTTCCAGGGGCCACCCAGCTGCTCTGCACACCAGGGTGTCGTTCCTGGGGCTGAAGTGTTTGGGGACAAGTGGAGATGAACTTTTGTTATTTTTGTTTTTCCTGTTTGGAGGCTGAGCACTGTGGCTGCAGCTCGCTGGGGCTGTCTCCAGCTCAGCATCTTGGCAGTCAGTTCTGCTTGTACATCTGTTGCCAAAAAGCAAATATTTAGAGGAGGGAGAAGATGTAGCCAAGGATGGTGGATGTCTGCACATACTGAGATAAGAAAAGGGCACAAGTGGTCACTGCCATGTGCTCTCACATGCAGAGATGTTTTACCTTAGGAGAGCAGAGCCTTCTGATGTGCAGTTAAGTTGAGCATCCAGAAGCTGAAGAATGACCTGTGTTAAACTCTTAGGTCAATATTTACAGAGCCTCACATTTTAAGTGCAATCCTTGTTTTAAGACAATCATGAAGTAATGAGAGACTTTTGTCTTCTCACAGAAGCTTCATGAAGCTTGCAGTTAACAATTTGATTTGGGCAATGTTACTTTAATAGAGATAGCTAATAAAGTTTATTTTTTTAAATGTAATTGCTGAGGCCATTCAAAACCAGCAGATTTTGGAATGTTTTCCTGCTGAGTCACTGCTTATTCTGGGAAACTCTGAAGGAGGAGATACTGAATGTGGGAGACTAATGCTTTTAAATCTACTTATAATTAATAATGGTTGGAACTTTCCCATGACACTGCAGCTTCTCTAGAATTACACTAATGTATTGGAATGCAGATATCAATTCTGGTGCCTAACAGCTCTACCCCAATGCCTTGCAGGTGGGGATGGTTACTGCGAATAAGGTTTGTACTCACAGAACCTGCAGCTAAACTGCTCCTGTTTGTAGCTTGAGTTTGGACATGTGCTTGGAGCTGTGCTGTGCCAGCCCTGTGTGCCCAATCCTGCACAGAACTGTGCTGTGCCAGCCCTGTGTGCCCATCCCTGTCCCCATCCCTGCACAGAACTGTGCTGTGCCAGCCCTGTGTGCCCATCCTTCCTTAGGAACTGTGCTGTGCCAGCCCTGTGTGCCCAATCCTGCACAGAACTGTGCTGTGCCAGCCCTGTGTGCCCATCCTTCCTTAGGAACTGTGCTGTGCCAGCCCTGTGTGCCCATCCTTCCTTAGGAACTGTGCTGTGCCAGCCCTGTGTGCCCATCCCTGCACAGAACTGTGCTGTGCCAGCCCTGTGTGCCCATCCCTGCACAGAACTGTGCTGTGCCAGCCCTGTGTGCCCATCCCTGCACAGAACTGTGCTGTGCCAGCCCTGTGTGCCCATCCCTGCACAGAACTGTGCTGTGCCAGCCCTGTGTGCCCAATCCTGTCCCCAATCCTGCACAGAACTGTGCTGTGCCAGCCCTGTGTGCCCAATCCTGCACAGAATTGTGCTCTGCCAGCCCTGTGTGCCCATCCTTCCATAGGAACTGTGCTGTGCCAGCCCTGTGTGCCCAATCCTGCACAGAACTGTGCTGTGCCAGCCCTGTGTGCCCAATCCTGCACAGAATTGTGCTCTGCCAGCCCTGTGTGCCCATCCTTCCATAGGAACTGTGCTGTGCCAGCCCTGTGTGCCCATCCTTCCTTAGGAACTGTGCTGTGCCAGCCCTGTGTGCCCAATCCTGCACAGAACTGTGCTGTGCCAGCCCTGTGTGCCCATCCCTGCACAGAACTGTGCTGTGCCAGCCCTGTGTGCCCATCCCTGCAGAGAACTGTGCTGTGCCAGCCCTGTGTGCCCATCCCTGCACAGAACTGTGCTGTGCCAGCCCTGTGTGCCCATCCTTCCTTAGGAACTGTGCTGTGCCAGCCCTGTGTGCCCATCCTTCCATAGGAACTGTGCTGTGCCAGCCCTGTGTGCCCATCCCTGCACAGAACTGTGCTGTGCCAGCCCTGTGTGCCCATCCTTCCATAGGAACTGTGCTGTGCCAGCCCTGTGTGCCCATCCTTCCACAGGAACTGTGCTGTGCCAGCCCTGTGTGCCCATCCTTCCATAGGAACTGTGCTGTGCCAGCCCTGTGTGCCCATCCTTCCATAGGAGCTGTACTGTGCCAGCCCTGTGTGCCCATCCTTCCATAGGAACTGTGCTGTGCCAGCCCTGTGTGCCCATCCTTCCTTAGGAACTGTGCTGTGCCAGCCCTGTGTGCCCATCCTTCCTTAGGAACTGTGCTGTGCCAGCCCTGTGTCCCCATCCCTGCAGAGAACTGTGCTGTGCCAGCCCTGTGTGCCCAATCCTGCACAGAACTGTGCTGTGCCAGCCCTGTGTGCCCATCCCTGTCCCCATCCCTGCACAGAACTGTGCTGTGCCAGCCCTGTGTGCCCAATCCTGCACAGAACTGTGCTGTGCCAGCCCTTTGTCCCCATCCCTGTCCCCAATCCTGCACAGAACTGTGCTGTGCCACAGGAGCTGTGCTCTGCCATGGGATCATTTGCTCTGCCAGCTCTGTGTCTCATCCCTGTGAGCATTCTGCCTGCAAGAGGCTTTGAGGCCTCTGCTGCTCAACTGTAATAGGCCTTGAACATTAAATTATTCCTTAAGTCCCTGCAAAGAATTAACACGTCACAGCAGGCCCCAGCATTAGTCCCCAGGCCAGGTGTGATGGGTGACCCATTTCCAGCAGGCTCCTTCTCCTCAGTGCAGGCAAATACAATTTTCTCTACAGCTTGGTGCTTTGTGGTTACACTTCCATGTAGCTCTCATTGAGCTTTGCAGTTACTTTTAACCAGGTGGAGTTCTTTTGGCAAAATGCAGGCTGAGGTGAGAGAACAGTGGCAGAGCAGCCCCAGCAGCCCCAGGGTGTGTTCACAGCACCAAGGTGTGTTTGTTCACAGCCCCAAGGTGTGTGTGTTTGCAGCCCCAGTGCTGGCTCTGCTGCTCACTGCAGCTCATGCACAGCTCCACTCCCTGCCCTGCACACCTGGCAGGATTTGGGATGCTGCTGCTGCTGCCTGAGTTAGCTCAGGGTTTGCCTGTTTGCAGCCAGGACACTGAAATCAGTCTTGGATTGAGAAGCCAGGCTCGAAATCCCTGAGCTTTGGGGTTTGTGGTGATTGGAGAAAGGGAGGTTGCCCAGAGAAGCTGCCCCTGTGTCCCTGCCCATTATGGGATTCCATGATGAAACCAGCAGTTACAGAGCTGCTTGGGCAACTAAAATGTAGCTTTGATTCTTAAAATCACTGACTTATCCTTGTGCTTGTGTCAGTATATTTAAAATATGAGGGTGATTTATTCCCTGGGCTCTGAATGGTGACAGCACTTTACAATTAACAGCAGCAGCTGTGCTAACGAGTCAAACTTCAAGGAAGCACTTCATCTGAATTTCCAAGTGTTTCATAGTTTGACCCTATTTATTTTCATTTTAGGGTTTTCCTGGTTCTGAGGAGGTTTTTTCAGTGACAGCAGACAGGGAGGGTTTGTTTTACCCCAGTGTAAGGGAGAAATCCTTGTCTTGTCATCCACATCCAGCTGGGGCTGCCTCATTAGGGTTGTGCCAAGGGGCTGCACAGAGCAGAGAGCCCAGGTGTGCTGCAAACAGCAAAAGGGGGAGGGAAAGCTCTCAGGGGGGTTCTCCCAAACTGCTGAAGGGAGCTGGAGGCTCCAGGCTGTTCTGCAATCCCCTGGGCAGGGGCTCAGTGGCTCAGGCTCACCTCAGCAGCACAGCCCATGCTGAAGCACCTCCAGAGCAGTGTGTTGTGAGAGGATTCATACTCTGAATTAACACACCACCTGTCACATAGGTGCCTGCTCTAATATTCACACCTGCACATACAAGCTCTTACACAGCCACTAATTCACAGTGTGCAACTGCTGGTTTTAATTTGAACCTTAACAAGTGGAATGAGGGAACAAAATTAAGGTGGCAGCACACCTCAGATAATCCCTGAGCAGCAATTCTGAACTGTCCTCAGGATGTTGTTGACTCCTTTGTCCAGGTACTGGACTTCAGTAATGCCTCAAATTCTATTTATGGTATTGAAGTAAGAAGCCCTAGAATATTCTAATCAAAGGTTTTATTAAATAATCCAGATGTTTGACCAGCATTCAGTAGGAACTGTATTGGCAAGTGCAATGGTAAGGAGAAGGGCCCTGATTGGCCACCACTGTTGCTAATTGCTAATTGCTAATGATGTGTGTGCTAATTAATTACTAACCCTGCCCTGCTGTGTGTGTCCCTGGCATGGCCAGCCCGGGGCTGCTGCTGCTCCCATTAACCCACTAAAGCCTTGCAGAGCAGCACTGAAGCTCTCAGTGTCTCCTGGCCCCTCTCAGCCTGTGCTGTGTCCATGTGCAGAGCATCCAGAGCTGCTGTGTGCCTGTCCCAGTGTCCCTGCCCTGCCTGTGTCACCAGCTCCCTCCCCTGTCACAGTGTCCCCCAGGGGCTCCAGGGCAGCTGCAGGAAGGGATTGAGGGTCCCTTCCAGCCCAGTTCTGGGATTCTGTGCCTTCCATCAGTGCCAGGCCAGGCCAGGGTGGGGTTGGGGCTGCCCTGAGCAGGGTCCCAGCACACAGAGCCCTGCAGGGGGGGCTCAGGGGGGCTGCACTCAGGGGCTGCTCTCCCCTCTTCCAGGTCATTTAGCTCAGAAACCTTCAACTTGAGTTTTCTGCAGTAACTTCTGGGTTAACATCAGGGTTTCATGCTTGAGTTATGAGTCCCAGTCTCTCTAGGATGTCTGTCTGCACCTCCTGTGCTTGAAAACAAGGCATTTATTTGGATTTTTTGTTGATTCAAGTGATCTAAATTACTTCCTATGTGGAGCAGCTGCTGGACTGCAGTAAGGGATGTCATGGCATGTTGTGAATCAGCTTTCCAAAATCCTGACTACATTTTCAGTTACCTTTTTCTGAGCTGCTGGGGATTTTTCTGGTCTGACAATTCTAGCTGCCAGGGCAGACCAGAGACTGCATTTGTGGTCCTTGGCTTGAACAAAATTCTCTCAGAAGAGGCAAAGCCCATGACATGTCCTGTTTACACAGGAGAGAGGTTTAACCTGCACTTGGTGTAAATAACTTGTCAGACTCCTTTTGACACCATCCACATCCCTGTTCTTCTCCAAGTCACAGGTGCTGTTCCCTGGTGGATGATTTAGGTGCTAAATCATTTTGCTGAGTGTTTTGATGTGAAAATCCAGAGTAGCTCTCCAGGGGCATTGAGGAATCAGATCCTAAATCACAGTCCCTCCTTCAGGAAGAAGTGGGTGCAGTTGCTGTGTGCAGGGTGTGCAGGAGGAGCAGTGGGAGCTGCTCAGCTGGGCTCAGCTGGGCTCAGCTCTCAGCCCTGTGTGCCCACAGCTCTGGCCAGGAGCCCTCGTTGATCTTTGCTTTCCCTTCTCTAAGGCAGTGCCCAGGAATTGCCGTGTGAATGAGCGAACAGCTGCTAAACTCGCTGTTCCTTTTTGTGCAGACTCTAATTCCAGTATTCCAGAACCACTTGCAACCCCTCCTCCAGAGCTTCCTGCAGAGGCAGCGGGCAGAGAGCTGCACAACCACGTCCTGCTGGACATGGACACCGACACGGAGAGCACGGCGCTGTGACCGCCCTGCCTCCCCTCCCGGCACAACCAGACCTACAGGGAACAGCTTCTTCTGGCAGCCTGCCACAGCTGCCCACAGCTGTCCACAGCTGGCACCTCAGCCTCGTGGGCTCACTCATCTCCAGCCTGGCTGAGCTTGGAGGAGACCTCTCCAAAAACCCAGCCCAAGCTCCGCTGGCGCCCGCTGAAGAAGTTGAATGATCTGGGTCTGCACAACGGTTTCACACTCTTGGCTGGAAGGAGGGAAGGAATTCCTGCAGGAGCTGGCCTGGGAGGCATGGTCAGTGCTGGTACAGTGGTGTCAGCAGGAATGCCAGCAGGATCAGCAGCAGAACATTAGTTATTTAAGTGCATGTCTGTATAGGGCAGTAATCCCTCTCAGCACCCCCGAGGCTCTCTGTAGTTCTTAGCCCGTTCCAGGAGCTGCTCCAAGCCCCCCTCAAGCCCTGAACCAAACCCCTGCCCCAGTGCTGGTGGTGACTGCTGGTTCTCAGTCACCCTGTGGAACTGTGGATGCACCCAGTGCCTTGAAGGACTGTTCCTGTCTCTTTAATCATTTCATTGCTACTTAGGATCAGTACTTACCCTGATTTCATAGTTATTTGTATTAACCTGCTTTGTTCATGTGCAACTGGCAACTGTTTGACCAGGAAACCTGGAAATGGGGTTTGTGCTTTTGTTGAAAACGGTTGAGTTTTGAAAGAACTTTGAAACAGCTGTTTGGGTTCAGCAGTTGAGTGAACATTTATAAAATTAAAGATTGTTTTTTGTCAACTTAAGGCATCTTTATTCTAGTTTTGTTGCTTCCACTGGGTCCTGAAGGTCAGAGTGATCCCCTGGACTGTGTAGCTTGGTTTTATCTTGAGGACTTCAGTGGGAGCACTGTGGGAATTCCTCTGTCACCCCAGCCCTGTAACAAATCCTTGTAACTCTAAATCCAGTTTGATGAGGCACAGACTCCAGTCCTGGGACTGATTCTGCTGTTTGTCCCCCAGGCTGTGCAGTGCCTCTCTCCCCCAGGGTTTCACATGCTCAGGAGGGATCCCCAAGCTCCAGCTCCCTTTTTGTTATTTAACAAAGATATTTTCTGCAGCTTTCCAGCTGTTCCTGCAGTCAGTGCCTGCACACCCAGCTCTGGGTGAGGTTTGCTGGGACCCTGCAGGATTTAATGAGTTCTGGGAACCTCTGCCCTGGCACTGGTGCTGGCTTGGGCTGCTTTAGGTCCTTCAGGTGCCTTTTGGGGCAGGGTTGGGACAGGTTCCACACTCTCTGCTGGTGTTGGTGTTGGCATTGCAGTGCCAAGGCTGGTAACTCAGGCCATCAGCACTCACTGCTCAGGGAAGGAGCTGAAGGGGTCCCTGGGGTCACTCAGGGCCAGAGGAGCTGAACTAAAGGGGACCCAAGTGCTCACAGCTGGTTATAGAGGCATAAATAGGAAGAGAATCCAGGCTTCCTGAATTCCAGGCAGTGCTCTAAGGCCAAAGAGCAAAATTAAATATTTAAAATAACCAAACCAACCTTCCTCAGCTGGTTGGTGCCAGGTGGGGTCTGACAGTGCCAGGCCCCCATTAGAAACAAGGAAAATATTATGCCTTTAAAATGTCTTAAATAAAGAAATAAAATGTAGAAAGCATTAAGAATTACATTAACCCTCTGCTACTCATTAATATTTACACCAATTAGGATTAGTTGTTGCTCTGGGGGCTGGCTATGCAAAGTAAGCCCAGAGGAAGATGCCAGCACACACACACAGCAGCAGGTTGATGTTCAGGACGTGTTTCACCAGGGGTTTTTCCTCCAGGGAAGCCACAGGTGGGGGCTCAGCTTTGGGCAGGGGCTCTGCAGCCTCCTGCCTGTGCTCCATCCCACACAGCCACAGCAGGGTGCTCAGCAGCTTGGAGCTGCCCTTGGCCTCAGCTGCACCTGGAACGAGCAGGGAGGGAGGGAGGGTGAGCCAGAGGTGCCAGGAGAGCTCCTGGTGTGGGGCAGCAGCACCAAAGTGCTCTCTGCCTCCTCCAACAACAGACAAATGAACTACACAAATAAAAATGTAAAAAATAAATTAATAACACAAAAATATTCCTAACTCAATAAACTCGTAATGCCTCAAATCATCAAAACAAAAACACTGCCTATAAATAAACACAAAACCAAACACTCAATCTAACCATGAACAGTATTTCTCAAATTATCCATAGCTATAAAACATATGCTACCATCAAACAAACCAAACAAAAAAACTCCTCTAATATAAACAACAATAATCCAAATATAAATATAAAAAACTTTAAAAATTATCTACATCTCCATACTCGGAGCTCTGAGCTCAGGTTCTGCTCTTGCAGCATCTCAAGCCATGGTAATGATAAACCAGACTTAGAACCCACAACAAACCAAACCCAAAACCCAGGACAAACCAAACCTAAAAGCCATGTCAAACCAAATCTAAACCCCACGATAAACCAAACCTAAAACCTGCAATAAACCAAACCTAAAATCCATGATAAACCAAACCTAAAACCCAGGACAAACCAAATCTAAACCCCATGATAAACCAAACCTAAAATCTGCAATAAACCAAACCTAAAATCTGCCATAAACCAAACCTAAAATCTGCCATAAACCAAACCTAAAATCTGCCATAAACCAAACCTAAAACCTGCCATAAACCAAACCTAAAATCTGCCATAAACCAAACCTAAAACCTGCCATAAACCAAACCTAAAACCTGCCATAAACCAAACCTAAAACCTGCCATAAACCAAACCTAAAACCCACCATAAACCAAACCTAAAACCCACCATAAACCAAACCTAAAACCCGCCATAAACCAAACCTAAAACCTGCCATAAACCAAACCTAAAACCCACGACAAACCAAACCTAAAACCTGCCATAAACCAAACCTAAAACCCACGACAAACCAAATCTAAACCCCACAATAAACCCAACCTAAAACCCTTGATAAACCAAACCTAAACCCCACCATGAACCAAACCTAAAACCTGTGACAAAACAAACCTAAAATCTGCAATAAACCAAACCTAAAACCCACCATAAACCAAACCTAAAACCCTTTTTCTTCAATTCCACAACTCTTTGAGCACACCCTGAAGCTCCAGAAGTGCAGAGGAAGGAGCTCTGACACTCCTTTCCTGCAGGATCTGGGGGCTGTGGGGTCACTCTCACCTTTGGCTCCATCAGAAGGGGTTTCAGCAGCGGGGCTCAGCTCCAGCTGCAGCGTGGCCGTGTCCTTGGCTGGCAGCTCCTGCTTGGGGACAGGATCCCCTCGGGTGAACCAGGTGAGCCTGCTGACCTGGGGGCAGCAACAGTGCTGGTGAGGAAACTGCTGTGATGGGAGCTGCAGGAAAATCACCCTGCTGGGCTGGGAGCTGCAGGAAAATCACCCTGCTGGGCTGGGAGCTGCAGGAAAATCACCCTGCTGGGCTGGGGGCTGCAGGAAAATCACCCTGCTGGGCTGGGAGCTGCAAGAAAATCACCCTGCTGGGCTGGGAGCTGCAGGAAAATCACCCTGCTGGGCTGGGGGCTGCAGGAAAATCACCCTGCTGGGCTGGGAGCTGCAGGAAAATCACCCTGCTGGGCTGGGAGCTGCAGGGAAATCACCCTGCTGAGCTGGGAGCTGCAGGAAAATCACCCTGCTGGGCTGGGAGCTGCAGGAAAATCACCCTGCTGGGATGGGAGCTGCGGGAAAATCACCCTGCTGGGATGGGAGCTGCAGGAAAATCACCCTGCTGGGCTGGGAGCTGCAGGAAAATCACCCTGCTGGGATGGGAGCTGCAGGAAAATCACCCTGCTGGGCTGGGAGCTGCAGGGAAATCACCCTGCTGGGCTGGGGGCTGCAGGAAAATCACCCTGCTGTGATGGGAGCTGCAGGAAAATCACCCTGCAGGGCTGGGAGCTGCAGGAAAATCACCCTGCTGGGATGGGAGCTGCAGGAAAATCACCCTGCTGGGCTGGGAGCTGCAGGAAAATCACCCTGCTGGGCTGGGAGCTGCAGGAAAATCACCCTGCTGTGATGGGAGCTGCAGGGAAAATCATCCTGCTGGGCTGGGCAGCAGCTCTGGGGGTTCTGGGATGCTGCAGCTCCTTGTCCTGCACCCAGCAGGATGGGGCTGTAAGGTCTGTGCTCAGTGTGGGACCCAGCCTGGCACAGACTGACAGCAAAATGAACAGAAATTGTGGCCAGGGAGGGCTGGCTGGAAGTGGGGGAGCTGAGAGAAGAGACAAGTGGGGAATAGGGGATTTTCCTTCAAATATCTAAAATATCATCATGGGGGGATGTTCTCAATGGCAGTGTGGATAGAGAGGGATGAGCAGCACACAAAGCTGGCAGGGTTCAGGTTGGAGATGAGGAAAAGCTGTTACAGAGAGGGCTCTGATCACACCCCTCCAGGCATCTCTGAGCTCAGGGCCAGCCCTGGCTCACAGCAAAGGAAGGGAGAGCCCTGAACCCCCTGCCCTGCTCTGCTCTCAGAGCCCCCCTGAGCCTCACACCAGCACAGCCCCTGGAAGTCAAACCTGCTCAGAGTGGAGGTGCTCCCTGGGCTGGGTTTGTCTTTTCTGACAGGAAAATTGTTTCCTCACTAAATTACTAAGAGAGTCGGTAAAGATGACCCAGAAGCTGGAATTTCTCGGAAAATAGAGGGAAAAATGCTAATTTGTCATGGATGAAACACATGCTGGAACTTATCAACAGCTCTTGGCAGAATCTACTGCTGACCAGGGTGGGATTTATGGGCCCCAAACCAGAAACAGCAGCAAAAGGGCTGGAGCAGAGGAGGGCTCAGTGCTACAGGTGTGACCAGAAATCCAGAGTGAGCAGAGCCTTGCACTGAGCAGGGCATTTCACTGAGCAGAGCCTTGCACTGAGCAGAGCCTTGACCTGAGCAGAGCCTGGCGCCTCCAGCTCATTTCTGCCTGGGAGGAGCAACCTGGGGAATCCTGGAAAGTGTTTAGGGCAGAGGGAACACGGGGATCAGAGGGAACAGGGGGTCACGGGGATCAGAGGGTCACAAGGACAGGGGGATCACAGGGAACAGGGCACAGGGGGGTCATGGGCACAAGGACAGGGGGGTCAGGGGCACAGGGGGGTCACAGGGAGCAGGAGGGGTCACAGGGAAAAGCACAGGGTGGTCACAGGGAACAGAGGGCACAAGCACAGGGGGGTCACAGGGAAAAGCACAGGGGGGTCACAGGCACAAGCACAGGGGGTCAGGGGGTCACAGGGAGCAGGGAGGGTCACAGGGGGGTCATAGGGAACAGGGGGGTCACAAGCACAGGGGGTCACAGGCACAAGGAGCAGGGGGCACAAGCACAAGGGGGTCACGGGAACAGGGGGGTCACAGGGACAAGCACAGGGGGTCAGGGGGAGCAGGGAGGGTCACAGGGGGGTCACGGGCACAAGGGGTCACAAGCACAAGGAGCAGGGGGGTCAGGGGCACAGACACAAGCACAGGGGGTCACGGGCACAGGGGGGTCACAGGCACAAGCACAGAGGGGTCATGGGCACAGGGGGTCAGGGGCACAGGGGGGTGACCAGCACAAGGAGCAGGGGGGTCACAGGCACAAGGGGGTCACAGGGACAAGCACAGGGGGGTCACCAGCACAAGGATCAGGAGGTCATGGGCACAAGGATTAGGGGGTCACAGGCACAAGGAGGAGGGGGCACAAGCACAAGGGGGTCACGGGAACAGGGGGGTCACGGGAACAAGCACAGGGGGTCAGGGGGTCACAGGGAGCAGGGAGGGTCACAGGGGGGTCATAGGGAACAGGGGGGTCACAAGCACAGGGGGTCACAGGCACAAGGAGCAGGGGGTTAGAGGCACAAGGAGCAGGGGGGTCACAGGCACAAGGGGGGTCACAGGGAGCAGGGGGCACAAGCACAAGGGGGTCACAGGGACAAGCACAGGGGGGTCACAAGGAGCAGGAGGTCAGGGGCACAAGGATCAGGGGGTCACAGGCACAAGCAGCAGGGGGGTCAGGGGCACAGACACAAGCACAAGGGAGTCATGGGCACAGGGGGGTCACAAGCACAGGGGGGTCACAAGCACAGGGGGTCACAGGGACAAGCACAGGGGGTCAGGGGCACAAGGATCACAGGGTCACAGGCACAGGGGGTCACAGGCACAAGGGGGTCACAGGGACAAGCACAGAGGGGTCACAGGCACAAGGAGGTCACACACCATTTGGGGGGCCGGGGGCTCGGTGGCCAGGCTGACCAGCAGCACGGTGAGGGTGGTGGTGGCCCCCAGCAGCATGGAGAAGTAGAGGTAGTGCATGTACTTGAGCACGGCGGGCCGGCTGTCGGGCTCTCCGCAGCGCGGCTCGGGGAAGACGAAATCCAGCACCAGGCGCAGCACCCCCAGCAGCAGCCCCAGCAGCAGCCCCCAGAAGGCTCCCTAGAGGGAAGGAAGGAGGGAATTGGGGCTGAGGGCTCCCAGGCACGCTGCAGGGCTGTTTCCACACCTGCAGGGCCGGCACCTTCTCGTTGGCTCTCCTCCAGAAGCAGCCCAGGATGAACACCATGGCCACGGGCGGCTGCAGGTAGGAGCTGATGGACTGGATGTAGATGAAGAGCTGCCCTCCCTGGCCAGCCTGCACCAGGGGGATCCACAGGATGGACACCACGGTGAGCAGCAGCACGAACACCCTGCAGTGACAAAGAACCCTCAGGTGAGCCCCTGTTCCCACCAGCCAAGGCTGTCCCACAGCCCTGCAGCTCCTCTGCAGCCCTGCCCGAGCCTGTGCAGGGTGGTGTCACCTCAGCAGCTGTGCCCAGATGTGTGTCTGGCACCTGGCTCTGATCCAGCTCATCCCAGTTCTCCCCACCTGCCCACGATCATCAGCTCCCACTCGGAGCAGCGGGGCCGGAGGTGCTTCCACAGGTCCATGGTGAAGATGGTGCTGGAGCTGTTGAAGATGGAGGTCAGGGAGGACATGAGGGCTGCGATCATCACTGACATCATCAGGCCCCTGAGTCCTGGCAACAAGGACAGGCAGAGCCACCCTGAGGATCCCTCCGTGGCAGGATGGCCCCGAGCTCTTCTCTGGGCTGGAACAGACTTAAAACCGGTTTTAGCCCCGGTGATGGTGTTTGTCCCACACAGACCCCACTAAATGACAGATCCAGGTGATCTTCCTCTCTGAAATTCCCTCCCAACACCTGTGGCTGCCTCATGCCAGCCCCAGCAGGGCCAGGACCTCACCAGGCTCTTACCCACAGGCAGGAGCTCCAACACCAGCTTGGGATAAGCGATATCAGAGCAGCCAGAGGGGTTGCCACAGATCTTTCTGCAGATTTCCGGGTCTGCACAAGCCACCAGATCTGAAACAGGAGAGGGGAGTGAGAGGCAGCATTGCCAGCCACAGCACACCAGTGCTGAATGGTGGAAACTGCTTTCTAAGGGGAATTCTGCAGAGCTTGGGGGGATTCCAGCAGTGACACAGGGGTGGCTGGGGCTGCCCTGGGAGGTTCTGCATCCTCCAGCTCCTCACTGGAATAAAATTGCTTCACGTGTTGGGCGTTTGATGCATTGGAACCTCTTGATTTACTCAGGAAAGGCTTCTCCAGCTGGGAGGAGTTGGCACAGGCAGAGGGGGAACAGAGATCTCTCCCTCAGCACTTACCTGGGAACAGAACCCGGCTGATCATGCCTGGCATTACCATCATAAAGAGGGGCAAAATCTTCAAGTAGGAGGTCATCAAGGAGCCTCCTTTGGCGTGGGAGAGGTTTTTGGCAGCGAGGGACCTCTGAACAATGACCTAGGAATGAAGGAATGGGTTTGGTTGGCTGCCAGCAGCAGGAGCTGGCTGGGATGGAGCCACCCCGACTTTGATCTCCACTGAACTCTGGAGGTCTCAGAGGGTGATCACAGAGCTCTGGGGTTGTTGCTTTGGATCCTGGCTCCTTTCAGGAGCACAGGCACTGCCCTGAGCCTGGCAGGACACTGTGCTGCAGGGCCTGACCCTCACCTACCCCTGCCCAGGATTTTCCTTTCCTCCTGCACTGGGGAATTCCCTGAGCCTGTGGAGGAGCCTGGCCAAGGAGCAGGACAGAGCCTGAGACGGGCAGAGCTAAATAAGAGAGCAAGGAAGCACGGCTGGAGCAGCAGGAGGGGTTTTAGGGTTCAGGTCTCTGCCTCTGAGGGGTCACTGGGAGAGATGGGAGCCAGAAGAATTTCACAGGTGGTTCAGGAGGAATTAAAGGATTAAGTTAAAAAGCAAACAAACAAAAGACTTCTTTATAGACTGGGATTAACACACGAACACATTCTTACCCCTTTTTCCACGCAGATGATTACTATGTGCATATCAGGTTTTCCTTCTTTAGCACTTAACCCTCTGATATTACTGATGGTAAAACAAGATTTTACTGATTTTTTTTTACTGAGAAAATCAGTCCAGGTGAGGTCACAACCCCCAGGCTGACAACTGGATTAAACCAAGCACAGGAAGAGGCTGAGACCCACCTGATCTGTGCACCAGTACCACAGGGATGGGATGGTCATTCCCACCAAGACTCCTGGCCAGGGCAGGTCGGAGCTCACAGGGTCTCGGAAAATGTGGAAAGCGTCTTCCCTGGGCAGGCCACAGCTGCTGTTCTCCCTGCGGGTGCTGGGAATGGCATCAAAGTATTTGGCCTGTAAACCTTCAAGGCCACCAACTTCAATAAAACCTGGAATGGGGCATGAGAAGCTGTTACTGCACCCCCAGGTCAGGACTCTGAGTCCAGTCTGGGGTCACTGTGGGTGATGCTCCACAAGGGATTTCCTCCAAAATCAGCAGCTCCTGGTTCTCACACCGGGCTGGGGAGGAGCAGGCACTGCAGGAGCTGTGCAATCACAGGATCCTGGCGTGGTTTGGGGTGGAAGGACCTTAAAGGTCACCCAGTGCCATGGCAGGGACACCTCCCACTGTCCCAGCCTAGCCTTGGACACTGCAGGGATCCAGGGGCAGCCCCAGCTGCTCTGGGCTGTGCCCACCCTGCCAGGGAAGGATTTCTCCCCGATATTTAACTTGATGAGGGTTCTGTCACCCCCAGGAGAACACTCACTGAAGACCATGAGGGACAGGGCCCCGACGAGCATGATGAGGGTCTGCAGGGCATCGGTGTAGATCACAGCTGCCAGGCCACCTGGGAGGGCAGAGAGCACAGAGTGGTGAGCTGGGCTCGTTCTGTCCCTGCACTTCACGCTTTGCACAGGTTCTGCCCAGCAGCACAGACTGAGCTGAGCCTGGGGAGCTCTGTCCGTGCTGGGGGGAGCTGTGGCCAATGACACTTTGGAATTCCTCAGGATTTGAGTCATCATGAGTCACCATTTTGTCACTGTAAGCCAAAACCAGAAGTAATTCTACGGGAAATACATGGAAAAGCTCTAAAAGCCCGAGCTGAAAAAGGAGAAAAAAAAAAGGGGTTGGGATTTGACATCACTGGGGTGAGCAGTGGGAAAGGAATAACCTTTATTTGTTTGGGATTTCTGGGTGGCTGTTTTCCATCTGGCCACTCCTAAGCCCTGAAAGGGCATCCAAGCCTGGAGTCTTTCCGCATTACACGGCTCATTGTGGTGCAAATCCCTCACACCTCCGGAGAGCTCCGGGAAAGGGGAAAATGTGCCCTGGAAACGCCTTGCCAGAGCTTCTCCTCGAGGCAGAGCTGGCTGCACCCACCTGGGGTGGCCTCTGAGCAGGGCTCACTCACTCTCACCTGGCAATTATTTCTGAAAAGGTGAGTTTGGAACTGCTTCCCCACCCAATATCCCTACTCACAGCAAACCAGGCTGCTGGGAGGCAGGACACCGTGCATGGCATGAAAGATGGGATGGTTTGGGTTGGAAGGGACCTTAAAGCCCACCCAGTGCCACCCCTGCCATGGCAGAGACACCTCCCAGTGTCCCAGGGAGCTCCAAACCCCAATGTCCTGGGATGGGACACTTGGGTGTCTCAGTGACTGGGCAGGGCATGGGCAGGGTCAGGGGAAGGGGCAGGGGCAGGGACAGGGTCAGTGACAGGGTCTGGGGCAGGGTCAGTGCAGAGCAGTGACAGGGTCTGGGGCAGGGTCAGGGTCAATGACAGGGTCAGGGTCAATGACAGGGTCAGGGACAGTGACAGGGTCAGGGACAGTGACAGGGCCAGCCCCGGTGTGTCCCCAGCACGCACCAGCCACGGTGTACACGGCAGTGATGGCCAGCAGCCCGGCCACAGCGATGTACAGGTCCCAGTGCAGAGCCTGCTGGATGAACAGAGCCCCGGCGTACATGTCCACCTGCAGGACAGCACAGGAGAGCAGGGTGACAGCACAGTGACAGCACAGTGACACCCTGCAGGACAGCACAGGAGAGCACGGTGACAGCAGGGTGACAGCAGAGTGACACCCTGCAGGACAGTGACAGCCCCACCCAGCCCCTCCCAGTGTGCACCCCCTTACTGGGACCAGCCTGCTCTGGACACAGCCCCCCAGTCCCCCCCAGTCCATCCCCCTGCAGCCCCAGCTGGGCCAGCACCATCCTTGAGCCAGTTCACTGTGGTCACAGCGGTGACAGCAGGGGTGACAGGGCTGTCACAGGACAGGGGACACTGAGTTTCTCTTTGCAAGCCCCAGGGTGGGGGAGCTGGGCAGGGACTGGGGAATCTGCCCTGCAAACCTCCCCCTCCCCAGCTCCTGGGCTGCCACAGCCCCTGCTCCCAGGGAATTGTCCCTGCCGCAGGGGACAGGGTGACCAGCAGGAAAAGTGTCCCCAGGGCTGGGCCCTGCCCTGCCCAACCAGCTCTGCAGCTACGTGAAAATGCAGCGGGTTCAGAGAGCTCCAGGACAGCTCCAGGGGGGACAGGGATGTGTAAAACACCTGGGTGTAAAACAGTCAGATGTAAAACACTCAGGTGTAAAACACTCGGGTGTAAATCCTGAGCACAGGAGCTCAGGTCCCCTCCAATGTCACTGTAACCCAGGGGAGCTGAGCCTTCCCCATCGCTGCCATCTGAACCCTGGGGCTGCATCCATTTCCTCCAGCCCTGGAGTGGGTTGGGATGGCAGGGACATCAAATCCCATCCCATTCCCACCCCTGGCATGGCAGGGACATCAAATCCCGTCCCATTCCCACCCCTGCCATGGCAGGGACAATTCCACTGTCCCAGGCTGCTCCAAGCCCTGCCCAGCCTGGCCTGGGACATTCCCAGGGATCCAGCCACACACCCTGTGCCTCACATCCCTCTCACAATTCCTGCCCATCCATCCCTGCCCTGCAGCTCTGGGATCCCATCCCCTGTGTCCTGGCACTCCAAGCCTTTGGCAGAAGTTTGGGGAGGTTGAGGCAGGGTCAGACCCCACGTCCCACCCTGCCCTGCACAGGAACATCCAGCAGGGATCTGTCTGTTTGTCTGTCCGTGTTTTCACGGGTCTGTGCCCGGGCTGGCAGTTAATGAACAGCCACCCAGCTGTTGTGCAAGGCTTGATTCAGTTATTTATTCTAACAGGTGCAATAAAGGAATGAGGATTTTTCTTCTAACCCCGTCCCAGCTCCTCCATCCTGCCGTGACAGCCCCTGGTGTCTGCACAGACAATAAATGTGCAAAGGGGAGAAACTGGGGAGCTGCCAGGGGTGTGCAAAACCCAACAACCACCACATCCACCCTCAGAGCCCCTGCACACTGACACGAGCTTTCCCTCCTGCTCTAACAAACATCCAGGTGCTAACTGAGCAAAAAACAGAAGCTACTCAAACAAAAAACCAAAGCAGTCTCTGTTCCTTGGGAGTTTTGATCACAAACCCTTCTGTGCTCATGCAAGAAGAGCCACTCACATTTCCAAAATGAATTAAATCCAATCCATTCCCCCTTTTTTTTTTTCTCTACTTACAGATATTTTGGTGAAGATGTAGATGAACAAGTAGAGAATGGCCAGGAATATCTGAATTCTTTTACCTCCAAAACGTCTCTGCAAATACTCGGGCATGGTTGTGACCTGTGGAGAGACAGAGGAGGGAAGGGGGACAGTCCCTGGGTCATTCCAGGCTGGGATTTGGCTCTGATGATGATGCCTTATATTTTAACTTTGATATTTTTTGGGTTCTGTACTGCATTAGTGTAGACCTCTGAACTCCATATCAAGTTCTCCTCACAGTCACATGAAACAATTATTTTCCAGCTTCAGCCCCAAAAAGTGCAAATAGGGAATTGAGGAGAGAATCTGGGAGGGTGGGACTGCAGAGCCTGGAGCTGGAATTGGACAATGAACCCCAAAACTGATAAAAGTGTGAGAACTCGTGACTCAGAGTCCATCCTGGGTGTAGCCCTGGCCAGGCTCTGGCACTGCCCAAGGTGAATCCTGGGAAGGGTTTTAATTAATCCCAGCTTTACTCCTTTAGCTCTGTCCCAGCTCAGGGCCGGGATCCCGCAGCAGCCCGGGCACACAGCCCGCACCTACCCCCGAGGCGATGTAGATGGGCAGGAAGAGCCAGGCCAGCACCAAGACACAGAACATCCCCTGCGAAGGGAAGGGAGGGTCAGAGCAGGGGATGGGATTGGGAATGGGATGGGAGTGGGGATGGGATAACGGGGTTGGGATAGGGATGGCAGGGTTGGGATGGGATAACGGGATTGGGATGGGGGGGTTGGGATGGGGATAATGAGGTTGGGATGGGATAATGGGGTTGGGATGGGATAACGGGGTTGGGATGGGGATGGCGGGGTCGGGACGGGGATAACGGGGTCGGGACGGGGATAACGGGGTCGGGATGGGGATGGGATGGCGGGGTCGGGATGGGGATGGGGATGGCGGGGTCGGGATGAGGATGGCGGGGTCGGGATGAGGATGGCGGGGTCGGGATGGGGAGAGCGGGGTCGGGATGGGATGGGATGGGGATGGCGGGGCTGGGATGGGATAACGGGGTCGGGATGGGATGGGGATACAGGGTGCCAGCAGCAGGATGTGGATCCCGAGCTCCGGAGCTCCGGCGCTGCCCTGGTTTCCCCGCAGGGCAGGGCAGGCTCCAGCCGGGAATGCCGCACTCACATTCCACTCGTAGGCTGTGGCAGCGATGCCCGAGGCAGCTCCCGAGCCTGCCAGGCCGATGAAGTGCCCGCTGCCCACGTTGCTGGCAAACAGGGATGCGCCCACCTGGGGAAAGGCAGAAATCAGCTCTGGCCCTGGAACATTGTTCTCAGCTGTTCCCCCACATGTGAAATCCTTGTCAGCCTCTATTATCTTCTTTTCCCCCCAGGTTCAGTGACCTTGGCACCTCTCTCCAGCCTCTTTCACCATTCACTGCCAATTTTTTCGGGACCATCCTGACTCCAAAGCAGCCAGGCTCTTGTGGGTGGGCACAGAAGGGGGAACAGGAGGAAATGTTGGATTCTGGCATCAGCACCCACTGAGGGACCAGCCCAGCCCAGAGGAGACCCCAGCCAGCACAGGCTGTGACTCCCAGGGGAATTCTGGAAATCTCCAGAATCTCCAGGTTTGGTGATCCATTGGGCTGGGCCTCACCTTGCACTCTCAAATCTGGGGAATAAAAGCCAATGTGAAGCTGGCAAAACACAAACTTCTGTTTATTCCCGTTTGGAGAAGCGTTTGCCAGCATGGGCAGGGCAGCCCTGGGTACTCACAGGCCACCAGACCATCTGTCCCCCGGCGAGGAAATAGCCCTTGACCGTGCTGCGCTGCGTCTTCCACATGGACTGCGGGCACAGAGAGGGGACAGGCTCAGGGCTGCACCCCGGGGCTCCAGCAGGGACCCTGAGCTGTCCCCTGAGGGATCTTTGCTGTTTGGAAATGCTGGATGTGCCCTGAGCTGCATGCAGAGCTCTCCATGCTGGAGTTCCTGGTGGGATGTTCTGTGTGACAGCAAACGGGTCAGGGAGGAAGGGAAGCGGCTTTGGACATGAGCTGTGGGATCCCTGGGGTTTAGGAGTGCTCAGGAGGAGTGCTGGGCATTGCTCATGGGCTCCCCTTCCCCAGAGATGATCCATGCAGCACCCTGGGAGTTGTGCACCCATCCAAAGGGAGCGGCTGCTCCCCTCTGCTGTCACAAAGGATGTCCTTCTGCCTTAATTATACACAGACAATGCTAAAAATGTAAGGAATCTGCTGTCAGGACCCCTGTGGACAAGCACAGGTGATTTATAGGACAGCAATTCCTTCCTGGATGAACAAAACATCATTGTTAGCCTCTTCCTCAGCAGGGCTCTCAAAAGCTTGGCCAGCCCTCCCCAGGGACACTGGGGACACTTCCCAAGCTGAGACCCGTGAGCTCCCCCTCCACCTGCTGAGCCCAGTGAAAAGCAGCTCAATTCCATTTAAAGCACACGAGAAGTTTTTAAGTCTGCTCACCCAGAGCCCCACGGCGAGGACAAAGAGGAAATAGAGAACCAGCACGGCGATGTCCACGGGCTCCAGCCCCTGCTGGGGGAACACATCCCACGAGGGGGTCACAGAGGCTGGGGGCAGGCTGGTGGCATCCATGGCTTCCTGGGAGGGCTGAGCACCCCTGTGTGCTGGTGCATATACCTGTGGAAGGATGGGGAATGGCCAGGGACAGCCCAGCCAGCTGGGCACTGCTCCTGGAGGGCTCCAGGCTGCTGGGGAGCCCTGGGGAAGGCTCCTGAGGAGCCCTGGGGAAGGCTCCTGGCTCTGTGCTCTCCCCTCCTCCACGACTCCCTTGCTGTGGTGGGGAGGTGCTGCCAGCAGGCAGGCTGGGGGAAAGGTGAGATTTTCTACCCAGTGAGAAATGGGGGCATTAGAGAGAAGGTGGGAACAGCTGGGACAGGCAGAGGGAAGGGGCAGAGCTGGGGCTGCAGCCTGGGGGTGCCAGGGACTGGCCCCAGTGAGGAGCTGCTGGCACAAACGTGTCCCCCACAGGCCAGCAGAATGTGATGGCACATGGATAGCCCCAGCAGGGCTGGCATTTTCCTCCTCTGCCTCCTGAGCAGAGCACTTGGGTCTCCCCCAGCCAGGGACAGTTGCCCCTGCTCCTTATCAAGAACAGAGACTGTCACCAAGGAATATAAAAACCCCTTTTCTCCTCCAGAAACACCTGATGGTGAGGTGTGGCATCACTGCAGCATCCCTGCAAGGGCTCCCTGGAGCTGCCCCTTGGCAGGAGGGCAGGACAAAACCCAGACAGGGAGGTTGGGTGGGTTGGAATTAATGCAGCTCCTTCCCACGTTCTCCTTCCCTCAGCTCAGCCACACTTCGAGAGCAGGACAGGAGGTGAGGGGCAGCTGAGGCCACCTCAGGCAGTGCCTGGCTCAGCTGTGGTCCCTAGAGAACCCTCAGAGCTGCACAGAGCAGGTTTGGGATGTTCCTCTTACCCTGCTCAGCCGAGGACGGTCCCGAGAGGAGCAGCACAGCCTGGCACGGCCCCGCTGTCACACACCTGTGCCAGGTGCCTGCTGCTCCCTGTCCTGCCCGTCTGGCCGGCTCCTGTGGCCCCTGCTGCCCTTAGAAGGGGACACTTATAGGGCTGGCCCTGCCGTGAGGTGTGGCGAGGTGCAGGGACACAGGCACGGACACAAGCGGTCGGACGAGTTCTTCCTCCGAGCTGCGGGGGCAGCCCCGATCCCACGGCTTTCACACCACCTCTGTGCGGTTGTGGAGCTCCAGCTGAGCCTGACCCAGTCCCACGGCTTTCACAACATCTCTGTGCAGGTGTGGAGCTGTACCTGAGCCTGTCCCTGTCCCACGGCTTTCACAACACCTCTGTGCGGGTGTGGAGCTGCAGCTGAGCCTGACCCTGTCCCACGGCTTTCACACCACCTCTGTGCAGGTGTGGAGCTGTACCTGACCCTGTCCCTGTCCCACGGCTTTCACAACACCTCCGTGCAGGTGTGGAGCTCCAGCTGAGCCTAACTCTGTCCCACGGCTTTCACAACACCTCTGTGCAGGTGTGGAGCTCCAGCCGAGCCTGACCCTGTCCCACGGCTTTCACAACACCTCTGTGCAGGTGTGGAGCTGTACCTGAGCCTGACCCTGTCCCACGGCTCACAACACCTCTGTGCAGGTGTGGAGCTGTACCTGAGCCTGACCCTGTCCCACAGCTCACAACATCTCTGTGCGGGTGTGGAGCTGTACCTGAGCCTGACCCTGTCCCATGGCTCACAACACCTCTGTGCGGGTGTGGAGCTGTACCTGAGCCTGACCCTGTCCCACGGCTTTCACAACATCTCTGTGCGGGTGTGGAGCTCCAGCTGAGCCTGACCCTGTCCCACGGCTCACAACACCTCTGTGCAGGTGTGGAGCTCCAGCTGAGCCTGACCCAGTCCCACGGCTTTCACACCACCTCTGTGCAGGTGTGGAGCTCCAGCTGAGCCTGACCCAGTCCCACGGCTCTCACACCACCTCTGTGCAGGTGTGGAGCTGTACCTGAGCCTGACCCTGTCCCACGGCTTTCACACCACCTCTGTGCAGGTGTGGAGCTGCACCTGAGCCTGCCCTCAGCTCACCTGGCCTGGGGACTCACCCCGAGTGTGACAGCCCCTGCTGGCACCGCGGGGATGAGCCAGGCTGGAGGGGCTGGGATGGCAAAGCCTGCCCCGTGTCCTGCAGCACCGCTGGGCTCATCATTTCCCCAGAAATCAGGAGTTCCAGTGGAGGAACCATCCCAGCACCTCCTTCCCACAGCTGGGAGCTCTCTGTGACCCTACAGCTCCAGCCCAACACAGAGAGAGCCGTGGGGTGCTTGAGGGCAGGGGTGCCAGCACCAGGCTGGGGCTGGGGACACTCAGGATCTCAGCACAGCCTTTTCCATGATTTACAATCCCCCTGGATCCCTCCTGGCCGGGATGCAGGGCACTGAGGACCAGACCGCTGCTATCTCACCTCTTAAAGGGATGATGTGTCTTGGCTGCTGCCGAGTTTGTGTTGGCACGCTGAACCCCGAACTCGGAAAGGACAAACAGGGTTTGGTATGTCAGCCTGGGGGAGCTGCTGACCCTGCTCCCACACCTCCGACTTCCCCTGGCACCGCTGCTCCTTCCCAGCCCGGGACACTTCCCTCGGCAGGGCCCAGGGGCAGGGCCACGGGATCGGGGAATCGGGGAATCATCGGGGAATCATCGGGGAATCACAGGGCCACGGGATCACAGGATCAGGGAATTACAGGATTACAGAATAACAGGATCAGGGAATCATAGGGGAATCACAGGACCAGGGAATCATCAGGGAATCATCAGGGAATCATCAGGGAATCATCAGGGAATCATCAGGGAATCACAGGATTACAGAATCACAGGATCAAAGGATCGGGGAATCTCCTGCGCTGGGAGGGACCCGCAGGGATCACCCGGGTCTGGCCGGGGTCACAGCGTGGGACAGGGACCGGCACAGTGTCTGTCTGTCTGTCCTGAAGGTGTGCAGGCTGCACTGTCTGTCTGTCCGTCTGTCCCGAAGCTGTGCGGGCTCTGCAGTGTCTGTCTGTCCCTCCCGAAGGTGTACGGGCTGCACTGTCTGTCTGTCAGTCTGTCTGTCCCCCCGAAGGTGTGCAGGCTGCAGTGTCTGTCAGTCTGTCTGTCCCTCCCGAAGATGTGCAGGCTCTGCACTGTCTGTCTGTCCCTCCCGAAGGTGTGCGGGCTCTGCAGTGTCTGTCTGTCTGTCCCTCCCGAAGGTGTGCGGGCTCTGCAGTGTCTGTCTGTCCCTCCCGAAGGTGTGCGGGCTCTGCAGTGTCTGTCTGTCCCTCCCGAAGGTGTGCGGGCTCTGCAGTGTCTGTCTGTCTGTCCCGAAGCTGTGCGGGCTCAGCAGTGTCTGTCAGTCTGTCTGTCCCTCCCGAAGGTGTGCGGGCTCTGCACTGTCTGTCTGTCAGTCTGTCTGTCCCTCCCAAGGTGTGCGGGCTCTGCAGTGTCTGTCTGTCCCGAAGCTGTGCGGGCTCTGCAGTGTCTGTCTGTCAGTCTGTCTGTCCCTCCCGAAGCCGTGCGGGCTCTGCAGTGTCTGTCTGTCTGTCTGTCCCGAAGCTGTGCGGGCTCTGCAGTGTCTGTCAGTCTGTCTGTCCCTCCCGAAAGCTCTGCACCCCCGCCGTGCCCCGCAGAGCGAGGGCAGCTCCGGACCCTGCCCTGCCCTGCCCGGGCCATCCCCGCTGTGCCGCAGGTGCCGCTCCGGGACAGGAAAACGCCGCAAATTCCCCCAGATCCCAACTCCGCCGTGGCCCAGTGGAAATTTTGCCCGTTTTGTGCATTCAGCTCACAGCCCGCTGTCCCCCGGTGCCTGGCACAGGCGGCGGCGCTTTCCTCGCCAGAGATTGTGAGGAAGGAACATCCGTGGCATGGGAATGAAGCCGCCGGAGCCGGCCGGGTATCAGCAGCGCCGGGGGCGCACGTGGCTCTCCAGCACCCCGGCGCTTCCAAACCCCTCCTCGAGGGGCTTTCCAAAGCATCCCCAGCTCCATCCACCTCCTCCAGCCGCCACGGCTCGCCGGGCAGAGCCCCGAACCCGCCGGAGCTCCCGACTCGAGGTAGAAGCTGAAAGGGAACTTACTGCGCTCAGCTGGGTCTTATTCTGCTCCCCGCGCCGGGCACCAGCAGGGCTCTGCCAACTGACAGGCAGCTTAAATATTGCCAGAGAATCGGGGTTTGCCAGCGGAGCTGTTAACAGGGTCACAAGGAATGAGAAGGAATATTTATAGTCAAAGTTAAACTAATTGACCGAAGTTACTCTTTTGGTCTCCCGTGGCTCTGGTGAGCAGTGCATTATTTTCACTATCAGGGCTCCCGGGTCAAACTCCACGGAGTGCCATTCTCTTAAGCAATCTGTGCGGCGATACAAGGGACACAGAACAATAAAAAATCCGGGCTGATGTCCTCTGGAGCTGACAGCCCGTGGCACAGGGAGGAGCTGACAGCCAGCCCTGTCTCCGTGTTTGTGCCTGAGCCTCGCAGAGCGCAGGATCCATCCGTGGGCTGGGATTTGTAACTCACTGCTCAGGCTGGAGGTTAATCCCAGAGCCGAGTCCCTCTCTGGGAACGGGGCTGGAGCTTTGTCTTCAGCATCACCTGTCTGAAAACCCTGACAGACCATCAGGGCCAAAACACACAGAGAGGGATGCTGAACAGGGACCTCACAGCACAGGGAGGGACAGGAGGCAGCTCATAAATCCCTGAATTGGGGTGCACAGACCCCCAGCAGCACCACTGAGCAGCCCTTGCTGGGGGCAGTGGATGGACAATGGGCACTGTGATCTCACAGCCTAATTCGTGTCCCAGCCTGGAGGTTACCAGCAGGGATTTTGCTGTAGGTGCTGCTGAGCATGAGTTTTAACCTGCCAGGGGCAGGGTTCACTGGGATATTGGGAACAAATTCTTCCCTGGAAGGGTGGGGAGGCACAGAGTCCCCACAGAAGCTGTGGCTGTGCCATCCCTGCAAGTGTCCAAGGCCAGGCTGGATGGGGCTTGGAACAACCTGGGACAGTGGAAGATGTCCCTGCCCATGGCAGGGTAAGGGTTGGATGATGTTCAAAGTCCCTTGCAGTGCAAACTTGATGATTCCATGGAAAACCCAGTGTCTGTATTTCATCTCATTGTTTCCCAGTCACAGCTCTTTGAATCTTGCAATTGGAGATGTGTTAATGTGCTCTGCTATGATTTGGAAACCCCAAATCTTCCTAAAGGTGAATCCTCAAGGACTGCAAATGCAGCTCCAGGTCTTGGTGCCACCTTCCCCCCAATTTACAGCCCCTCCAGCCTGAAGCTGAGATCTTTCTGTGTCCCTTTGGCACCTTTAACAGCACCTGGAGAACAATTACAGACGGTGACCCTTCAAACCACAATCAGGGAACTCAGAGGGAGGGTTCCCCTGGGGTTCCACTTGGCCTTGGAGGTGCCTGATACAAATGTGATCCACCCTGAGTGTGCTCAAGCTGCTCATTTCCTCTCTCAGATCTTTTTTCCTCTGTCTCTTGCAGGAGAGAATGAAATCCCTAAACCATCTGAGGTTTGGGATGCAGTGTGGGATTTTCAGGGATCCCATTTCCTGGTGTGTCAGAGGATGGGAGTGGAGCAGGAGCAGCCAGGGCTGCATTCCCTGCACTGCCTCAGCTGCTCTTTCCTTCCCTGGGAGGATGATCCCATGGTCAGGGCTGATGCAGGAAATCTGTGTGATGCTCAAAGGTGCAGGAATTACCTCACGCCTGTAAAAAAGCTACCAGAGCCCAGGGGAGCAGGAGTGTGCAGGGAATGGTGTGGAGAGGAGTGTGGGACGTGCTGAATGCAGCTCTGGGACATCATTCCCTGCTGGGAACGGGCCCAGCCCAGGCTGTGGAGCTGTGACAGCCACACTGAGCCGCTCCCTGGGGCTGCTGCATGGGGCAGGAGGAGTCTGAGCACTTCAGATGGAATTTCAGGAGCGCTGGAGGTCACCTAATCCAGCCTGGCGCTCCCTGGAGCGCATCCCTGGGATCCTGCAGGTGCTCAGGGCTGCAGGGAGGGACAGGCACGTGCCCAGCCAGGGACACTGGTGGCTCTGCACGGAGCTGGCCCAGCCTGCCGGGACCCAGCTGAGCCACAGCACCTGATGGGAGCTGCTCCCCGTCTGCTCCGAGCGTCACGGCACAGAAATCGCCCCGGGACACAAACTCAGCCTCAGCCAAGAATTCTTCTTCAGAGGGAAACAATTCACTGGTTCATACAGTTCACCAAATGTTTTCTTCTGAAGGCTGGAGTTAAAAATCCGTACTATTTTAAGAATTTGCTGCTCATTTTGGTGCCTCCAGCCTGGATGCTGTGGTGCAGGAAGGTTCTTCATGCCAGCCCCAGCCCAGCCAGGTGGGACCCTGCAGCTGCTGGGGGTCAATAGGAACAGATGTGCCAGATGCAGAATTCCTCACACCATCACCAGCAGCAGTTCTGGACAGAAGACAGAGGGCTGTGCAGGCAGGAGGCAGAAGGCAGTAGCTTTATTTTAGGAATAGCACATAGGCATTGGGTAGAGACTGAACTGTGAATATACATCGTCCCATTATCAAATCATATCACCAGAAGTTCTGGCTCTGAAAATATTCACATAAAAATACCAAAGGGATTGGAGTTCTAACTATTTCAGAAAGTTACAACATGTAGCAAAATCTATGTACAGCATCTTCTGTCAGACAGTTTCAAAAGAACCTCTGGTAGTTTAAATATTGGATATATTTAAAAAAAAAAAGAAAAAAAAAAACCCAACGGAATGCAGTGTGCAACATTCAAAAGGGAAAGAGGAGCAGAGGGAGCGTGGCCCTGCCCTGGACCTCTGGGAACACAAGGCTACCACTACCTGGCACTTAAAGCTGTATAAACGGAGAACACTTGTGAAAATATACTTCACTTTCTACAGCGGGGTTTAAAAAAATACCAAAACCCGGAGATTGGAGGGTCGTAAGGTCTGCCATGAATAATGCACCGGTCGGTGATGGTGTCCCCCAGCGGAGGCTGCGGGACGAGCCCTGGCTCTGGCGTTGGCTGAGCAGGGACCTGCGGTTTGCTCCAGGGTGCGGCGGCGGGCGGGGAGCGGCAGCGCTGGGACCGAGGGGATGCTCACAAAGCACGGGGAGGCTGAGCTCCGGTGGGGCTGAGCTCCAGGTGGGGCTGAGCTCCGGTGGGGCTGAGCTCCAGAGAACCCTGCAGGAGCACACACTGCCCCGGGAATGCTGAACCTGCAGCCCTGGGATTGCTGAAACTCCAAACCTGGGAATGCTGCACCTGCATCCCTGGGATTGCTGAACCTCCATCCCTGGGAATACTGAACCTCCATCCCTGGGAATGCTGAACCTCTAACCCCGGGAATGCTGAACCTCCATCCCTGGGATTGCTGAAACTCCAAACCTGGGAATGCTGAACCTGCAGCCCTGGGATTGCTGAACCTGCAGCCCTGGGAATGCTGAACTCCAAACCTGGGAATGCTGAACCTCCATCCCCGAGAATGCTGAACTTCCAAACCTGGGAATACTGAACCTCCATCCCTGGGAATGCTAAACCTGCATCCCAGAGAATGCTGAACCTCCAAACCTGGGAATGCTGAACCTCCATCCCTGGGAATGCTGAACCTCCAAACCTGGGGCTGCACAGGGGGATCCAGGCAGCTGGGAGACAGCCAGGCCTTGGGGAGAGAGGGATGTGCATGTGGGTGTGGAAGGGTAAAAAGTGGGTGTGGAAATCAGGAGATGAGTGTGGGTATCAGGAGTTGAGTGTGCATGTTGAAAGGTGAGCATGCACATCTGGAGGTCGGTGTGCACATCTGGAGGTGAATGTGCATGTTGAAAGGTGAGTGTGCACATCTGGAGGTGGCCACAGACACTTGTGGAGTTCCCTGGATGAGAGAACTGCTCCTGCAGTGAGGGGACTCAGCCTTGCAGCCTGCAGCAGGGCAGGGGATGCGTTTCCCACTGGCTGCCGTGCCCTGGAGCAGCACTTGGGGCTGCAGAGGACTCCTGCTCGTTTTCAGGCTCTCAGGGATGCTGTGCTTTGCAAGGAGGCAGCAGAACACTCAGGGCCAGTTCCAGCCCTGTGCTGATGGTGCTATGCTCCTGGGAAGAGCCTCTGGCCCAGCTTTGAGCAGAGCTGGCAGCCAGGAAGGACCCGGGAGCTGGGAGGGATCAGACCAGAGCCATCCTTGGATGGATGTGCCAGGAGGGTCCTGCTGCTTCCCCTTGCCCCTGGCTGGCAGTGGAAGGGAACTGGAGCTCCCAGCTCCCCTCCAGGGATCTCTGCTGCACTGTGACCTCAGGCCAGGTGCAGCTCCAGCCCCACCTGCTCTGCCCCAGGGCTGGGACAGGGACTGGAGGGGACTCAGCAGCATCCTCAGGGTCCCAGAGCAGCTGGAGGTGGCCGCCCTCCTGCTCATCCCCCCACACTCCCGTCCCTGCTGAGCTGCCCTGGAGTCCCAGGGATGGTGGCTGGGCTGTCCCCAGCCCAAGGCTGCCTGGGCAGAGCCCCCCAGGCCGGGGCAGTGGCTGTGGGGGGGTGGGGAAGGTCTCCAGCAGCTGCTGCTGCCCCTGACAGCAGTTTGGGAATGGTGGGGTTTTACCAGATGGATGCCAAAGCCTCGGCACAGTGATCCCCTGGAAATGCAGGGTGCTAGGGAAGCTGTGCCAGGACCAGGGCAGGGTTTATCCTCGTGTCACCCTCGTGTCACCTCTGTCACCTGCGGTGCCTCCTCAGCGTCCACCTGCCCCGACCCCTCTGTCCGTGACTCTGCTGGCTGGTAGCAGGTGGCAGCAGCGTATTTACAACCAGACTGGACAGGAGCAAATTGCACTTTGTTGGCAAGGAATTGTCGCACCTCAGGTGGCCACAGGCTGTCACCAGGCGAGGGGGGAGGTCATCCTGGGGCTGCGCTGGCTCTCGCCCACCTGCACGTCACTGAGAGCCCGCTGTGGGACAGAGAGGGAGGCAGGGCTCAGCTGCTGAGCTCAGGGTGCCCAGAGCAGCTCTGGCTGCCCCTGCATCCCTGGAAATGTCCCACACCAAGCTGGAGCACCCTGGGATAGTGGGAGCTGTCCCTGCCCGTGGCAGAGGGAGGAACATGGGGTGATCTTTAAGGTCCCTTCCAACCCAAACCATCCCAGGATTCTAGGAATAAATGCATCCCTCTCCCTTGGGGCCTGTGCTCCTCAGTGTCCCACCCTGGCCAGCTGATTGCATCTTATCAGCATTAGAAAAAATTGCCTCTTGCTCACAAAACCCCATCCTGCTCCCCAGCTCACACACAAATAACACACCCCCCTCACAGGAGACACCTGCCTTGGGAAGGCCCAACTCACCTCAAACTTGCTCATGAACTCTGCAAAAATGCCAAAGAAGGCTTCAGAAGTTGTCATTTTCGAGTCTTCCCCAAAGAAGGACAGCACCTTGCTGAACTCCTCCATGGCCTTGTGCTGCAGGTCATCCAGGGAGCGCATGGCAGGCTGGGCGCTCTCCAGGAAGGACTGAGCAAGGGGCTTAAGGACAAAGAGCTGCTCCGTGCAGGTGGGGATCAGCACCCCTTATCACCCCCTTATCAAGCCCTTATCAAGCCCTTATCACCCCCTTATCAAGCCCTTATCAAATGGCTGGGGTCCAGCCCAGCTGGCAGCAGGAGCTGCTGCACAGGCACGTGGGGAGGTGCTGGCACACGGGGCTCAGCTGTCCCCAACAGCACAAGTGACAAGGACAGACGTGCCAGCACATCCCCTGTGCCACCACCAAACCTGCTCCCCACCCTGGCAGGGCTGAGGCAGTGCCAGCCACTCCTGGCTGTGCAAGGAGCCCCCAGGGTGTCCCTGGAGGGGTGTCCCCTCTCCCAGAAGGATACGGTCATGACAATGGCAAACCTGTCCTCGGCGCTGGCTGGCATGCTGTGACACGCCTTCTGGATGTCACTCACCGTGCTGTGCAGGTCCTTCAGGTCAGCTGTCAGTGTCCTCTGGTTCACTGCAGGACAAGAGCAGGGTCAGCAGGGCTGGGACACGCAGGGCTGGGTTTGTTCCCGGGGCACAGGGAGGGTGAGGAGCGTGGCCGTGGGTCAGGGTCAGTCTGTCTGTCCTCACTGCTCTGCCCACACTGTCCTGGGAGCAGCAGGGCACCAGGAGATCCTGCTGCTCACACCTAGAGAAGCCAGGAGGGTCAGAAGGAGCCTGGGACAGGACAAGGAGCACACACAGGACATGGGGATGGACAGCCAGGGACCTGGGAGGGGACAGGAGGGACACAGGACAGCAGGACTTTGGGCAGCTGGGAGCCTCCAGTGATGAAAGGGTTATTTGAGTTAGGCCAGATACAAATTCCAGCTGGGAAGGCTCCAGGTACAGACCTTCCTCAAGTGGAAATTTACAGCTCCAGGCCGGAATTTGCTCCTTTATTTATCCACTGTAGCACCAATTCCCAAGGGAATTGCTCACAAACAGCAGGGGATGGTGTGTAAGGGGAATTGTGCTCTGCAGAGATTCAATGCATCATTTAAAAATCACAGAATCGTGCAATCATTTAGGCTGGGAAAGCCCTCTGAGCTCATCCAGCCCAAATGTTTCCCCAGCACTGCCAAAGCCACCACTAACCCAAGCACTGTCCCCAGGTGCCACATCCACACAGGATGGGCACTTTTAAATCCCTCCAGGGATGGGGACTCCACCCCTGCCCTGGGCAGCATTTCCAGGAAGGAATTTTCCCTAAAATCCCACCTGAGCCTGCCCTGGCCCAGCCTGAGGCTGTTCCCTCTGCTCCTGTCCCTGTTCCTGGAGCAGATCCCAAATCCCCCCTGGCTGTCCCCTCCTGTCAGGGAGTTGTGCAGAGCCACAAATCCCCCCAGTCCCCTTTTTCTCCAGGTTGAACCCCTCTCCCAGCTCCCTCAGGAATTCTCCAGTCCCTTCCCAGCTCTGTTCCCTCCCCTGGACACCCCCAGCCCCCTCGGTGTCCCTGTGAGCACCCAGAGCTGCCCCAGCCCTGGAGGTTCCCCAGCAGTGCCAGCACAGGGACGGGCACAGTCCTGGTCCTGTGTCACACCTGAGCAGCCTCCTGTGACACCACCAGCACCAGGGCACGGAGCACAGCCCCAGCATGAGTGTGACTGGTTTTTATTGCAGAAAATGGAGCTGCAGGGTCCTTACTCAAGGTGACACAGCAGTGGCTGAGCTGTGACCCCTCCCCAAGGTGCTCACAGGTGCAATGCTGGCACCTGCACACCTGGACAGAGGCTGGGCACTCCTTCTCCTGGCACTTCCATCTCCTGGGCCTCCTCTGCACTTGCAGAATTGGGAATCACGGTTTCAGGCCAGGAGGGAACAAGCAGGGAGGGGACAGAGCCTGGTGTGGCAGCGTGGGATGGGTGGCACCTCACTGTCACTGTGCTCGTCCCTTCCTAACACCCTGCCCTTGCTCAGGACCATTCCTCACTGGTCCTGGCTCCCATCCTGCTCCTGCCAAGGCTGTGCAGCTCCTGGCTGAGCCCAGACTCAAACCAAACCCAGGGGCAGTGCGAGGACACCCAGGGCTGGCAGCTGCCTCTGCTCCTTTACCTTTGGCAGCGAGCGGCACCGTCGGGAGATCCTTGGCAAAGCCCAGGAGCTCTGGGAAGTGTTGGCTGAGGGATTTGGCAAGAATATGCAGGAAGGTGGATTTCCCATCGACAGTCTTGGTGGTGTTCAGCTGCAGCAGAGCAGAAGGAGTGAGACCCCCGTGCAGAGGGAGGGGGGCTCACACACCCTCGGGCTCGGCCACTCCTGGCTCAGCCCCCTGGTTAATGGTTAAACTGGACATTGAATCCTCACACACCCAGAGCAGCGGTGTGGAGATGTCCCCTCCTGCAGGGCACTGCTGTCCCCACCCCTCAGGAGTCCCACAGGACCTTCTCCCACCCACCCTGGGCAGAATCTCTCTGAATTCCCCCGTGGATGAACCCAGCCCCTCCCTGGGCTCTGTGATGGGAACAGCCTTGCTGGACACAAGCAGCCCCCAGCTCGGTGCCTTCTGCCTCTCCTGACCTCAGTGAGGAAGTTGATTTTAAATCCTGTTGTTTTGCTGGTCTTGGGCTGCCCGTTGTTCAGGTAATTCCCCATGGCCAGCACGAACTGCAGAGAGGAAAGCAGGGATGAGGGGCTGGGGACCTGCACCCGTGTCCTCCCCCCTCCCAGCACTCCGAATTTCTGCTCACCACCCATTAATGTGCAGACATCGTTCCCATGGACTTTAGGAATGGTTGTGGGGTCACTGGCCAGGAGCTACTGAGGACTTTCATCACTCATCTGTGAATGCCTTTGGGCACACAGCGAGCTCATCTGTCCCACCTGCTTTTTTTTATGTTTTTTTTTTTTAAAGCAAAACCAAATGAATTAACAGCAATTTGGGACAGCTCATCTCAGGAGGGTCATGGAGTAATTACACTGGAGTTGGTTCTCTCTGTGCCAGGCACAGCCCATCCCAGGACCCCAAAACCCCTCCTCAGGGGGTGTGGGGGTGTGGGGGTGTGCAGGGACCAGCCTGGAACGCTGCCCAAACCTGGGACACCCCACGGGGCTGGGGCTGCCCATGGGTGCTCATGGAATGCTGAGATACAAGGAGAAGGGACTGCTCTGACCTCCAGGATCTTTGCCAGCTTCTTGCTGCTTTTCAGCTCTAGGGAGGCTTTGCAGATGCACTCATAGCTGGCCTTGATCTCCTCGGTCTTCTCCTGCAGGGTGGTCTTGAAGTGCAGGCTGCGCAGGCGGATCTTGTACTCGGGCACCGACAGCATCTGGGGCACAGGGAGGGCAGATCAGCATCTCCAGCAGCCACAACCCCTCCCACACAGGGCTGGGGTGGCTGGGCTGCCACGGGATGGGCACTTCCACACCAACATCCACAGGTCACTTTGTCAACAGAAAATAATCCAGAGCTGGGCAAAGTCACCGACAGAAAGGAGCAAACACGGTGGTGCCTCTGCAGTTCTAAACTGGCCACCGGGAGCTGCCAGAGCCCTCAGGAACTGAGCATCACCCCCTGTCCCAGTGCCACCAGCTCCTCCCAGCCCCAGGTGTGTCCTGCTCCAGGGACAGGGCACACACAGCATCCCCAGGTGTGTCCTTCTGGCAGGGACAGGGCACACACAGCATCCCCCAGGTGTGTCCTGCTGGCAGGGACAGGGCACACACAGCATCCCCAGGTGTGAATGTCCTGCTCCAGGGACAGGGCACACACAGCATCCCCAGGTGTGTCCTGCTCCAGGGACAGGCACACACAGCATCCCCCAGGTGTGTCCTGCTGGCAGGGACAGGGCACACACAGCCCCTCTCCCAGGGCACACACAGCATCCCCCAGGTGTCAATGTCCTGCTGGCAGGGACAGGGCACACACAGCACCCCCAGGCAGGGACAGGGCACACACAGCATCCCCAGGTGTGTCCTGCTGGCAGGGACAGGGCACACACAGCATCCCCAGGCAGGGACAGGGCACACACAGCATCCCCAGGTGTGTCCTGCTCCAGGGACAGGGCACACACAGCATCCCCCAGGAGTGTCCTGCTCCAGGGACAGGGCACACACAGCATCCCCCAGGTGTGAATGTCCTGCTGGCAGGGACAGGGCACACACAGCATCCCCCAGGCAGGGACAGGGCACACACAGCATCCCCCAGGTGTGAATGTCCTGCTCCAAGGACAGGGCACACACAGCATCCCCCAGGTGTGTCCTGCTCCAGGGACAGGGCACACACAGCATCCCCAGGTGTGTCCTGCTCCAGGGACAGGGCACACACAGCATCCCCAGGTGTGAATGTCCTGCTGGTAGGGACAGGGCACACACAGCATCCCCCAGGTGTGTCCTGCTGGCAGGGACAGGGCACACACAGCATCCCCAGGTGTGAATGTCCTGCTGGCAGCACAGGGCACACACAGCATCCCCAGGTGTGTCCTGCTCCAGGGACAGGGCACACACAGCATCCCCAGGTGTGAATGTGCTGCTGGCAGGGACAGGGCACACACAGCATCCCCAGGTGTGTCCTGCTCCAAGGACAGGGCACACACAGCATCCCCCAGGTGTGTCCTGCTCCAGGGACAGGGCACACACAGACCCAGGTGTGAATGTCCTGCTCCAAGGACAGGGCACACACAGCATCCCCCAGGCAGGGACAGGGCACACACAGCCCCTCTCCCAGGGCTCCCCCTGGCCGGACACCTGCAGCACGAACTGGTCGGGCTCGCTCAGCTTGCCCGGGTTCTCCTTGTAGCTCTGGAAGCGCTGCACCTCCTCCCCGTCCGGGGCGTACAGCAGCAGCTGCTTGATGTGCGACGGCTCCAGGCGATCCGTCTCCATCGTCATCAGGATCTGCCGCAGCTCGATGTGCGACAGCTTCAGGTGTGCGATCAGGATGGCTGGGGGGAGAGGAATGTCACTGTCACTGGGGGGAGGGAGGGGACAGCGTGGGGACAGCACGGGGACATCAGCCTCCCCACAGTGAGGTTTGTTCCATGCCCAGGGGAGGGAGGTTTTCCCCTCCCTGGGACCCTGCAGAGGCTGCCTGGGGACCCCACGGGTGGCTCCGGTCCTGCAGCCCCCCAGGGCACACCCCACCCATGCTCCAGGCTGGGAGAGCCCTGGGACAGCCCTGCTCCCACCTCCATCCCCCACAGCCAGGGAGGGACCCCCGAGGGCTCCACCGAGCCCTCCCACCCAGGAGCACCATCCTGGAGAAGCAGCACTGCCCCTCCACTGCCCCTCTTCACCCCACGGGGCTCTGGGGACACTGAGGCACAGCCCATCTCCATCATCTTCATCATCTCCATCATCTCCATCACCTCCATCACCTCCATCATCTCCATCATCTCATCTCCATCATCTCCATCACCTCCATCACCTCCATCACCTCCATCATCTCCATCATCTCATCTCCATCATCTCCTTCATCTCCATCACCTCCATCATCTCCATCATCTCATCTCCATCATCTCCATCACCTCCATCATCTCCATCACCTCCATCATCTCCACCATCTCCATCATCTCATCTCCATCATCTCCATCACCTCCATCACCTCATCTCCATCACCTCCATCATCTCCATCACCTCCATCATCTCCACCATCTCCATCATCTCGTCTCCATCATCTCCATCATCTCCATCATCTCCATCACCTCCATCACCTCCATCACCTCCATCATTTCATCGCCATCATCTCATCTCCATCACCTCCATCATTTCATCTCCATCATCTCATCTCCATCATCTCACCTCCATCATCTCCATCACCTCCATCATTTCATCTCCATCATCTCACCTCCATCACCTCCATCACCTCCATCACCTCCATCATCTCACCTCCATCACCTCCATCACCTCCATCACCTCCATCATCTCCATCACCTCCATCACCTCCATCATCTCATCTCCACCATCTCCACCATCTCCATCATCTCCATCACCTCCATCACCTCCATCATCTCCATCATCTCCATCATCTCCATCACCTCCACCATCTCCATCACCTCCATCATCTCCATCCTTCCCCAAAAGTTCCCCCTCCTTCCCTGCAGCCTGGGGCAGCTCTGGGCTGCAGGAACAGCCAATCCCAGCTGGGCTGTGCTCATGGGACCGTGCCCATGGGATTGAGCTCGTGTTCCTTCCTTTACCTTTCCAGTTCTCTACATCCCACCTGGGGATGCCCCTTTTGGGGGTACCTTCACCGTGGACTTCACTTACATGTGTTGTAGGCCTTTTTGTGGGACAAAATTTCAACCACGTCTTTCTTTTTAAAGTTTTCAGGCATGAGAGTTGGCTCTGGAAGAGAAACTGAAAGATTTAATCACAGGTAAGGACAGGCTCAGGAGGCTCCAGTGGGAAGAAAAGTGTCCTGCAAACAGTGAAACCACGAATGAAAGAGAGGAGGAGGGATGCTCTGCACACAGCAATGGCTCCAGGAATCCTTGAATTCTGCGATTCAAAGATCTCCCCAATGGAGGACTCAGTTGGAGCTGAAAAAGGTAAAACGAGAGGTGAAACACACAGAAAACCCCAGAAACATCCTGAAGGCATGTCCCCTGAGATGTCTCATTTCATCCCCTGCCAGCTGGGCACAGTGGCCCTTGCAGGAGAGCTCAGACATCCCAAATTTTTTACTGGAATGCCACCAGGATCACCAGCACTCCACACCCCCAGCCTGGACCCCGCTCTGGGTTTGTGGCTCCCAAAAACTCCTCTGGGTGGCAGATCCCAGTGGGTCTGGGGGAGATCCCAGTGGGGCTGGAGCAGATCCCAGTGGGGCTGGGGGAGAACCTGGTGGGGCTGGGGGAGATCCCAGTGGGTCTGGGGGAGATCCCAGTGGGGCTGGGGCAGATCCCAGTGGGTGTGTGGGAGATCCCAGTGGGTCTGGGGCAGATCCCAGTGGGTGTGTGGGAGATCCCAGTGGGGCTGGGGCAGATCCCAGTGGGGCTGGGGGAGATCCCAGTGGGGCTGGAGCAGATCCCAGTGGGACTGGGGCAGATCCCAGTGGGTCTGGGGGAGATCCCAGTGGGTCTGGGGCAGATCCCAGTGGGGCTGGGGCAGATCCCAGTGGGGCTGGGGGAGATCCCAGTGGGTGTGTGGCAGATCCCAGTGGGGCTGGGGCAGATCCCAGTGGGGCTGGGGGAGATCCCAGTGGGGCTGGGGCAGATCCCAGTGGGGCTGGGGCAGATCCCAGCTGAAGAGGGATGGGGACTGAGGCACAGAGCTCCAGACCCATCCCAGCTCTTGGGGGACATCCACTGATTATTTGTATAAAAAAGCAAAGTGCTGCTGGTGATGATTTCTTTGGACACAGGAATGTTTTCGTGGCTTTTTCAGCATTTGCAGAGCTCTCAAGCACTGGAGCTGCAGTTGGTGAAAGCCTCCAGCCAGGTTTCAGTGCCCAATGCAATGTGGAGAGAAAACAGATCGTGGCAGCAGAGATAATTAAGGGAGATAATGAAACAATCTCCACCTTAATGATCCAGCCACAAAATCCTGAGGATGAACAAATCCACGCCATGGGTGATGTCACAGACAGGTATTGCCTTGCTGCCCACCAAACCCCAGTTCCTCCCAGTTCCCCCCAGTTCCTCCCAGTTCCTCCCAGCTCCTCCCAGCTCCTCCCAGCTGGCAGCAGGCTTTGCTGGTGTCAGGACTATTTTGGAGCTCAGAACTTACTCGTGGGTTTCTGAGTCCCAAAGTGCAGCTCCAGGTCGAGGTATTTGACCATGTCACTCAACTTGTCGTAATCCGAGTCTTCCCCGAGCTGGGGGGGAGGAGGAGTCAGGACTGTGGTGGCACAGGGACAGCCCGACACTGCCACCCGTGCTGGGACAGGGACAGGGACAGCCCGACAGTGCCACCCGTGCTGGGACAGGGACAGCCCGACAGTGCCACCCGTGCTGGGACAGGGACAGGGACAGCCCGACACTGCCACCCGTGCTGGGACAGGGACAGGGACAGGGACAGGGACAGCCCGACACTGCCACCCGTGCTGGGACAGAGACAGGGACAGCCCGACACTGCCCATCCCTGCTGGGACAGGGACAGCCCGACACTGCCACCCGTGCTGGGACAGGCACAGGGACAGCCCGACAGTGCCACCCGTGCTGGGACAGGGACAGGAACAGCCCGGCACTGCCACCCGTGCTGGGACAGGGACAGCCCGACAGTGCCACCCGTGCTGGGACAGGGACAGGGACAGCCCGACAGTGCCACCTGTGCTGGGACAGGGACAGGGACAGCCCGACACTGCCACCGTGCTGGGACAGGGACAGGGACAGCCCGACACTGCCACCCGTACTGGGACAGGGACAGCCCGACACTGCCCATCCCTGCTGGGACAGGGACAGGGACAGCCCGACACTGCCAGGACTGTGCTGGGACAGGGACAGCCCGACAGTGCCACCCGTGCTGGGACAGGCACAGGGACAGCCCGACAGTGCCACCCGTGCTGGGACAGAGACAGGGACAGCCCGACAGTGCCACCTGTGCTGGGACAGAGACAGGGACAGCCCGACAGTGCCACCCGTGCTGGGACAGAGACAGGGACAGCCCGACACTGCCACCCGTGCTGGGACAGGGACAGGGACAGGGACAGCCCGACAGTGCCACCCGTGCTGGGACAGGGACAGGGACAGCCCGACACTGCCATCTGTGCTGGGACAGGGACAGGGACAGCCCGACAGTGCCACCCGTGCTGGGACAGGGACAGGGACAGCCCGACAGTGCCCATCTCTGTTGGGACAGGGACAGGGACAGCCCGACACTGCCCATCCCTGCTGGGACAGGGACAGCCCGACACTGCCACCTGTGCTGGGACAGGGACAGGGACAGCCCGACAGTGCCACCCGTGCAGGGACAGCCCGACAGTGCTCCCCAGGACGCTGCAGACACAATCACCATCCCAGAGCACCTCCAGGTCCTCTCCCACCCCAGCACTTTGTCCCCAACAAGCGCAAGGACAGAACGCAGCCCGGCAGAGCCCAGCCCGGCAGAGCCCAGCCCCGCTCTCAGCTCCCCAGGGCGCAGCCGGGACCCCCACACCTCCCCCCCATCCCTCCCCAGGGCCATACCTGTCCCCAGATTGTCCCCTCCGAGTTCTCCACCTGCTCCCAGCGCAGCCTCTTGACGCTCATGTGGTTGGAGTCGCTCCTGCGGTGCAGCAGCCCCCGGTGCAGGGGGGGCGCGCAGGGCACGGGGGGCGGCGGCGGCGGCGGTGGCGGCGGAGGGACGGGGTGCAGGTGGCTCACCAGGGACTTGGGGGCGGTCCCCACGCTGGCCTTGGTGGCCTCGGCCTTGGCGGGGCCGCTCTGGGGGTCGTGGAACTGCAGCGGGGGCGGCGGGGGCGGGGGGCTGAGCGGGGGCGGGGGGATGTGGTCCGAGAGCGTGGAGTAGGTCAGCGAGCTGCCCTCGTCGCTGCTGCTGATGTACTCGCTGCTGCTGACATCGTTGGTGACATAGCTGCCCTGGTCATCCTGGAAACTCATCTGGGGGGGACACGGAGCACGGGCTGCAGGTGGCACCTCGTCCTGCAGCCAGCGTCCTCCATCCTGCTGTGTCCTGCCCCTCCCTGCCACCTGCACAGCCCCAGCAGGATCCCCTGAGCCCCAAAACATGTCCCCTGAGCCTCCAGCGGTGTCCCCTGAGTCCCAGCAATGTCCCCTGATGCTGCACATGTCCCCTGAGCCCCATCAGTGTCCCCTGAGCTCCAGCAGTGTCCCCTGAGCTCCAGCAGTGTCCCCTGAGCCCCAGTGTCCCCTCCAGCAGTGTCCCCACAGCCCCCAGCAGTGTCCCCTGAGCCCCAAAACATGTCCCCTGAGCTCCAGCAGTGTCCCCTGATGCTGCACGTGTCCCCTGAGCCCCAAAACATGTCCCCTGATACTGCACATGTCCCCACAGCCCTAGCAGTGTCCCCAATTCTCAGTAGTGTCCCCTGAGTCCCAGCAATGCCCCTGATGCTGCATGTGTCCCCTGAGCCCCATCAGTGACCCCTGAGTCCCAAAACATGTCCCCTGATGCTGCACGTGTCCCCTGAGGTCCCAGCAGTGTCCCCACAGCCCCCAGCAGTGTCCCCTGATGCTGCACATGTCCCCTGAGTTCCCAGCAATGTCCCCTGAGCTCCAGCAGTGTCCCCACAGCCCCCAGTAGTGTCCCCTGAGCTCCAGCAGTGTCCCCACAGCCCCCAGCAGTGTCCCCTGATGCTGCCCATGTCCCCACAGCCCCAGCAGTGTCCCCACAGCCCCCAGCAGTGTCCCCTGATGCTGCCCATGTCCCCTGAGCTCCTAGCAGTGTCCCCACAGTCCCAGCCGTGTCCCCACAGCCCCCAGCAGTGTCCCCACAGCCCCAGCAGTGTCCCCTGAGCCCCAGTGTCCCCCCAGCAGTGTCCCCTGAGCTCCCAGCAGTGTCTCCTGATGCTGCCCATGTCCCCATAGCCCCAGCATTGTCCCCACAGCCCCAGTAGTGTCCCCTGACCCCCAGCAGTGTCCCCACAGCCCCAGCAGTGTCCCCACAGCCCCCAGCAGTGTCCCCTGAGTCCCCAGCAGTGTCCCCTGATGCTGCCCATGTCCCCATAGCCCCAGCAGTGTCCCCACAGCCCCACCAGTGTCCCCATAGCCCCAGCATTGTCCCCACAGCCCCAGTAGTGTCCCCTGACCCCCAGCAGTGTCCCCACAGCCCCAGCAGTGTCCCCTGATCCTGCCCATGTCCCAGCACCCCCAAGCCGACGCTCTGCGCCCTCGGTGCCACGCTCACCTCCTCATAGTCATTCTCGGGGGTGAGGAAATCATCCACGATGGTGACCCTGTGTCCCAGCTGCTCGCTCAGCGCATCCAGGAAGCGGTCGGTGTCGCGGCTGCGCGGGGGCCGGGAGAAGGTGAAGAGCTTCTTGCGGCGCGCCAGCGGCGAGTACTGCCGGTGCCTGGGGGACGGGGCAGGGCTGCTGTCCAGGCTCACGTACGGGTTGGACTCGGTGCTGCACGGCGAGGCCACGCTGCTGTGCAGCCGGTAGTAGCACGGCTGGGAGCCCAGCGCCTCGCTCGGCCACGCCAGAGCCGGCTTGCGGCCACCTGCGGGCGGAGATGGTGGGTGGGAAACCTGCAGCTGCTGGGCGGGAGGAGAGGAGAGGAGGAGAGGAGAGGAGAGGAGGAGAGGACAGTGCCAGGACACCAGGAGAACACCAGGAGGACACGAGGGGAACACCATGGAGAACACCAGGGGGACACCACGGAGAACACCACGAACGCCAGGAGAACACGAGGGGAACACCAGGGGGACACCACGAGGACCACGGGGACACCAGGGGGACACCACGGGGACACCACGGGGACACCACGGGGACACCAGGAGAACACCAGGAGAACACCAGGAGAACACCAGGGGGACACCACGGGGACACCAGGGGGAACACCACGAGAACACCACGGGGACACCATGGGGACACCGCGGGGACACCGCGGGGACACCGCGGGGACACCAGGGGGACACCAGGGGGAGACACCAGGGGGAGACACCAGGGAGACACCATGGGGAACACCAGGGGACACCAAGGGACACCAAGGGAACATCAAGGGAACACCATGGAGAACACCAGGAGAACACCACGGGGACACCACAGGGAACACCACAGGGACACCAGGGGGAACACCAGGGGGACACCCAGGGGGACACCACGAGGACCAGGGGGACACCAGGAAAACACCAGGGGAACACCAGGGGAACACCAGGAGGGACACCAGGAGGGACACCAGGAGGGACACCACGGGAACACCAGGAGGACACCAGGGGAACACCAAGGAAACACCAAGGAAACACCAGGGGAACACTATGGGAACACCACGGGGACACCACGAGAACCAGGGGGACACCACGGGGACACAAGGGGGACGCCAGGGGGAACACCAGGAGAACACCATGGGAACATCAGGAGAACACCACGAGAACCAGGGGGACACCACGAGGACACCAGGCAGAGGCTGCAGCGCCCACAGCTCGCTGTGACCCCTTGGGATGTCCCCTCCCACCCACACCAGCAGCCACAGCCCTGCAGAGCCAGCACTGCTGCCCCATAAATGGCACCAAGAGGACCTTGGCATCTCCCCCTGCCTGGCCAGCACCACCCACGGTCCCGAGGTGTCCCAGGAGGTACCTGCAGCGTGTGGCAGCTCTGGGGCAGGGGGGGATGTCCTGTGCAGGGCAGCATTGCCCATCTTGCCGGCCAAGCCCCCGATCAGGCGGTTCTCCAGCTCTGCGTACACTGCTGACATCTGGGGGAGGACAGAGAGCTGCTGGGGACAGGACAGGCCCCGCAGACCAGGCTGAGCAGAGCAGCTCTGGCTGCCCCTGGGAACATCCCAGGCCAGGCTGGACAGGGCTTGGAGCAGCTGGGACAGTGACAATGGCAGGGGTGGCACTGGATGGGCTTTAAGCTCCTTCCAACCCAAACCATTCTGGGACTCTCTGGCCCACCAGTACTGTCTGTTACTCTTTACAGGGGGGGCTTCACCCCAGCCCAGGCTGCTCTGCCTTGTCTGAGCCCCCCCAGGAGCCTCTCACTGATGAGGCTGCAGGAAGGCACAGGCAGACATCAGCCTTATTAGAGGTGACTAATTGCCCAGGGAGGTGAGGGCCCAGGGGACACCAACAGGAAATCACCCACAGACCCATCAGTGCCTTTTCTCTCTACAGGAATTCACCCACAGACCCATCAGTGCCTTTTCTCTCTGTGGGAATTCACCCACAGCCCCATCAGTGCCTTTTCTCTCTGTGGGAATTCACCCACAGCCCCATCAGTGCCTTTTCCCCCTGCAGGAATTCACCCACAGCCCCATCAGTGCCTTTTCCCCCTGCAGGAATTCACCCACAGACCCATCAGTGCCTTTTCTCTCTACAGGAATTCACCCACAGACACACCAGTGCCTTTTCCCCCTGCAGGAATTCACCCACAGACCCATCAGTGCCTTTTCTCTCTACAGGAATTCACCCACAGACCCATCAGTGCCTTTTCCCCTGCAGGAATTCACCCACAGACCCATCAGTGCCTTTTCTCCCTGCAGGAATTCACCCACAGACCCATCAGTGCCTTTTCTCCCTGCAGGAATTCACCCACAGACCCATCAGTGCCTTTTCTCTCTACAGGAATTCACCCACAGACCCATCAGTGCCTTTTCTCCCTGCAGGAATTCACCCACAGACCCATCAGTGCCTTTTCTCCCTGCAGGAATTCACCCACAGACACACCAGTGCCTTTTCTATCTGTGGGAATTCACCCACAGCCCCATCAGTGCCTTTTCTCCCTGCAGGAATTCACCCACAGACACACCAGTGCCTTTTCTCTCTACAGGAATTCACCCACAGCCCCATCAGTGCCTTTTCCCCCTGCAGGAATTCACCCAAAGTGCCTTCCTGTGCCCACACCACCCCCCAGACGTGGGCAAAGCCCTGCCAGGGGTGTCCCCTGCCCTGTCACACCATTTTGGGGTTGGGTGTCTCCGGGAGGGACGTGCCATCCCCAGCCTGCCTCTCTCCAGGGATCAGGCGAACCGGGACCTCCACGGTGTCACTGCCTGCAGAGGGAGAGACAAACCAGACAAAGCAGTGACTCTGTGTGCCCCCAGCCCTGACCCACTCCTGCTGGCACCCAGAGTGACCTCCCTGCCCCAGCTCCCGGCCCTGGGGTCCCCAGGGAGCACTGCAGCCTGGGTTTAGGGTCAGCACCACAGTTCTAAGCTGCTCCACTCTTCCCTCAGGGCAGCTGAGGACAGGGCTGCTCCCACAGCTGGCCAACATCTGCCCAGACACAGCTCCCCTCCAGCTGCTGGCTGCTGTCTGTGCTCTAATCCCCACCAGAAAAGCTCCTCAGAGCCAGGTTAGAGGATCGCCCCTGGGAAATGTCTCAGAGCCCTGTGACAGCTGAGGAAAACCATCAGGAGGGGCTCAGGGAGGGGTTGTGGTCAGCAGGACAGGGCAGGGCCCTGCAGCACCAGCCAGCAGCAGTGGGAACAGGCAGGGCTGTGTCCCCTGGAGGGAGGGAGGTGTCACAAGTGGGGTTTGTCAGGAGTCTCAAAGTGGCCCTGAACCGTGATCTCCTTCCTCACATGGATTTCACAAATGTGGATTTCCCTGTTAATTCAAAGGAATCTGAGAACGATCAGAGGGAAGCCATAAATTCTGCCTCCTCAAAAGGGAGGGCCCAGAGCAGCAGGAGCAGTTCACATCTGAGGGCTTGGAAACAACATCCAGCCTTGTGATCGAGTGGTCTCTTACTGAATTGATTATTTCACTGTGGAATCACTGCCCAGGGCACCCCTGGAGGTGGCACTCAGTGCTCTGGTGGGGATCACTCACAGGTTGGACTCCATGATCTCAGAGGGTTTTTCCAACCTCACAGATCTGTGATTCTGTAATTCTGTGATTCTGTTTCTGAAAACTTGGATTTCCAGCCATGCCTCAGTGTTGGCTCTGCTCTGACCTCCACCTTTCCCTCCCACCTTTCCCCATCGTTCATATTTAGGCACAGGTCAGGAATTTGGCTTGGGGCAGAGCAGGACACCCCAGGCACGAGCCCCAGCCCCCAATCACCCACCTGCAGCCCCCTCCTCGGGGCGGGGGGTCCGGAGGCTGCCCCGGCACAGGGAGGCCCCTCGGACAGAGCTGCGGTACCGCTCCTCAGCCTCTGCCTCAGCTGCAGCAGGAAACACCTGGGTGAGGCACAGCCCGAGCCCACAGCTCCCCACCCTCCTCAGGTAACCCCCCAGGGCTCCCCAGAGCTCCCCAGGCCCCTGGGACTCACAGCTGCCATCCCCAGGTATGGCATTCCCAGCTCACTCCATCCCCAGGTATGGCATTCCCAGTCACTCCATCCCCAGGTATGGCATTCCCAGTCACTCCATCCCCAGGTATGGCATTCCCAGGTCACCACATCCCCAGGTATGGCATTCCCAGTCACTCCATCCCCAGGTATGGCATTCCCAGTCACTCCATCCCCAGGTATGGCATTCCCAGGGAGCTCCATCCCCAGGTATGGCATTCCCAGCTCACCACATCCCCAGGTATGGCATTCCCAGTCACTCCATCCCCAGGTATGGCATTCCCAGCTCACCACATCCCCATGTATGGCATCCCCAGGTCACCACATCCCCAGGTATGGCATTCCCAGTCACTCCATCCCCAGGTATGGCATTCCCAGTCACTCCATCCCCAGGTATGGCATTCCCAGTCACTCCATCCCCAGGTATGGCATCCCCAGGTCACCACATCCCCAGGTATGGCATTCCCAGTCACTCCATCCCCAGGTATGGCATTCCCAGGGAGCTCCATCCCCAGGTATGGCACTCCCAGCTCAATCCATCCCCAGCTATGGCATTCCCAGTTCACTCCATCCCCAGGTATGGCATTCCCAGGGAGCTCCATCCCCAGGTATGGCATTCCCAGGGAGCTCCATCCCCAGGTATGGCATTCCCAGCTCACCACATCCCCAGGTATGGCATTCCCAGTCACTCCATCCCCAGGTATGGCATTCCCAGGGAGCTCCATCCCCAGGGAGCTGAGCAGGTCCCAGGTGGGCAGGGATGGATGCACAGGGATGGATGCACACAGATGGGACATCCAGTCCATTTTTCCAGCAGGATTGGCATCCACCCAATCATGGCCCACGTGAAACTCCAGCCCTGAGCTGGGCTGGTCCCAGCAAACCCTTCCTGGCCTCAAGGGAAAGAGGGAAGTGGGGCCAGCCCTGGGATGCTGCCTGGGAGGAGCACATGGACCATGACTGTCCATGCTCAGAGAGGCTCAGGCTCACAGCAGGATGGAGGAACAGAGCTGTCTCTGAGTGTCATCCATCCCTGAGGTACCTGACAGCACTGGGACATGGCAGATCACAGTTTGGCAGCCCAGGGAAGGAACAGCCCAAAATCTGAGATATCCAGCCATGGTGCTTCCAACACAGACACAGAACAGACCAGAACAACCAAACTGCTCGTGCTCAGAGACTGCCCGAGACACTGAGAGGAGCAGGGAGCAGCCTGGAGCTGGGAACAGCCTGGGACAACGAGATTTGCTCCTGCCCTGGCTGGGCATTCCAGCTCTGCATTCCTGGAATGAGCTCCTTAGGTTATACACTCATTAATCCACTCACTGTGGATTCCTGGGAATGCACAGCCCGTGGCTGAGCTGGGATTCTGCACACACAGAGCACAGGAGGCTGAGTGCAAACCCAGAGCACAGATCCAGCGTGCACAGAGCACAGGATCCGTGCACAGCAGCACTGGGAGCTGTTTCTGTGTCCTGCTAAAATCACTGTGCTCCTCCAAATGCTTCTCTTCCAGCAACACATCTTTTACCTTTGCTGAGTTTAAATTAACACATCTATGTGAGTAGCTGAGAACAGGAAAATAGGAATCAATTGAGGGTGCAAACAGACAGATTGGGACATTTCACTTCAAACCTGCTCTCCACAGAACCAGGTGATGGTGAGGGGAGAGGGGGACCAGGGACAGGAGGATCACCGACTGCCTTTGTGTCATTTTGGGAGAGCAGCAGCACCTTTTCCAGCCATGGATGTTTTTGTGTCACCAACTGCTGTGTCACCCTTATTTCACCTCTCTGACCTGAATGCTGCCCTTAAATCAGCTCTTTCCTTCCTGGACTTCCTCACCTGAGCAGCTTCCAAAAACCTCTGCTCCCAGAGTCAGGTCCCAGCTCTCCTCTCACTGCAGCTCCATTCCAAATCCACCCCAGCACGATGGGCTGAGCTCCCAGCACCTGGCAGGACACCGAGTGTCCGTCCTGGAGCGCAGGGATTGCTCTCACCTGCCAAGGCCTTGGAGCCCAGAAACCTGTCAATCTTTAGCTGGCAGTGCTCCTGCTCCTCGTAGCTCAGCAGCTGGTAGATAAACTGCCAGAGGACTTGCTTGGCTGGTGTGTCCAGCACTGGGTACACATCCACAATGAGAGTGTCAATGTTCCTGCAAAACAGGAGAGGATGGGCAGAGACAGCATCCCAGGATGGGCAGTGACAGCTCCTCCTCCTCCTCCTCCTGATTCCTCCACTGCAGAAGTGCAGGGGTTAAAAACCACCTGGATGTGACACTGGGGACATGGTCAGTGCTGGCCTCAGCAGTGCTGGCACTCAGTGGTCTCAGAGGGCTTTTCCAGCCTAATGGATTCCATGATTTTGTGAGTAAGAGGGGTGAGGGAGCACCAGAAAGCAGAGAAGCCCTGGAAAGATTTGAATTTTAGCCAGCTGCAGATAGAGAGGCTGAGGGAGAAATGCACCAGGGAGGGTGGCAGGGCTGGCAGCTCCTGGGGCCAAAGGCTCCATCTGGATTTGGTGAGTAGAGGGGAAAAGGCTGTTGGGAATAGCAGGGATGAGCACCCCATCCCACAAGGACAGAACAGCCTAAACAGGATGAAATTCTGCCCTGGCACAGGTGCCCAGAGAAGCTGAGGCTGCCCCTGGATCCCTGGAAGTGTCCCAGGCCAGGATGGATGGGGCTGGAGCAGCCTGGGGCAGTGGAAGTGTCCCTGCCCAGGGCAGGGGGTGGAACAAGAAGCTCCTTAAGGTCTCTTCTAACCCAAATCCTTCCATGATTCTGTGACAGCCTCTGATAAAACACTGCTGAAGACCAAGCAAGGGCAGGAAACGAGGTCACTGATGGCATCTGGAGTGTGCTGGGGATGTGGATCCCTGCACAGGACAGGGGGATGTGCTCCATGGAGGAGGGCTCTGCCAGCCACAGCCACTCCTGTGCAGCCACCCAGGAATGCTGCAGCCACCCAGGAATGCTGCAGCCACCCAGGAATGCTGCAGCCACCCAGGAATGCTGCAGCCACTGAGGAATGCTGCAGCCACCCAGGAATGCTGCAGCCACCCAGGAATGCTGCAGCCACCCAGGGATGCTGCAGCCACCCAGGAATGCTGCAGCCACCCAGGAATGCTGCAGCCAGGACTGTGGCAAGAGTGAGGAGACAAGGATGGAGCACGGGGAGATTTACTGAGAGAGGTGGAACAGGAGCTGGGGCTGTCAGAGGCAGCAAGTCAGCCTGCACTGGGGGATAAGGGACAAGAAGGGACCAAATTAACCTAAAGGAAATGCCCTGACCCAGGCAGGACATCAAGATTGAGAAGAGCTTGTGCAGAGAGAACACCCAGCTGGGGAACCTGGAGAGCACAGGGACAGCAGAGCTGCTGTGACAGCAGAGCCCCTGGGGGGACAGCAGAGCTGTGACAGCCTCCCTGGCCAGGTGTGCCCCTGCCTGACCCGGAGCTGGCACGGGCACTGCTCCAGCCCCAGGGGACAGGCAGCTGGCAGCAGCAGCAGCAGCAGCAGCAGCAGTTACCGGTGCTGGAAGAAGCCCTCCAGAGCCTTGCAGACGCTGAAACGCTCGGGTGGGGTCAGCAGGTGCTCCAGCTGCTGTGTGAACGTCCTTCCCTGGATCTTGATGCTAGAGGGGAGAATCTCTGCAACCCACTGCAGGGAGGTGAGGGCTGAGGAGCTGCTCGGGGACTCAGCAGAGTCAGAGTCTGCAAAATAAATATTGCATCTTTCCCTGGTTTCTTTGGAGGGCAGTGGAGCAGCCTGAGTGCCACTGGCTGTTGCTTTCAAGTAGGTTGGGTTGGATGGGGTTTGGAAGAAGCTGGTGGGGTGGCAGATATCCCTGCCTGAGGCACAGGGGTGAAATGAGATCATCTCTAATGTCCCTTGGAACCCAAACCTTTCCTGCTGCTGCGGCTCTGTGCAGCAGGGAGCTGCTGGGCTTGGTTTGAGCGCACCTGCAAACGAGTTGGGGCCTCCCAGGGCTTTAAAGTGGGGCTGAGGGGAGTCCAGTGCTGCTCCAGAGGGCAGAGCCAGTCCCTGGCTGCCAGCTCTGAGCACTCTGGGGCAGCACCCAAACCCACAGGGACACTGCAGCCTGCACAGAGCTCGGGGACACACAGGGACCAGGGGCTGCTGCCCTCCACAGGCACCCCCCACTGCCCCAGACACCCTCAGCTCCCCCCCAGCAGCACCATCAATTATTGATTCCTGCAGCAGCAGAACAATCCTGCACAGCCCCCAGAGCTGCAGGATTGCACAGCCACAGGGACACAGGGGTTGGGTTACTGCAGACAGGGACAGGCACACACCGCACAGCAAGGACACTGCCAGGGACACCAAGGACACAAACACAGAGCCTGAGCCCTCCTGGAGGGCAGCCAAGCCTGAGACCCAGCCTGATCCCACATCAAGGGGCCGCACGCCCTGGGGAGAGGAGCTCACCCCCCAGTCCCACCTGCTCAGCCTGGGGGGGCTCAGCACCCCTCCTGCAGCAGGGATGGGGAGCTGGGCTGGCTCTGTGCCCCCCAGCCCCTCCTCCCTGCCCTCTCACCGTTGGAGAAGTTGACGATGCCCTCCTCCACCACCAAGGTGGGCATGGCCCCGCTGCCCTGCAGCATCGACACCACCTTGTCGTGGGAGCAGTTCCTGCGGGCACAGAGAGCACTGAGGGCACAGAGAGCAGTGAGGGCACACAGAGCACTGAGGGCACACAGAGCACTGAGGAACAGCTGCAGCCACCTTCATTTACCTTCATTCATCCTGCAAAAACCTCCTGGTGCAGCTCAGAGCCAGCAGGGTTCGGGCCCCACTGAGATTCCCCGCATTCTCTCCCTCTTTGCTTGGTTTTCCCAGGCAGAGCCTGGATGCTGCCCCAGGAGTGATTCCCCACCAGGGAATAGCCAAGGAATGGTGTGGGCACCCTGGGCAGTGCCACAGCACAGCGAGGCAGAGTTAAGCTACACCCAGACCCAGAAAATTATTTTTCCTTTAAATGACAGCGCTGCAGGTCTGTCCTGGCCTGCCCTAATTCTGCAAGGTGAATATAAAGCGTAATTCTGGAGGTGAAAAAAAAATCTTGGGATGCCCTTGGAGAAGGGTATGGGCCGGGCTGGGACAGTGCCTGCCAAAAACACGGCTCAGAGGACGATCCTCAACCCTCTCTGTGTTTTCTGGCAGTGCTGCATCAGCCAGCAGTTCGCTGGATCAGCTGAAACGTGAGAGCCTGAGCCCTGGCAGCAGCAGCATCAGTTTAACCTTTAAATATTCATCACTCCCTCTTGTCCTGCAGCCTCTCCAACCCTTTGCTCTTGGCTTTTCTGCAGAAAGACACACCCGAGGACACGGGGGCTGCTGGCCTGCACAAATCCCTCTGCTCCCATTGCTTTGGTGCACAGACAATACACAGAATTAATAAATGGGAATCCCACGTGCCTTATGACCCCGTTGTGGGAGTGATTCATGGGCTGGATGGGGCTCTGCTGCTCCCAAAAGCAGAACCTCAGGTGTTTAACACACACAGGTTAACTCAGAGGGGCTGAAATCGGGGTCTGGGGGCGGGCTGCAGTCAGGTTATATAAACTGTCCTGCCCACAGAACTCAGAGAATGAGCAGAGGGGGAGAAAATGCTCCCCTGAGAGGCAGATTCTGTACAGGAGCACAAAAGGAACCGTCCCCAGCTGTCCCCACAGGGCAAACCCCTGTGCATGGCAGCACCAGGGCCAGCAGCTCCAGCCCCAGAGTGACCACAGAGTGACCACAGCGTGACCACAGAGTGACCACAGAGTGACCACAGCCCTGCCCCAGCCCTGGGTGCCCTGCACAGCTCCTACCTCATGTCCAGGCCGTTGAGGAACAGGATCCTGTCTCCAGCTTTGAGGGCAGCCTTCTCTGCCGGGCTCCCTGAGGACAGAGGGGCTCAGCTGCAGCAGCCCTGCCTGGCTGGGGCTCCAGGGACACCCCAGGCACTGCACCCCCTGCCCTGGCCCAGCTGGGGGAACTGGGGCTGTTCACCCAGCACTGGGAACACTGGTGTCACTTCAGGATCGTCACTGGACACATTTCCCACCTCCCAAAACAAGGAGTGATAAAGCCAGTGTAAATTGTACCGAAAATGTTCATTATTCCACTGGAAAAACTCCATCAGTGAGCCTTGGAAAAGCCCCTTTTTGGTGTTTTTTAGCAAACTGCATTTAAGATTTCAGGTTCAGGGCAGAGATCAGTAAGGGATGCCCCAAATTTGGTGTCCTTACCTGGCAGGACAGACTCGATCCACACCGGGGCGTGGCCACGGAGCGTGAAGCCGAAGCTCCTGTTGCCTTTATAAACTCGCACAGTTCTGGGGGTGAGAAAGGCAAACAGGACCTCAGGGCACAGGATCCATTCCCTGTTTCCTTCCCAGCCCCTCCACAACCCTGCTAGCCCAGGTTCTCCTGAGTGCTCAAGCCCTCAATGTCCCCACAAGGTCCCCAAAGACACCAAAGTGTCTCTCAAATGTGATTCTAAAGTGGAATACGGGATAAATATACAGATTTAAAGAGTATATAGATATGTATAAAAGCTAAAAATCATGTTCCAACCCTCCATGGCAGGGAGCTGGAACTGGGTGATCTTTAAGGGCTCTTCCAACCCAAACCAGTCTGTGATTTTTTATTCCAGAGAATTACAGAGACAATGTGGTTCAGGGAGCAAAGGTCTCTTAGGCTGATGAGAGAGAAATTCAATTCCTCTGGGAAATTTTGGAAGGAGCATTTGGAAATCTCCCTGCTGGGAGGCTGATTGGAGCTGGGAGTTGTTCCCCAGCAGCATCACTGAGGTCATTTCCAACCAGCAGGTCTGTGCTGGGAGTGGGTTTTGGGGAAGATCTGCAGCCTGCTGGGGCCGTCTGGGCAGGGGCAGTGGGTTAATCCCTGTGCTCCAGGGAGTGTCTGTCCTTCCTGCACAGCCTCCCTCAGACCCTGCTGGGGCAGGCACGGAGAACCAGGGAATCTCAGGGCTGGAAAAGAATTTTAATATTATGAAATCCAGCTGTCAACCCAGCACCAATCCGTGCTCACCACTGCCCAGGTGCCACATTCACCATCTCCTCATCACCTCCAGGATTTGGGAGCCCAGCACTGCCCTGTGACAATGCCTTACAGCCCCTGCTGTGGAGGAATCGTCCCTGCTATCCAAACTAAACCTCCCCTGCTGCAGCTTGAGGCCATTTCCTCTCACCCTGTCACTGTCATTACCTGGGGAGAGAGACCAAGCCCAGCCTGGCTCCAGTGCCCAGGTACCCAAACCCTGCTGGAACAGCCAGGTTAATCCAAATCCTGCTGGCACAGCTGGGCCCCCCAAATCCTGCTGGAACAGCCACCAGGTACCCAAATCCTGCTGGCACAGCCAGGTTAACCCAAATCCTGGCACAGCTGAGTATCCCAAATCCTGCTGGCACAGCCAGGTTAACTCAAATCCTGCTGGCCCAGTTGGGTACCCTGAACCCTGCTGGCACAGCTGGGCACCCCAAACCCTGCTGGAACAGCCTGCATCCCACCCAGCAAGCAGCAGACATCCCCTCTCAGCCTGCAAGTGCCACCTCAGCTCATCCCAGCCCTGCAGAGCTGAGTGGACACAGAAGGTGCCCCAGAGCTGGGACAAGAGGCACAAAACTGCCCAACCTTCCAGAGGGAGATGCCTTTGTTCATCCTGATCCCAGGAGAGTTTCACACTGAATGCCCCTCCCTTTCCATGGTACCCATTCCATTCCATTCCATTCCATTCCATTCCATCCCATCCCATCCCATCCCATCCCTGTATCCCATCCCATCCCTGTATCCCATCCCATCCCTGTATCCCATCCCTGTATCCCATCCCATCCCATCCCATCCCTGTATCCCATCCCTGTATCCCATCCCATGGATCCCATCCCATCCCATCCCATCCCATCCCATCCCATCCCTGTATCCCATCCCATCCCTGTATCCCATCCCTGTATCCCATCCCATCCCTGTATCCCATCCCTGTATCCCATCCCTGTATCCCATCCCTGTATCCCATCCCTGTATCCCATCCCATCCCATCCCATCCCATCCCATCCCATCCCATCCCATCCCATCCCCCGGCCCCAGCAGCGCTGTTACCTGCGGGCAGCCCCCGAGGCCACATTGCTGGTGACGAGCGAGGTGGTTTTCCGCAGGCTCTTGCTGAGCTCCTCGTGGCTGCGGGGCACGGAGCTGGCGCGGGTGGACACGAGCAGCCGCTCCTGGTGGTCCTCGCTGCGGCTGCGGCGCAGGCGGTTGCTGTGCTCGCTCTTGGAGCGGCACAGTTTGCTGATCAGGCTCTGAGACACCACCTCGTCAAAGCGCTGCCGGTGCTTCTTGGGGATGAAAATCCTGGGGAGAGGGAGGACAGTGAGGAGCGGGGTCAGGGCAGCTGTGGCAGAGCTGGGCATCCGTGCGAGGGAGGATCTGAACTGCTCGTGTGTGCTTGGCTCAGTCCTTGAAGGGTTGGGAATGTCGGGGCTGGGGACACCCCAGGATGCTGGGGACATCCCGAGGGATGCTGGGGACACCCCCGGGGGGATGCTGGGGACACCCCCGGGGGATGCTGGGGACACCCCGGGATGCTGGGGACACTCAGGGATGCTGGGGACACCCGCGGGGGGATGCTGGGGACACTCAGGGATGCTGGGGACACCCCCGGGGGATGCTGGGGACACCCCCGGGGGGATGCTGGGGACACCCCCGGGGGGATGCTGGGGACACTCAGGGATGCTGGGGACATCCCGGGGGGATGCTGGGGACACTCGGGGATGCTGGGGACACTCCCAGGGGATGCTGGGGACACCCCCGGGGATGCTGGGGACACTCGGGGATGCTGGGGACACCCCCGAGGGATGGTGGGGACACTCAGGGATGCTGGGGACACCCCCGGGGGATGGTGGGGACACCCCCGGGGGATGCTGGGGACACCCCCGGGGGATGCTGGGGACACTCGGGGATGCTGGGGACACCCCCGGGGGGATGCTGGGGACACTCAGGGATGCTGGGGACACCCCAGGATGCTGGGGACATCCCCGAGGGATGCTGGGGACACCCCCAGGGGATGCTGGGGACACCCCCGGGGGATGCTGGGGACATCCCGAGGGATGGTGGGGACACTCAGGGATGCTGGGGACACCTCCGGGGGATGCTGGGGACACTCAGGGATGCTGGGGACACCCCCGGGGATGCTGGGGACACCCCCGGGGGATGCTGGGGACACTCGGGGATGCTGGGGACACTCAGGGATGCTGGGGACACCCCCGGGGGGATGCTGGGGACATCCCCAGGGACACCAGCTGAATCCCTTCTCCCATCCCATGCAGAGCTCTGCTGGAGCAATGATGTCAGACCCCTCCTCCAGTCCTGCTTCTTCCCCAGCACCTTCTGGGACCCCCAAATTGTCACTCCTCATCTCCTGCCCCAGACTCTGCTCTCCTGGGCTGCAGCCTGGAATATTCCCACATTCCTGCCCCCTCCACTGCCAGGCTGGAGCGTGGTGCCCCTCGGGAGAGGATGGTGCTGCAGGGACGGGCACGGTGATGCCACAGGCGAGGGGACACCCCTGAGAAGTCGCTCTGGTTTGGGTCACCTCCCCTCTGCCTGGCAGCAGCAGCCAAGCGGCCTCTGTGCCCTGCAAGGACCCCCAGGACACTGAGATCACACAGCAGGATCCCAGGAGGGAGGGAAGGGCTCCTCAGGACACACTTTTATCTTTTCCTTTTCCTTCTGCCACCACAGCAGCCAGACCCCAACACCTGCTCAGCTCCCCCGACCCTCTGCTCGCACATTTGGGGCTTTCTGGAGGAGCTGTCATCACCGAGTGTTTCTATAGCAACTCCTGCAGCTGCAGCCGCTCGTTAGACAAAATCACCTCGTGTGGCTCGGCAGCTCCGTTCGCACCCGGCACCTGGCGGGTGTCAGAGCACAGCCCGGGGTTAGCACAGCCCCCAGCAGGGGTGTGAGAGCACAGCCCGGGGTCAGCACAGCCCCCAGAGATGTGAGAGCACAGCCCGGGGTTAGCACAGCCCCAGGGGTGTGAGAGCACAGCCCGGGGTTAGCACAGCCCCCAGGGATGTGAGCACAGCCCGGGGTCAGCACAGCCCCCAGCAGGGGTGTGAGAGCACAGCCCGGGGTTAGCACAGCCCCAGGGGTGTGAGCACACCCCGGCTGCCTGGGAGCAGAGCAGGAACGGGGCCAAACTGGGGCCAGAGCCCCCAGAGGGCCGGGATGCAGCTGGGGCTGGCAGGGGATCCCACAGGGCTCACCAAGGGAACACAAAATCCTGCCTGGAGACACAGGAGGAGAGGCTTCAAATCCCGAATCTACCGGGACCAGGACATCTCTATTTCCCCCAGCAGAACTCAAAAGGAGCTGGTGCAGGAGGAGACACACCACAAGGCTGGCAGATGCTCACGCAGAGCATCTGGTGACAATTTAAAATAAGTAACACATTGGTGCAATTCACAGGCGATTTGTGATTAAGCAGCAACTAAAAAAGAGTGAAACTGTGCTAATAAATAGTTCACCCTGTGGGACAGGGGAGGATGTGGGTCCCTCAAGCCTGTGCCCCGGGTTGGGCACCCACCAGGGAGAAGTCCGGGTTCCTCACAGGCAAAATGAGCACAATCCCATTTAATTGGCCAAATTACACCGGCCCTGCTCGCTCCAGCAGAGCTGTCCCACTTTGCAGCAGCCTCTGCTTCTCCACTGGGCAGAGCAGCTCAGCTCCAGACCCGGCCAAGGACCCAGCACTGCTCTGGAGCTCAGCAGTGCCCAGCCAGGACAGGTCTGACTGCTCCAAACAATCCCCCCAAAGCAGCAGAGCTGTTCCTGCAGTGCCATCCCACAGCATAACCCTGCCTGTGTCCTTGGCATGGCCCCAAGGAGCAGCACCCAGCTGGGGTCTCCCTCTCCCAGCAAATCCCACCGGGATTCCCAGAGCATGGATGTGCCCACCCTGGCTGTGGAGATGGAGCAGGGGCAGGCTCATCCAGGGCTGGCCTTCAGCTTCCTTCCCTCCTCCTCCTCCTCCTCGGCTGCTCCAGGTCAGCCCCAGCTCTGCTGATGGGGATGGGATGGGAAAGGCTCCCCCATCCCTGAGCCCTGTGCCCATTCCTGGCACCCCTGAGCCCCAGGGCACCAGCTCTGGGTGTCCCCTGCTCTGCAGCAGCTTCTGCACTCACAGGGGAGAAGAACTCAGCCTGCTCCAGGACATGGATGTGAACTCAGGGCATTTTCCAGGCCGGGAAAGCTCCCAGATGCTCCAGGCTGCTTCACCTTCATGCCATCCCCAAAGCAGCCGGGCCAGGATGGTGGCAGAGTGCCACCGTGCCTGTCCCCTGCCCTCGGGGGAGCCATTCCACAGCTCCCGGTAGTCACTGGCCACCCTGCTCTGCACAGACAGTCCTGTCCCTGCAGCCCACCCCCCCTGGGAGCTGCCCACCCATTTCCCAGCCGGTCCCACAGGTCCTGCGAGGGGCCCGGAGCTGCCCCGCACGGTCCCACCCCGGACAGGGCTCAGCGGGACAGGAGTGTCCCTGGGGAGGGCAGCGGGCTGGGGGACGCTGCCCCAAGTTTGCTCAGGGGAGCGAGGGGACAGCGGGCCTGGCTCCATCACACCCCCAGCCCCACACCCTCATCCCCCTAGGCTGACATTCATTCCTGCACACAGAGCAGCCCCCAGCCCCACACCCTCATCCCCCCGGGCTGACACAGAGCAGCCCCCAGCCCCACATCCTCATCCCCCAGGCCGACCCTCATTCCTGCACACAGAGCACACCCCCAGCCCCATACCCTCATCCCCCAGGCTGACTTTAATTCCTGCACACAGAGCAGCCCCCAGCCCCACATCCTCATGCCCCCAGGCTGACACAGAGCAGCCCCCAGCCCCACATCCTCATCCCCGGGCTGACATTCATTCCTGCACACAGAGCAGCCCCCAGCCCCACATCCTCATCCCCGGGCTGACACAGAGCAGCCCCCAGCCCCACATCCTCATCCCCGGGCTGACATTCATTCCTGCACACAGAGCAGCCCCAGACGGGCCCTTCCCACCCCAACTCCCCCGCGGTGGGCACGGGGCAGTGGCAGGGCTGTGCGGTGGCAGAGCTGTCCCGGGGGACACAGCAGGGTCCCCAGAGGCAGCAGAGCCGTGCCAGGGATGCCCACGGGGCACAAGGCTCTGCCAGCACCCGCACAGAGCGCACCCGCGGCGCAGCGCAGCGCAGGAGGGACACGTACCGAAAATGCCGGGAGAAACTCCGGTCCTTTCCCATCTGTCAGGGTGCGGCGGGAACAAAAGGGAGACGCTTCAGATGCTCATGCAGCTGAGCCCCAGGCTCGGCTCACGCCCACGCCAGCCCGAGCGCCAGCCGGTGCCGCCCCGCGAGTGGCACCCCCGCCGTGCCCGGGGACCGCGGCCAGACCGAGCGCTGGCACCTGCCCTGGCACCTTCCCTGGCACACCTCCGGCTGCCTCAGCCCCTCGGCCCGGCCCGGCCCAGCCCCAGCATCGGCCGAGAGCTCCAGCGCCAGTCCTGCCCTGGCTGCCCGGCTCTGCCCCGGCTCTGCCCCGGCTGCCCGGCTCTGCCCTGGCTGCCCGGCTCTGCCCTGGCTCTGCCCCGGCTGCCCGGCTCTGCCCCGGCTGCCCGGCTCTGCCCGGCTCTGCCCCGGCTCTGCCCTGGCTGCCCGGCTCTGCCCCGGCTGCCCGGCTCTGCCCCGGCTGCCCGGCTCTGCCCGGCTCTGCCCCGGCTCTGCCCTGGCTGCCCGGCTCTGCCCCGGCTGCCCGGCTCTGCCCCGGCTCTGCCCCGGCTGCCCCGGCTCTGCCCCGGCTGCCCGGCTCTGCCCCGGCTCTGCCCCGGCTGCCCGGCTCTGCCCTGGCTCTGCCCCGGCTCTGCCCCGGCTCTGCCCCGGCTGCCCGGCTCTGCCCCGGCTCTGCCCCGGCTCTGCCCCGGCCCTGCCCCGGCTGCCCGGCTCTGCCCCGGCTCTGCCCTGGCTGCCCGGCTCTGCCCCGGCTCTGCCCCGGCTCTGCCCCGGCTCTGCCCCGGCTGCCCGGCTCTGCCCCGGCTCTGCCCCGGCTCGCAGCCGCCCAACCCTCCCTCTCTCTCCCCTAAAAACTGCCGCCGCTGTGATTTCCAGCCGGAGCGATCTCGTAACAGAAAGGAGGGCACGGCTCGGCGCCGAACTCCGGGGGGGATGCCTCCCTGCTGCTAATTAGTTGACTTCTAAAGTGCTTGTGTTTAAATTACGTGCTGCAGCGAGGGGTGAGAAATCTGAAAGGCAAACGGCGTCAGGGGTGCGGGTTTGGGGTGGGGAGGTGGAGCTGCCAGGAGGCACCAGAACCAGGACCAGAACCAGGACCAGGATCAGGATCAGGATCAGGACCAGGACCAGGAGCAGACCCAGGACCAGGAGCAGGAGCAGAGCCACGGGCCCAAACCCCGCGTGGAGCATCCTTTACCCATCCTTTACCCATCCTTTACCCATCCTTTATTTACCTATCCTTCATCCATCCTTCACCCATCCTTCACCCATCCTTTATTTACCCATCCTTTACCCATCCTTTACCCATCCTTCACCCCCAGGGTAACGCAGCAGCGCTTTTCAGTAGCAATAAAAGAGAAAACCCCTCTTGAATTTAACTAACACCATATTTAAGCACATCACTGGCGCTTGGTGAAGAGGATCTGAAGCTTCCCAGAGCTGCCAGCATCACACACAATCTCCAAGTAGAAGCAAAGGAAGGAGACATGAAAAAAATTACGGTTTAGCCCCAAAACAACCGGCAAAGACCTGACCTTGAGTCTGTGGGTTGTGCAGAAAAACACGTCCCAGGGTGGATTAAAACACTGAGCTACACTTGGATTATGTCTGAACTGGGCTGTGGAAACCACTACCGGTCCTGAAAAGCTCTGCTGGTGCGGCTAAATGCTAAAATCTGGGAGAGAAAACTCTTACAGGCTTTACCCCCAGAACAGGAGTTCTGCTTTTTCTTATGAACCCCAAATTCTCGAACCTCATCTGCCCATGTGTGTAGGACGGGGCCCAGAGCCCCGGGGGATGCGCAGCCTGCGGGACTCGCTCCATCCCGGCAGCAGCACGGAGCTGGGATTCCATTCCCGTTCTCCCCGTGCTGGGATTCCATCCCGGCAGCAGCACCGAGCTGGGATCCCATTCCCGTTCTCCCCGTGCTGGGATTCCATCCCGGCAGCAGCACCGAGCTGGGATTCCATTCCCAGCAGCAGCACGGAGCTGGGATTCCATTCCCATTCTCTGCAGACAGGCTGGGTTGCAGTGACCGAGCTCCGGGAGCCCTCACAGCCCTTCCCCAGCCCGCTGCTCATCCCTGGGGACAGCCCCAAACTCCCAAAGAGCTTTTGGAGAGGGTCACCCTCTCCGGACACATCCCCACACTCCAGTAACGATTCATCCAAGAGCAGATCCTGGCTGGGGGTCCCTTTCCCCATCAGCACCCCAGGGTGCCCTCAGCTGTCCCAAATCCAGTGTCCCACAGCTCTGGGGACACAAAGACCTTCAAAGAAACCCCCGGGAAGGTTTTTCCTGCAGCTCCACTCTGCTTTCCCTCCTTTCAGACACTGGACAACTCATCCTAAGTAACCGATTCCCAAAATAAAAGTTGTGACTCCGGGAAGGTGCCGGCGGGCTGGCTGATCCCATCTGCATCCCAGCCGGAGTTTGATTTGCCAAAGGAATTTAATCTCCTATCAGGAGATTTCGCACAGAGGCATTTTGGTCATGACCTATTTGAACTCCGCCAATAAAAAAAGAACTTGCTCCCAATTGTCTCACTGGTGACACGTTTTGTTCCCTGCTGCCCTAATTCCCTTTTTTTTTTTTTTTTTTTTTTTTTTTTTGGGCAGTTGAGCATATGCTGGGCCATCAGATTAGGGATTTTTTCTTTTAATGGAAGCAAACAAGAGCAGCTTTTCCTCCATTGCCATCCAGGTGGTTTTCCAGTGGGAATGCCGTGACTGTGGACAGGAGGAGAGTGTCCAAGTCAGCATCAGCGACTCGGGGAGTCTCTCATGCTCCATCCACATCCAAAAGAGCTGGGAAGCTCCCCCCAGCCTCGGAGAAATGAGTACATGGAGGGGGATGAGAAGCAGGGAAGCAGCACAATCCATAATATATATAAATCCTAATGGCTGAAATGAAATTTCTGATCCAGGGCTGGTCACAGATGGCTGGAGCAGTTTAATACGGGAACACGCCAAGCAGTTTTATTGCCGTGAAAAACGAGCTGAGGGGAATAGATTGTGTTGGGAGCGTTATTAACACGGGCTCGGTGGAATTTCTCCCCTAATAAGGGAGCCCCCGATGGGCAGCGATTTCAGCCGTGTCGGGATCGGAGGTGGCTGCGATGGGAGCGGGCTCAGCCCAGCCCAGCTCAGCCCAGCCCAGCTCAGCCCAGCTCAGCCCAGCCCAGCCTAGTTCCACCCTCGGCTTTTCCCCGGGAGCAAACGGAGAGAAACCAGAGCGGTGAAGAACAAACTGCCCCAAACTACCCAAACTGTCCTCCCGCAGCCCTGAAGCACAGCACGATTTACAGGAGACTCAAGACAGCATCTCACAGTGCAAACAGAGCGAGTTTTCTCCTAAGGATGTGCCAGGATCGCACACATCCCCATCCCACACACATCCCTCATCCCACACACATCCCATCCCACACATCCCATCCCATCCCATCCCATCCCATCCAGGGGACGGGACAGTGGCTGTGTGATCATCATTTGTTATTCCCAGCACTGCGGGTCAGAGGGGATCGGAATTTCCCCCCAGTTCTACAACAAACTGATTTTTTTAACCCAACCGGTGCTGGTGCACCCCTGGCACGGCGCCACCGAGAAAACACTGCACAGGGCCACGGGGGCTGAGCGAGTGCCACAGCCCCGGGTGACACCGAGGAGGGTCCCCCGTGTCCCGCTGGGCCCCGAGGGTGACTCCTGCCCCCCGAGCCCCGGGATGCACGGGGGGTGCTGGGGGCAGCTCCGCAGAGAGCCGGGTGAGGAGCTGGCACCGCAGCTCTGCCCTGCTTTGAGAGCAGCTCAGAAATCAGAGCAGCACCGAGGGATGTGACCCCCGGCCCAAAATAACCCATCCTGTCCCCAGCCCGAGCACAGGGAGCAGAGGGGACAAAGCCCGCGGTGCCAGAGCCGCGCTCCGGTGATGGAATAACCCAAATTAGAGCCTCCCCCTCCTGGCGAGTCCGTGAGCGGAGCAGCTCCGAGGCAATACGGATGCTAAGAGTTAATTAACTTCCAGCACACCTCGTTTTCGCAGTGCCACATTCCGGAATTAACCTGATTTAAACCCATTTCCCTCTCTCCCAGCAAAGGTGCGCTCGTTACTCACCCGAGACAGCTCATCTTCCCCCCTGGCAGCCGGGTTTGGGCATCCTTGGGCAGAACTACAAGTGAGCCCTTTGCCTGCACACCTCAGCCACACGGGCAGGGATGGGAGCGGGGAGGACCCGGCACGGCACGGGCATCATCCCCGTTATCCACAACCAAGCAGATGAAAAAAAAAAAATGTCAGCAAATTAAAATCTGCGGGAGCTTAATTCTGGGCAAATGGGATGAAATCCATTTGAGATAAAATAAATAAATAAGTAAATAAAATCCAATAGTGGAAAAGCCCGGCTCGAGGACACAGGAGACGCGGCCGCAGCCCCGGGCGGATCCGTGTGCTGAGTCGGGGGTCCGGGGTTACGCTGAGCCGCAGCACTTTGCAGCTCGGTAAAGCCCGGGGGGAGCCCAGGGAGGGGACAGCAGGGGAGGGGACAGCAGAGGACAGCCGGCAGCAGCGACAGCACAGAAATAAATACAGCTGCTGCAGAGGGAAGATCCAATCAGGCCAGCGCGAGGGTCAGTGGGAGACGGGGACGTGACGGGGACACAGGGGCACAGGACACAGCCTGGCACCACCGTGTGCCCGTGCCAGGGCTCAGCCGCCTGCCTGGGGCATGGAACAGCAGCAGGGACCCTGCTGGCATCACCCCAGCACCCAGCCCTGTCCCTGGCCCATGGCACTGCCATCCTGGAGGGAAATGGCTCAGCCCAGTCCTCCTCAGGACGAGCCTGGATGAGAGCAGCGAGGTGAGCAGGACTGCCCCCACATCAGATGGAAACAGGCCCTGGAGAGCTGGGCACAGCCTCACAGGGGTGCCCCGTGGGTATTCCCAAGGTCCCAAATCCTCCCTGGGGTGATCCCACCCCAGGACACTCGCTGGGTCAGGTCTGGTGAGTTCTCCTGCCCGTGGTGTTTGCCCTGTGCCCCAGGACAGCACAGTGACCACAGCAGCACCCCCACACTGCACCCACCCCAGAGCCAGGGACACAACCAGGACACCCTGCATGAACCCCCATGGCCCTTCCCAGACCCCAGACCCCTCCTGAGTCAGTGACAGACTGAACCAGCTGCAATCACCCAAGGAATTCACAGCACCCTGAATCCAGAGCTGCCGGGAGCTGCTCATCACCTTCAGTGGGAGTGAAAGCAGGGACAGCTCTTGTCTGGCAGCAAAGCCAACAGAGAGACCCCGGGATCAGCAGCTGGGATCAGACACAGCAGCACCCACAGCTGGAAAACCTGCTCTCCAAGGCACCTTTTTTATTTATTTTCTTGACTTCATTTCATTAAGATTAGACGGTAAATCTTTTCCCTGAGCTAAATATTTCATTTCCATTAAACCCAGATTAGCTGCCAGATCCACGGCGCCCCTTGCCCCAGCCCTGGCCTCAACCTTTCACACGGGGGCAGGGGAAATCAGAGCTCTGACCCTGTTTGGGGAGCCACAATGTGGGGCTGCCCCTGGCACCACAGGCTGGGCATGGGGCAAGCTCTGGATGGCAGCACCAGGTCCAGCCACGCTCTCCTCACTGACACAGAGATTCTGGCGTGGGGACATCCTGGGGGGAACCTGCTGTGCCCCCCACAGAGGGGCTTGGGTCCGGAAGAAGATTTGGACACTTATTCAAATCCCCTCTGTGGGGGGAAGTAATCCTGTATAATTCCCCGGGGATGATGACAAAGGGGATATCCGAGGCTTTTGAGGTATTTTCATGGATCTTGCCAGGGGAAAGAATTTTCCTGAATTGTGAGTGGTGGGGGTTGATTTTTTGATTTAGTTTGGGGTGATGGCTCAGTGCCATCCATCCCTGCCCCCCAGCCCCAGCTGTTGTCAGACTGGGTCCCTCCAGAAGCTCAGTGGGTCAGGACAGGCTGGACCTGGGCACCTGGACAAGGTGACTGCAGGCAGCTGCCAGTCCCTTCTGCAGCCTGGCCCTGCAGGGGTGTGTGCCTGGTGTCCCCAGGTGTGCAGAGCTCTGGGGGACCCACAGGCAGTGCCAGCACAGCAGGGGGACACTGCACAGCCAGAGCCCCCAGCCCAGTGCCCCCTCCCTCCCCACGGCCAGACCCCGCACGGGGACGTTGTTATGGAAACTGTAATATCCTACAATTCCTCTGATTAAAGCAGGAATTGGAAAGCTGGGCCCGGAGCGAGGCCAGATGGAGACCTGATTCCCTAATGGCCATGGTCTCAGCCTGGCTGTAATCCCACCACGTGTCCCTGTGCCAGCACAGCTCCAGCACAGCTCCAGCCCCAGCCCCAGCTCCCACCCAGCAGATCAGCCCCACTGGCAGCACCCCGGAGGTGCCAGGGACCCTGAGCCCCAGCAGAGCATTGCCAGGGCATCCCAGGATGAGTGAGCATTCCCTGGCACCCCTGAGCCCCAGCAGAGACCCCCCCAGCTCCCCCAGTGCCAGAGCTGCTGGCAGAGCTGGCCAGCACCAGCTCTCACCCTGCAGAACTCGGATTATTTTCTGGGCAGGCTTTTGGAGACTCTCCAGTGGCTCTGCAGCAAATCCCATCTCCCTTCTAAATCACGGCCAGGAACGGGAGCTGCATCCCCTGCTGCAGGCAGAGGCTCTGGGTGCTGGCTGCCCACACACCCTGGCCAGGAGGGCACAGGGGGGCCGGGCTAAGAGGCCACCAAGCTTTGTCATCTTCCCTGCAGGATCTCCCAACCCCTTCCCACAGGACCCTCCCAACCTGCCCTGCTCATCCCTGCACCCCCAGCAGCAGCAGGCACAGGAATTCGATGGCCCCAGGACAGTCTGGAGGTGGCCATTCATTATTTGATGACCCCAGGACAGTCTGGAGGTGGCCATTCATGATTTGATGGCCCCGGGGCAGGGTGGAGGTGGCCATTCACAGTTTGATAGCCCAGGGCAGGGTGGACGTGGCCATTCACGGTTTGATAGCCCAGGGCAGGGTGAAGGTGGCCATTCGTGTTTTGAAAGCCCAGGGCAGTGTGGAGGTGGCCATTCATTATTTCATAGCCCAGGGCAGGGTGGACGTGGCCATTCACGGTTTGATAGCCCAGGGCAGGGTGGAGGTGGCCATTCACTGATGACCCCAGGGCAGTGTGGAGGTGGCCATTCACTGATGACCCCAGGGCAGTGTGGAGGTGGCCATTCACGGTTTGATAGCCCAGGGCAGTCTGGAGGTGGCCATTCGTGTTTTGATAGCCCCAGGGCAGGGTGGAGGTGGCCATTCACGGTTTGATGTCCCCAGGGCAGGGTGGAGGTGACCATTCACTGTTTGATGTCCCCAGGGCAGGGTGAAGGTGACCATTCACGGTTTGATGGCCCCAGGGCAGGGTGGAGGTGACCATTCACGGTTTGATAGCCCAGGGCAGGGTGGAGGTGACCATTCACTGTTTGATAGCCCAGGGCAGTGTGCAGGTGGCCATTCACGGTTTGATGACCCCAGGGCAGGGTGGAGGGAGCCCCTCGTACCTGATGCTGTCGATCAGGTGCTGGTGGGACTCCTGGGTGAGCACCATGCACAGGGCCGAGGCCAGGCACTCCACCCTCCTCTCGGCCGCGTACTGCTTCAGCGCGGTGAACACCTTCTCCTTCAGCTCCGGCTGGTCCCCGAGGATGGCATCCACCTGGGCGTGGGGAGGGGAGGACACGAGAGGGGCACTGAGCAGGAATCACGGGCAGGGGCACTGCCACACCCAGGCAGGGTGGAGGGGACCGGGCAGGAGCAGAGGGACAGGTCAGCATCAGGCCATCACACAGAACTGCTCTGCTACTCCAAACATTCCACAACAGCGGTGTGACCCCAAATTCCCAAACTCTGCTGGGTCATGGGATCAGTCTCTGCCTGGCAGAGGATGCTGCAATGGGCTTTTGGAGCTATTGAAGCTTCGTGCATCACTCCCTGATCCCTCTGGGCAGCTCCGTCCTGCCCTTAGCGCCAGGAAGCTGCTGGGAACGGGGAGGCAGAACATGGAGCTAATTACCATCGAGCCAATTACGGTACTTGGGACCCTCCTCATTCACCTCCTCCCACTCTGGGGGGCAGCCCCGTGTCCTTGGGCAGTGAGATCCTCACAAGGACCTGTCATGTGGGATGCAGGAACTCCCTGTGACCACCTCTCTGCACCTGTACATGTTGGGTTTCCCTGAAAGGCGATGTTTTTGTGCTGCCAGCAGATTTAACTGCAGGGTTGAACTGCAGGAAGGGGAGAGGAGCCCCTGACCCTCCCCTGGGGCACTGGGGGTGTGCAGGGCTCTGTGGTGGCACTGCCAGGGAGCCTGCAGCCATCCCCTGCCTGGGGAAGGGGAAGAGCCATTTCTTCCAGCTGTTATCCCACTTGGCAGCTCCCCAGGGAGGCCAACACCGGCAGCAGGACCCCGGCAGAGCCCCCTGGTGCTGCTGGCTCTGCACAGGCACTGTGGCAGCACTTCAAGGTTACCAAATCTGGGGCAGCCACAGCAGCAGTGTCCCCTGGGCTGGCTCGTGGTCCAGCACAGGACTGACAGATTCTGGTGTTCCTGATGTGATGGATCCCAGAGGGCTGCTGTGAAATTTTTCCCTGGGCTGGGATTGCAGGGCTTGGCGGGTGGGAATCGCAGAATCACAAAATCATTTTGGTGGAAGAGACTCTCCAGATCCTCGAGCCCAGTGTGTGCCACATCCCCACCTTCTCACCCAGCCCAGAGCACGGAGTGCCACGTCCAGCCACCCCCTGGACTCCCTCACAGAGCTCCCAGCGTGTCCCTGGGACAACAGAAGACATTACCCTGGAACTGAGACCGTGAGCACCCCCCTGGCTCCCCAGTGATGCCATCCCTGGGGATGCCAGGACAGTGGCACAGCCCAGCTCCAGCCCTGCCCCACGCCACTGACATGGACACCACTTCTGCCAGGCAGGAGAGTCAGCCTGGGGCTCTACCAAACCAAGGAGGCTGGGAAAAGGTGACCCGTGGGCAGTGTAGGTGTGAAATACAAACCAGCAGCACCCTCCGACCTTCCAGCCTGGCAGCGCCCGAGTGCTCACAGAGCCAGCAGCACCGACCTGAGCCGGGCTCCCAGGAAAACCAGGGGTAACACACCCGCTGGGTTCGGAATTTTCGACATTTTATATAAACTGAAGCCATTTCTAACATCTGCGCATCTGCCAGCTGAGCTGTGCGTTCCTGAGCATTCCTGCGCATTCCTGCTCCTGCCCGGGCTGGTCCGGGCTGTCCCGAGTGGCTTTGTCGGGCTGGAGAGGGAGGGGACAGAGGCGCTGATGGGGCTGTTCACAGCACCACAACAAGCTCGGTCTCCTGAGATCATCCAGGAATCTTTTACTCGGCTCAATGTGACTTCAGAGATGGAGGCGGCCTGGAACAGCCGCCCCTCCTCATTAATCTCCTGTAATCAGCAGGTATCTGTTTCCCACGCCCATGAATCCAAACCTCAGTGGGTATTTGTGAATCTTTAATGGAGAAGCTGACTGAGGGGATTCGCCTGATACCCACAAATCTCTTTATGGATGTCTTGTTCCTTTATTACCTTGGGATAAAAAAAAAAAAAGCCCCACCAGCCTGGTTATTTTCATAACAGCATTTTAAAAGGCTACTTTGAAATGGAAATTAGAAAGATTGAAAAAAAACAACTGTGATCAAATTTATAATTAGCACAAGGCGAGGTGTTTGGTAAAATACCCGCTAGGAAGCTTTCAGGAGCACAATGAAGATGTAATCGCACTGATGTTTTTCCTTCTGCAACAAAACAAGAACTAAAATGTCTGCGGTGCGACAGGCTCAGACTTTGAAGGGACATCCAGGCACGCAGCAGAGCGGGATCTGCCCTGTGGGTTTCTCCACACTCTTGTAGTGCAAAAAGGGAATAAAAAATCTGGGGTGATCCCCAGGGAACCTCCAAGCCCTTTGCAGCACCCATCTGTTCTTTTGAAACTGTCCCGACAGAAGATGCTGCACACAGATTTTACTGCATGTTGTAACTTGCTGAAATAGTTAATTACCGGTAATTACCAGCCCCTTCTCTCGGGTGTTCGTGCCCCAAATCCACATCCCAGCCCCATGACCAAGCCGGGAACATTCCCCATCCGTGCGCCAAGGCTGGAGCTGGGAATCTCCACCCCTCACCCCACACCCCGACCTCACCTTCCTGCTGAATTCCTGCGCTTTTTGCTTCCTGTCCCTGCTGGCGGTGCCGGCCCTGGTGTCCCTGGCGCTGTCCCCTCGCTGCGGCCGCAGCAGCGCCAGGCGCAGGGAGCGCCCCCGGCACGACCCCACCAGCGCGGCCGCCGCCTCGGGCAGCAGCACCGGGGTCCCGTCCACCTCCAGCACGTAATCCCCGGGCTCCAGCCCGCAGGCTGCCGCGGGCGACTCGGGGCTCACGCTGCCCACTCGCGGGGGGCTCTCGCCGGCCAGCTCGAAGCCGAAGCATCCCCGCGGTCCCGGCGGGATGCTGGCGTGCTGCAGCCGGGACACTACGCCGATGCTCGGGGGGACGTTGTCGCAGCTCCGGGCCAGCCCCAGCAGCGCCTCGCAGCCCAGGGAGGACACGGGCTGTCCCTCGATCTCCAGCACTTCGTCCCCAGGGCGCAGCCCCGCCAGCGCCGCGCTGCTGCCCTCCTGCACCCACAGGATGTAGCACGGCCCCGAGCCGCTTATCCGGAACCCGAAGGACTCGGGCCAGCCCTGGTTGGTTACCGGCATGGCTGCGACTGGAAAAGGAGGGAAAGAGAGGAGTTGAGATGGTTTTTCCATCCTCGGGGGTCGTTCCTGTAGGTGCTGTGTGGAGCCCGTGGGGTGCGGGTTACAGTTTGTGCTGTGTCCCCTTCACTATGGGAATAAACACCCAAAAACCTTTATTTCCTCTAGATTTCATTAAAACACCAAATTTTACTCTATCTTTGGTTACTGGTGGTGCCATTGAGGAGGCCACGTTGGCTGGGAAGGTTGAGTTAAATGTGGCACTCAAATGTGACCTGGCACAGCCCTGGTCTCACCTGTGGTACCCACCTACCCCAGGAGCCTCATTTGGGCATCTTCCTGTATTTATTTGTCTATCAAAATAATTAGTTATTTTCTGACATTAATGAATAGACGATCCAAGGACTTAAACCGGCCTGATTTTAACCAGCTCTCCTCAACACTCAATATTTTAGCAGTTTGCAACTACAAAATTACTGTAAATTCATTAGAATTTCTCAGTCCTGTGTATGAGTTGCATCCCGAAATGGGTGATGGGTTTCATCAGGACTCGTTTGTGGTTCACGTGAAGGGTTTGGACTGGCTCCAGGGATGCTCCAGGGGACATCGGGCACATCAGCCCTGAACATCTGCAGGAGCTGCCTTTGCCCAAGGCAAACCCGGCCAGCTGATGAGCACAGTGCACTCGGGTGCCCTTTCCGTGCTGTGCTGCCCCGGTGACCTCGCTGTGGTCCCTCCCAGCCCTCCCGTTCCAGGTTCTGTGATGTGTAAGTGCCTGCACTGCCTGCTGACCCTCACTGAAATAATTCAGCGGGTTTTTCCTCTGAGTTTGATCTCAGCTGTCTGTGAAGATGCTTTTTACCCCCGTGTTTATTGCATCTGTGTCACTGAACACACATTAAGCACTCACAAAAATGAAACTCAGACAATTTTACCTGGGCAAATTATCTTACAGAGACTGTGAGACTCAGAGGGGAAGAGCTGAGGGTGAAGCTCGGGGCAAGCCTGGCAGCAGCAGGATGAAACCCATCTGTGACCAAACCCCATCCCCGCGCTGAGCACAAGTTCTGGCAGCCTCAGCGGGATCCCAGTAAGAACTGGGATGGTCCCAGTAAGCACTGGGATGGTCCCAGTGCTGCTGCCCCGGGCTGTGCACCCCTTGCACCTCACCGCCCTCCAGCACTTACAGAAATCCGCGGCCATCCAGGCGAGCCGGGGGCTCTCACCGCCGGCAGATTTGTCCCACCAAGGGCTCGAAGCTTTCTTGGCTTTCCTCCATCACCCCTGGAAGCGCTTTCCATGTACCCACAGACCTCCTGGGAGCATCCTCCCGGCTCCCCCGTCCTCGCTGCAGCCCCCGGGGCTGGGCACCGGTCCGGGATGGGTGGAACGGCTGCCGTGGCACCGGGACAGAGCGGGCAGGGGGTGGCTGCCCCTTCCCGGCTTCTTACGGGAGCCCTGTGCCCTTCCAGCTGCTCCAGCTCAGCACCAGACACGCTCTAAGGTCTTTCTGGCCTTTTCGTTTCCTAATTAACTTTATTTCCATCGCACAGAGGAGCGCGGGCAGACTAATTGCCGTGCTCGTCCTGGCTGAGCCTGGTGCTGACCTGAGCTTGCAGATCTGGGGGGAATTAGGAGCTGGAAGGAGGGAAAACAGATTAGTGCCCGTGGAGGGAAATCCTTCACCCACAGGGCAAATCCAAAGCGACAGCGCTGTGAGGAGCAGCAGGGACAGCTCCGGGGACACCTCGCCGGCAGAGCTGGGTGAGATTTTGGGAGTACAACCCACACGTGGTTTGCTGCAGGGATTTGGGGGTGGAGGACTTTGGGGGTCACCAGGAGAGCTGTCCCCAGCCAGGCTGTGCTGTGCGGGGTGTCCTTGCAGCAGGGAGCAGCCGAGGGTTTGGCCACAGAGCCACCCGCGCTGGCACCGACTGTCCCTTAAGCGGCTATTTCTGATTTTCTCCTTGGCTTCCTCGGCACTGAGGGATCCCAGGGCTTAGCACACTAAGAGGTTTTAGGGAATTACGCGTCCTGCTGTGGCAGCAGCGGGAGGGGCGCCTGCATCTCTGCATGGACCACGCAGTGATCCGGCTGCCCCTGGGCTGCGGGACGGGCTGTGCTGCTGGCGGTGATGGACGGGCTGGGAAAACCTGCCCGGGACACCCGGGACAGCTGGCACGGGAGAAAACCTCCCCTGGGACACCCGGGACAGCTGGACGGGGTGGGAAAACCTCCCTGGGATACCTGGGACAGCTGGCACGGGGGAAAATCTGCCCGGGACACCCGGGACAGCTGGCACGGGGTGGGAAAACCTGCCCAGGACACCCGGGATAATTTGGCATGGGGAAAAACCTCCGCGGGAAACCCGGGACAGTTGGCACAGGGAAAAACCTGCCCGGGACACCCAGGATAGTTGGCATGGGGGAAAACCTCCCTGGGACACCCGGGACAGCTGGCACGGGGTGGGAAAACCTGCCCGGGACACCCGGGACAGCTGGCACGGGGTGGGAAAACCTGCCCGGGACACCCGGGACAGCTGGGACAGGCAAAAACCTCTCTGGGACGCCCGGGACAGATGGCACGGGGTGGGAAAACCTGCCCGGGACACCCGGGACAGCTGGCACGGGGGAAAACCTCCTTGGGACACCTGGGACAGTTGGCACAGGGGAAAACCTCCCTGGGACACCCGGGATAATTGGCACAGGGCTGGGCACAGCCGTAGCAAGGAGAGCTAAGGGACCTGCTCTGCACAGCCTGAGGATGAGCACGATGTGGCAGAGAATTCCTCCTGCTCGGGACCTCTGTGGTCATGTCACTGCTTCAGGGGATTGAAACTCGCTTCTTCCTCCTCTCCCTGCTCCTCCTGTCCTCTGCAGCTCCTTCCTGGCAGGTTCTGCTGCACAAATCTCCTTCTGAGCAGCAGTTCCCAGGTATCCTGAGGTATTCCTGAGATATCTGTCCTCCCATGCTGACACTGACACACACAACTCCTACAAACTCATGCATTTCTGTCACTACTCCTTGCCCAAACCATCAAAACTGAAACTAATTCCCTTTTTTGTTTTTATTCAGTCAATGAGGTAAATGCTTCTTTCCCTCCATTTTTAACTGACTTGAGCACTTTAAACACTGACAGTGAATTTTAATCCTTGAAAGAACTGAGTTCTGGGATCCCAAGTGGATGGAGATGGTTTCCATCAAGACTTCCTGCCAGGCTTTGACCAGATGAGACTTTCTAAGTGATTTTCACAGTGCTTGGACTGAATGGGCTTCACCCCTCTGAGTCTCAGGCTCTCTCTGGGTATTTGCTGGTTGGTTGTCCTTGAGCACAGCCTGTGAGGGCACCGAGAATGGGTGAGCTCCTGGGCAGTGCTGGTGCCAGCCCCAGTGTGGTGGCAGCTCCTGTCCTGGCTGTGCCCAGGGACTGTGGCACACAGACCCTGCCTGTCCCCCCCACAAATAAACCCCCCTCGTGCCCACTCCCAGCCCCTTGTGTGCCACCAGGCTCGCCAGGTGACATCCAGTGATTCAAACCGAGCTATTTCTGTACCTGCACGAATTCTGCTGTCTCAGTAGGATGGGGAGAAATGGTTTTCCCCCTCCATTCTCTATCAGGACCCAAGTGACTTGGGCTGCACTCCAAGACAGCTGTGCCCCAGGAATATTCTGGCTGCATTTCTCCCTCTCATATCCTGTTTGGTGCACTGGGGACCCAAGTGGGTGCACTGGGCTTACCAAGAGAAAAAAAGAGACTCTTCCTGAAACTCGAGCTCCTCTCCTGCCTCCCACCAAGACGATTCATCTCCTCTTTGGCCGGAGCCTCTGGAGCATCCCTGCAACGCTTACCTGTGCTGTCCGAGCTCCAGCCAGCGGCACAGCGGGACCCAGAGCCGCCAAAACCATCCCAGCAGTTTGGGAGCCTTCGGATCGGTGGCGCGACGAGTTTCTCTGGCAAATTCCAGGCAGGCACCGTAACCCAATCGGCCGCGGGCGGGCGGTTTCAGTTGTCAGCAGCGCGCAGGGACGGGCAGGGCGCAGCGTCGTGCGCTCCCAGCGCACCCATCCCGCACACCCAACCCGCACCTATCCTGCATCCATCCCGCACCCATCCCGCGCTCCCAGCGCACCCATCCTGTACACCCATCCCGCACCCATCCCGCACACCCATCCCGCACCTATCCCGCACCCATCCCGCACCCATCCCGCACCCATCCCGCACCCATCCCCGCATCCACCCCGCACCCAACCCGCATCTATCCCGCACCCATCGCACACCCATCCCGCACCCATCCCGCACCCATCCCGCATCCATCCCGCACCCATCCCGCATCCATCCCGCACCTATCCTGCACCCATCCCGCACCCATCCTGCATCCATCCCGCACCCATCGCACACCCATCGCACACCCATCCCGCACCGGCTCACAAAGGAACACCCTGCTCAGAGGAAAAGGCACAAGAATTTTGCTTTGGAGGCTTCACCAAAGGAATTCACGAAAGAATTTTTGGCGATTCCTAAGGATGGGCAGGGGCAGCGGGTGATGCGCTGGGAGGAACGGGAACAGCGCCGCAGCCGCGCGGGGCTCACACGGCAGCTGCGGGATTCACAGCGGGATTCACAGCGGGATTGCAGAATTTCAGCCGCGTTTTTACGGCTCTGCCGCTCTTTGGAGCTGTGGCAGTGGCCGGTTCGCCGCCGGGCCAGGGCCGTGCCGGTTCCGCCGCGGCGCCGGAGGGCGCTGGAAGCGCCGGGCAGGGCCGGGCCGGGCTGGGAAGGGCAGGGCTGGGGCAGGGCTGAGCGACATCGGAGGGCGCTGGAAGGGCCGGGCAGGGAAGGGCCCGGCAGGGAAGGGCCGAAGGGAGCTGGAACAGCTGGGCACGGCCGAGCTGGGCAGGCCCGAGCGGCTCCGGAGGGCGCTGGAACAGCCGGGCCGAGCTGGGCCGGGTAGGCCCGAGCGGCGCCGCTTCCTCCGGGCCGCGGCTGCTCCGGGGCTCCGGGGCTGTCCCCGCTGCTCCGGGGCTGTCCCACCGCTGCTCTGGGGCTGGAGCGCGGCCAGGAAAGGGAATGGACATGGGACAGGGCTGGGGAATTCCTGAGGGAGCTGGGAAGGCGCTCAGCCTGGAGAAAAGGAGGAGCAGGAGGGGTTTGTGGCTCTGCACGAGTCCCTGACAGGAATCAGGGGTTTGGGATCTGCTCCAGAACAGGGACAGGAGCAGAGGGAACGGCTGTAGAGTCTGTGTGAGGCTGTGGCGGCGGGCTGGACGGACGGACACACGGAGAGATCTCCATAGGCAGGTTTTGGAACGCGTGGTTTGTTGTAAAAGGGCCCTGCCGAGAGCTGCCAGTTGATCAGAGCAGGGCAGTAAGAGAGTGGGAGGTAGTAAGAGTTGTAAGAGGGTGGTAAGAGAGGGAAGGAAGAGGTAAAAGGTAAGAGCTAAGAGAGCGAGGTTCCAGACACAATACAATAAATTTTCTTCTGTGTTGAATATTCTAATTTCCACTAACCAATTTAATACAAGATACAAATCTTATAGTATTTACATACAGCCTATAGCAATTACCACATTACCATACTGTGTTATACTTTAAAAACGACTCTTTGGACCCCTTCTGCTGAGCTAGCAGGGTCCTCTCTGACCCTTGGACCTGCACTCCAGCAGAAGGGGAGATTACTTTTGGCCGGCCTTCCTATTGTCTTCTAGTTATTTAGTAACTGAGGTTTGGTATCTCAAAGATGGCTTTCCTTTCAATTTCGCTTATGGTTTCCATATTCTCAGAATGTTTTGCCAGGCAGTCATATTTATAAGGTTTTCCTGATTTGTTCTTCCCTACAAACGGGCTCAGGGGAGCTCAGGGTGGAGAGCAGCAGGAATTTCCCCATGGAAGTTGGGATTGCCAGGGGAGGTTTGGATCCCCATCCCTGGAGGTGCCCATGGAGTGGCTGGGTGTGGCACTCACAGGGCACAGCTCGGACTCAGGCTTGGAGGATTTTTCCAGCTTGGAGGATTTTTCCAGCCAAAGGATTTTGGGATCCTGTGTTTGTGCCTCACAGAGATTCACCAAACATTGCCCTCAGTGTTTTGTGGGTGCTCCATCCCTGAGCTCAGGGAGTGCCAGGCCCTGCTGCAGGGACCCAGAGCTGCTCCTGTTCCATCCCAGGGCTCACCATGGATTTCCTGACGCTCTTCCTGATCTACCTGGGCCTTGTGCTGGCTGTCACTGCCCTGCTCTGCCTCTGCTCGGGAAGGAAGGAGAATTTCCTCACAAGGAGCATCAACAGGGCAAGCCAGGTAAAGCACTGGGCTTCCAGGTAGAGAATGAATTTCCAGGGGAATGGTCACGTCCTGTTCTGGTAATCTGCCCTGCTTTGTTGTGCTAAAATTAGTGCAACTGCTATATTTGTTCTAAAAAAATAATTCCAGTGTGTGTGGTTAGAGTGATAATATATTTCATCCTGTTTGAATGTCTGTTCTCAAGGAGGTGGGATAAGAAGTAAAAATACTTCCTTTGAGATGATTAAATCCTGCCCAAGCAGGTAATAAAAATTATTTTGGTCAAAATCACCCCAGCTCTTGTGCCTGTGTGGGGTGAGGATGGAGCTTCTGACCATGCCAGAAGCGCCTTCTTCAGTTACACCATAACACAACTTTGAAAAATTAAATAAGAATCCGGGCCCAGGAATTTGCAGTTTTGTGGTATTGGCTGCTGTCATCGAGAGGAAAAAGGTGGGGGAGGTTTGAGGATTAAAACAGGGAGAGAATTGTAAGTGGTGGTGGATATTTTAGGGGAAGCTCTTTAATGTGTGTACTAATGCTGCAGGCTCTTGTTCACTAAGAAAGAGGCAGGAATGAAGAGCTTTAAAAGAGGATTAAGAATTGGCATTTTATTGCAAAAACAGGGAATTGGAAAAGCACCAGTTCATTTTTCTGTCTGTTGGGCTGTGTCTGAATGAAAAGAGAGAGAAAAAAAAGCTGTAATATTCCTGGAAGGTAAAGGATGAGGGAATTATCACTTAAATTGCAAATTATATTTAATGCTGTTCACAGGAGTTCAGACAGACTTTTTTATTACTGGTGTTATACTTTCTTTTGGTTTATAGACACACTGTGCAGAGAAATTGATTTTTTTCCCCCCATATCTTAATAGCTGCTTCTATGAAGTGTTTAAACAGCAGCAATTAAATTACTACTGTGCTATGAAGCCACTGTCTGGGGGAATCTAATCAATACTTGTGCCTGGGAAATAAATGCATGTGAATGTAATCAATATTGTACCTGGGATATAAATACAGGCAATAATAAATGTAAGGTCACAATCTAAGATAAGTTATTGTGAGATAAGGACCAACACAATACAAACCTCAGAATTCAGAAGGGTCTGAAGCTCTTAGGGAGCATCCAGAGGATGGACATGAGGGTGGTGAGGGGCCTGGAGGGGCCTGGAGGAGCAGCTGAGGCCTTGGCTTGCAGAGTGTTGAGGTTTCCTGCAGGTTCTTTTCTGCTGGGTTGTGTTTCCCCTTCCAGCGCAGTTGAAAATAAAAAACTTCTTTTCACAGGCACTCGTCCCTCGAGCTGCCGAGCTGAGACGTACCAGTTCACACCAAAATATTTAGCATCTTCTCAGCTCCACATATGCTTTTTGCCTCCTGGTCTTTCACATCTGAGGCAAGAAGCTCTCACTGCATATTTTCCTTCATGTCAGCTAGAAATAGGCTCAGGCTCTCTAATTCCTGTGCTGTGTTGCTATAGAGATCTGTGAGCTGGGAGTCAGACAATGGCACGGGCACAGCCCTGGCTGGGGCTCCACTCCAGCATGGGCAGGTTCCTTCCTCTGCACATGGAGCTGTGCTTGAAAGGGCAATTAGACATGGAGCTGCATCAGAGCTGGAGCTGGAGAAACTGCATTTTTGGGGTTTGGCTGCCTCATGGATTTTTTTTCTCCCTTTTCTGGCGGTCACAGGCTTTATCCCTTTGCTTATCTCCCCTTGATCTGTCAGATGGGCTGAGGGAGCATATTGTAGCTGGGGAATTGCTCAGTTCTATCCCCTGCTTAACCCCACACCCCCTCTAAGCTCCTTAGAACTTTCACACATTAACCCAGATATGTTTGTTTGGGCCTGGGGGGCTCCCAGGAATACTGGAACCTCAACCCCATGTGGAAAACCCCAGCAGCATTCCTGCCTCTCTGCTTTCTCCATGGAAAGAGGGGTCAGGCACTGGAACTGCCCAGGGAGGTTTGGAGTCCCCATCCCTGGAGGTGTCCAAGGAGGTGGCACTCAGTGCTCTGGGCTGGGGACAAGGTGGGGATTTGGCACAGGTGGGACTGGAGGAACTGGAAGGGCTTTTCCAACCGTAGTGATTCCAGGATTCTGTGATTCTGTGTGGTATGGTTGGACTTTATGATCTTGAGGGTCTCCTGCACCTTTGATTTGTGGTGAGAAGCTCAGATGCCCCTCAAAAGGAGCCTCCTCCCTGGTGCTGTGGCTGTGCAGGTCCAGAACTGAGGGCTGAGGGACTTGTGCTTAAATCTGGGCTTGCCCAAGTGATGGCCAGGTAACACAGAGCTTCATTTCCTCAGGTGGTGTCGCTGGTGATCCCCAGCCAGCTCCAGAGGGTGACACACCAGGCACTGCACAGGCTCTTCCACACGAGGTATTGCACTTTTGTACCTTTGGCATTGTTTTTTACTCCTGTTTCTGGTTACTGCTGGGATCTCCTGCCACCATCAGAGTTCTCAGTGTTATCCTTGGGTATTCTGTCTCTATTTGGGATCCTGTCAGGGATTACTGATTCCCTCTGAGGTTTGCCATGCTGTTCTCTCCCTTCCTTGTTTGAAGGGTGGTACCCTGAAATGTTTGAACATACTGACAGATGAGGATAATGTGGCTCAGTAACAGATGTTGGTCACACTGCTGGGGTCCTGCATCCCCACAGGAATTACCACAGCCTCTGTGGCAGCTGCAGATGGAGTCAGACAGACTCTCAGTCTTCATCCAAGCCCTCAAATCCCATTAGTCTCAGCCCAGCAGCCTGCATGTCCAGGTGGCTGAGGGGAAGCTGCACACAGCTGCCAGTGTTCAGCCTGCTGGATCCAGGTGGATTTTGTGTGTCTGTAAACTCTGGTGCCTCAGGAATGATTTAAATGCCTTTTCTCTGGGGACAGCAGCTCGGTGTGACAGTGACTTCAGGGCTGGAAATGTGCAGCTGTGTTGTGAGTGCTGGGCTGGTTTTGTGCTGGTGCTCTGCTCTAACACAGCCTGAGACAGAGAGGTGACATTCTCAGAGGTGCTGGGGACACTGGGGCTCTCCACATTTTCTGCAACTGGTGTGCACCTCCTACCACCCTTATTTTCTAACAGCTGGTTATATTATTGCAGAGTTTCAAAGATTATTTTTCTTTGCTTTCAGAGCAGCAAATGTCTTCTGGCAGAATGTTTTGTGGCCTATTGCTGTGGCATATTTTGTCAGCAGCAAGTGATTATAAGACTTTGTACTGACAGGGAGAAAAATCCAAAGGACATGTGAATAAAGCAGGGAATTTAGCTGACATATTTAAAGGAGTATATGTGGGAAGAAGAGAAGGAGAAGCCAGTGGATGGAGAAAACACTATTAATATGCAATCCAAGCTGGCCTGAAAACCTAAAAGAGGCGTCTCCTTGCATTTGGGAAGCCTTTGATCACCTCTGAGTGTACTTGACCCGTTAATCAGGATGCTGAGTATTAAGCAGAGTGTCCCCTTTCCTTTGCAGGAGCTGTTTGTTTATGGTCCTGCACGTAGCCCTGCAGGCTGCAGTGTTTGGGGAGTACACCTGGGAGGTGTTTGTGTACTGCTGGGAGCTGCAGTTCCACCTCCTGCTGCTGCTCCTGCCCTACCTGCTGCTGGCTGGGAACCTGGGCTGCTTCCTGCTCTGCTCCCGGGCCAATCCTGGTAACATCATGCTCGTGCTCTTTGAAAACATTTAAAAATACCACAAATCCCTTTTTTTTAGTCCTCTTTCTTGTCTTTCCCAGGTACAGTGACAAAATCCAACGCTGCAGCCCTGGTTCAGGTTTATGCCTATGATGGGGTGCTGTTTCAGAGAGGCCTCGTGTGCCCCACGTGCACTGTGGAGAAGCCAGCCAGGTCCAAGCACTGCAGTAAGGATCTCAAATCCCTGGATAACCGTGGCAGTAAGAGCTTCCCAAAGGAGTTCTGCCCCAGGAGAACTGTTCTGTTACCAGCTCAGTGCTCACAGGGCTGTGTTTGTTTTCCTGGGGTCCCAGGTCACAGCTGCATTTGCCCATCCCTGGAGCTGGCTGGATGCTGTTTCTTCTCACAGAAATTGCCAGTTCTGAGGGATAATTCAGGGTCAGGAATAGCTGAGCTTGTGAGCAGCTGGAATTTAAATGAGAAATTATCACCTGTCAGGACCTCAGGTCAGGGTTTTCTGTTTCATAGTCACAGAATGGTTTGGGCTGGCAGGGATCTTCAAAGCCCATCTCCTGTCACCCCCTTCCACTGTCCCAGGGTGCTCCAAGCCCTGTCCAGCCTGGCCTGGAACATTGCCAGGGATGAGAATTCCACCACTCCTTTTTATCATCTAAAATAAAGGTGGGAGCTACAATCTCAGCCTTTCAGGTGCTTTGCCAGGCAGTACTGTCAGAGAAACCAAAGTCTGGGAGCTGCAGTCTTGGTGAGTAAGAGCAAATGGAATAATTTGTTTTTCTTAGGATACACAATTGAATTAATTTGCTTCAGAAGCTGCCAGCTAAACCCTGACTGCAACTCCCACATATCTTCAGCTTAAAAAAACATGCAAAGATCAAACTGCTTACCTAAAAATGAAGTGCCAAGACACACGTTTTGCCCCTGCCTCCTGCAGGTGTGTGCAGGACGTGCGTGCATCGCTTTGACCATCACTGTGTGTGGGTCAACAACTGCATCGGGGCCTCCAACGCTGGCGTGTTCCTGCTCTACCTGCTGTCCCTGACAGCCACAGCTGGGGCCCTGGCTGCTGTCACTGCTGCATTCCTCATCCACGTGCTGCTGCTCTCTGACATCATGCACAGCACCTACCTGGATGCCCAGGGACAGGAGCACCCCGTGGAGATTCCCTTTGTCATCCAGGTCAGTCACAGAATTCACAGAGAATTCTTGGAGAATTCGCTCCAAGATCATCGAGTCCAACCCAGCCCAACACCTCAGCTCACCCCTGGCACCCAGTGCCACATCCAGGCTTTTTTTAAACACATCCAGGGATGGTGACTGCACCAGCTCCCAGGCAGACAATTCCAGTATTTTATCACTCTTTCCATAAAAATCTTTTTCCTAATATCCAAGCTAATTTTCCCTTGACACTGCTTGAGACTGTGTCCTCTGGTTCTGTCAGTGCTGCCTGGAGAATGAGACTGACCCCAGCTGAGCACAGCCACCTTTCAGGGGGTTGTAGAGAGTGATAAAGTCACCCCTAAGTCTCCTTTTCTCCAGGCTGAACAACCCCAGCTCCCTCAGCCATTCCTCACAGGGTTTGTGTTCCAAGTCCGTGCTATAAAATGTTCATTCTTACACTTTGTTGTCAGGAATGATGTCCTGTTCCCCCAGCATGCAGGGTTTGGGGACAGGCTGCAGGTTTTCAGCTGTTTTACACATATAATTAGATTTAGAAAACTGCCACTGCTGAATACTTTTAAAATTTTTCTCACAGCACTTCCCATCCTACAGATTCCTGTCTCCAGGGTCTGTCACCACTCTGATGTGGTTCACAGAAAAGGAATTTACATTCCAATGACCAGCTGATGTAGTAAAGTTTATGAAACAGCTGAGAGCCCCTGAGGAACTTTTGTGGAGGTTTTAAAGCAGACACAGCAGCCTGGAATGCAGATACAGCCCCACGTGCACTGAGTGTGCTTGTGCAGTGTTTGTGGGATTCAACCCTCCCCTATTTTAACTTGCTTTTCTCTTTCTCTGCAGCACCTTTTCTTGACTTTCCCTAGGATTGTCTTCATGCTGGGCTTTGTCATCCTGCTCACCCTGGTGCTGGGGGGATATTGCTCCTTCAGTCTGTACCTGGCGCTCACCAACCAAACCACCAATGAATGGTGCAAGTCCCGAAGGTCTGGGGGCTCCCCCCATCTCCCCTCACAGCCTCAGGACAGACCCCTGGTCTACAAAAACATTTATTCTAAAGGGATCTGGAGGAATTTAAAGGAAATCTTTAACCCTCCTGCAGTGTTGGAAAGGAAGAAGAAAACATGAAGATGTGATTGTTTCTCTGGGCATTTTTGAATGTTTTCTAAGACTTTAGTTCAGCAGTGGGCTTGGCTGCCCCAGACAGATTTTGGAACACAATTACTGCAGAATTCACATTTGGTGTCTCAGCAGAGATTCACTGGAGCCCCTCCCTCTGTGAGACTCAGGGCCAGCTCAGTCCTGGGCCATCTTCCCAAATTGAATCTTTCTGGGAAGGGCTGACACACAGCTCCTGTGAATTTTGAGGGAGCAGCATCTTTTTGTGAGTTATCTTTCTTTGGGGAACAATTAACCCATGACTGTTAATAATGACTACAACAGGTTGTGTATATTCAGCTGAGAAAATGATTTCTGGCAGGATCTTACATGTCCTACTGAAGCTTTGGAGCATTAACTTCAGGAAAGAAATTAAAAGTATCCCTGTTCTCCTCTCCTTCCAGAAATTCTTCAGTTTGGGTATAATAGAAGAAGAAATTGGAAAAAAAATATAGTAAGAACTTTAAATAATTTTATTTTTAGAAATGTATTTATTTACATGCCGAATCTGTACAATATGCAATTAAAAATACATATATGGTTTAAAAAAACCAAATTCCTGTACAATATGGCTTTCCAGCCCCCAGGCTGGCTCTCAGAGCAGCCTGGCTGGCATTGCAGGGTACAATGATGCATTCATAGACCAGTACATAAGGCTACTTGTCCAGGATATCAAAGAAAAGAGAAATACTGCAGTACCATGCCTTGGGAGGCCTGAAGGAGTGAGGTTAAAGGCATGAGAGTGTTTCAGTGGTGCTCAACACACACCACAACTCTTTAGGTTTGGTTTTCTCAACTTGTTTTAAATGCATATATTTAAATAATCCCTTGTGAGACCCCACGTACTTGCTACACTTTCTGAATCCCTTAAAAAACCAGACCACTGCTGTGCTGTGGGCAGAGGGGGCTGATTCCCAAAGGATCTTCCTTAATTCGAGGCTGCTGTACAGAACACTGAGTGCCACTTGTGACCTGGCAGTCTCCTCAGTGTCACCAGGCTGGGGCTTTAACTCCTGCTCTTGGTTTTAGACTGAGAACACCTTGGGCCTGCCCTGTCCTGTTTTAGGCCTGTTCTATTCCATTTCAGGCCTGCACTACCCCATTTTGGGCCTGCCTTGTCTTGTTTTAGGCCTGCACTATCCTGTTTTAGACCTGCCCTGTCCTGTTTTAGGCCTGCCCTGTCCCCTTTTAGGCCTACCCTGCCCTGCCCGATCTTAGGCCTGCCCTGTCGCGTTCTAGGCCTGCCTTGTCCCGTTCTAGGCCTGAACTACCCCATTTTAGTCCTGCCCTGTCCCATTCTAGGCCTGCCCTGTCCCGTTCTAGGCCTGCCCTGTCCTATTTTAGTCCTGCCCTGTCCCGTTCTAGGCCTGCCCTGTCCCGTTCTAGGCCTGTCCTGTCCTATTTTAGTCCTGCCCTGTCCCGTTCTAGGCCTGTCCTGTCCCGTTCTAGGCCTGCCCTGTCCCATGAAGCCATTTCCCTCCAGAGCACGCCCCTGGCTGTGGCAGCCCCCGGGGCCAGCCCAGGCTGGAGCAGGCAGGCCGCGTGCACCGCCCGTCCCTCACACGATCACAGTCTGCACCTCCACCTCGCCCTCCTGCGAGGCGATCACGAACTCCCCCGCGTGCTCCATGATCTCGATGTCCTCGGACGCCACCATGGTGACGGTGGCCTCCTGCGCGGCCAGCCCGCCGTCGGTGGCCAGCACGGCGCCGTCGCCGATGGCCGAGGCCAGGGTCATGGCCACCTGCTCGGTGAGGCTCTCGGGCGTGGCGATGGTGATGGTGTCGGCGGCGTCGGCGGCCGCGGCGCCCTCGGCCACGGTGACGTTCTGCACGATGATCTGGTGGCCCGAGTTGGCCTGGTTCACGATCTGCTGCACCACCTTCATGATGTGGCTGTCAACCTGCAGGGGACAGGGGGCTGCACTGATCTTGGTGCATTTACTGCAAGGATTAAGGACAAAATCACTGCAGAGGGGCCTGCCAAGCACGGCTCTGCAGGCCAGGCTGCTCCAGATGTTCACCCCAGAACAGAATGTGTCACCCCTCCTGTCACTTTACCTCATGCCTTGTTCCCTCTATTATTTCAGTAGCTTCGCTGGTCTCCATGTCTTCAGTAGAAGTCTGAAAGACAAAATAAAATTATTCCCTTTTTAGGTTCTTATAAAAAGAATTTTATCACCAGGATATAATTCACTAAGATCTTTTACACAAGTCTTTCTGTTTCCCCCACATACAGGAGTTACTCCAAAGACAACTCCCTGACATTCCCTCCCAATCCCATTATCAGGAACTACTTAAAATGAATGCACAATGTTCACAAATAACTGAAAGAGAATGTCCTCCCTCAGCAGGATTTGGCCAAGCAGCAGATTTTTCTCCTACTGGAGAAAAAACTACAGCAGCCCTCAATAATTGAGCTGTGTTACCCTGCTGGGATGAGAACTGGTTCTGTGTGACAGAGGGGAAAAAGTGAAATACAGAATTCATTGCTTTTGGCAACCTCTGTTAGAAACAACAGAGATTATCTGGGACAAAGAAAGAGAAATAGAAATGGGAGAAAATGGGAGGGAAAGCTGAAGCCAGCTGGGGAGGACCTAAAATCTGGTGTGGTCAGCAGTTGTCAGGCTCAGCCTCCTGCTGAACCACTGTTAGTGTCCCCTTGTCCTTTTCCTGGCACACACAGCACTTTGGGAGGGTGGGGAAGCTGCAAGCGCTTTCCATCCAAACAAGGCAAATCCCACCGCCACAGGCAGAGCCTGTTTTACCTTCTCCCAAAAGCCTGGAGCAGGGACATGAACAACTGCAGAGTTTTTCCTGCCCACATGCTGTGCTAAATTCCCGAGGAGCAGGCTGGCTGTCCCTCCTCACCTCGATGATGTATTCCTGGGTGTCTGCCACCACTGAGGAGAACTCCACCAGCACCGTGTGCGGATCCTCCGAAAGCACCGCGGCCGCCAAGTTGTCAGCAGACTGGCTCTCCTCTGACACTATCACTTCTTCCACCTCTTTCATGGCAAGGAGGCAGCCACCTGCATGGAATCCCAGAAAAACATTTTTGGTGACCTGGAAGATGCTATGTAGCACCTGCAAGTGACCAGTGTCACCTGAGGGGCTCGTGGCCCACCAGGACAAGCCAAGAACAGCCCAAAGAGCCTGTGTGACATCAGGAGCAGAGCAGTTCTCCACTGCAATTCCAAACACCACATGGGTAAATTCAGGTGGTAAAACCACTCAGGGTTTCCAAGCCATGTGTGAAGAACACAGAGGAAGAATTCGGGTATATTTTAAATAACTGATCTTTTCTGCTGATACATCTCAGTATCTCCTTCAAAAGTCCATTTTTTCTTCCAGTAAATTTGTATTATTCCTATGGTCACCTTTCCAAGACCATCTCATTCCCCCAGGTGCAAAAATAAGCTTTGGGGTTCTCCCTTCTTTATTTTTAAACCAGGGTTAGTAAATGGAGGGTGTTAAATATATACATGTAATAAAAGTTATGGGATTCTTTGCAGTTATTGGGGGAATTAAGAGGCTGCCAATCTGCAAGTCAATTATAAAATGGTTCTTTGCAAAGTGTTAGTGCAGACAAATCTGGATACCCAGGCCCGGACCTGGTATGCTGTCACTTGAAAAATGGGGATGTTGCTGAGACCAAAGTGCCCAAGTTTTCAAGCACGAATGGGTTTTTAGGTGAAAAATGGAAATAAGGGGTGTTGTAAGTGGTGAGAGGTAGCTCCTTGCAGAGCACTAATATTCCATGTTTGTGCTAGAATTGACCCACAAGGATTGCCAGGTCCATGGTGTCACACCATCAGCACTACCTGAAGAAGTCTGGAAATCCCTGCTTAAAAGCTAAAGGAGCAGCAAATCCAGTGCCACTAATCCCACCAAACCAGATCATTGGTGAGAACTTCAGAGACATTTCCCTCCCAGAACATCCCCACTTCCATCCAGGCCATTAGAGCCAGCCCCAGCACCACTCCCAGCCAGGCCAGGGCCAGCCTGGCCAAAGCCCAGCCCAGAGCAGGCTCCCCCAGGGCAGCCCTGCTCACCTTTGGTTCGGAGGTGCCTGTTGAGGGTGCCGTGCTCGGCGAAGCCGCGCCCGCACTTGTAGCACTTGAAGGGCTTTTCCCCGGTGTGGTGGCGGATGTGGCGCACCAGGGAGCCCTTCTCCCGGAACCCCCGGCTGCAGAAGTGGCACACGTAGGGCTTGTCCTCCAGGTGGGTACGGAAATGCACCTGCTGGGCGTTCTGCACACACAGGGAGGCAAGGGAGGGGCTCAGCAGGGACAGGGCCAACTCCTGGGGGCAGGGGTGCAGCTCCCAGGGTGGAACTCGATGGCTTTTATAGACACAAGGGTGATTTTCTTGGGTGGTGGTTTAGGAATGGTGCTCCCCAAGTCAGGGCTCTCCAAACCATGAGCCACTCCCCCACCCCTTGCAGTGGGCTGGAGAGAACTGGAGACACAAACAGTGAAGATCATGGGCTGAGATTACAACAATTAACCAAAAACAGAAATAAGAAAACAACACTACTGATGACAGAGGGTACAAGAAAGAGGTGAGCAATTCACCTGCCCTGGTAAGAGACAGAAGGAACTCCTTTCCCCCACACCAGAATGTTCTGGCCATGCACCCTCCTGGCTACTGCAAAAATTAACCCCATGCTGGCCAGAACCAGGACACTGTTATTACATGAAGAAACAGTATCTTCAGAAATGTGATGGTTTTACAAAGACTGTCCTTCTTTTCGCCCTCTAAACCAAGACATCTTTCTGGAATTTCAGATCACAGAATCACAGAATGGTTTGGTGGGAAAGAACCTTAAGGAACATCTTGTTCCACCCCCCTGCCATGGGCAGGAACACTTTTCACTATCCCAGGTCGCTCCATCCAACCTGGCCTTGGACACTCCCAGGGATGGAAGAGGCATCTTTAAGAGGCAGGCAAGCTGGCACTCGCTCTTTGAGGAGCAAAGCCTCCCACCCTCTGCCCAAGGGTGGCTCTGGGGAGGTTCAGGAGGGGCACCCACCTTGGTCTTGTAGCGCTTGCCGCACTTGGGGCAGGCGTAGGGCCGCTCGTCCGAGTGCACGCGCCGGTGCCCCTTGACGTGGGCGATGGTTTTGTAGAGCTTCCCACACTCCCCGCAGCGGAACCGCCGCTCGTTCACGTGCACCTCCTGGTGCTTCTTCAGCAGGTAGCCCTTGGTGAACTCCTTGCCACACTCCTCACACTTGAAAGGTTTGAATTCTAGAGGGACAGAGAGAAAAATGTGTGGTTGATCCAGGGAAACTCACAGCACAAGGATCTGGTACAGGTGTGAGTGAGTGGTTACAAAAAACAACCTGGAGGAGAGGAATTGTATTGTCAACCACAAGTGTGGGCTTTCACAGAACCCCAAAATAGCTGGGACCTCTGGTCATCATTCCAGCCCCTGGCCAGGCAGGGGCACCTGGAACAGGTGACACAGGAACGTGTCCAGGTGGGTTTGGGAGTCCACACCCTCCACACCCTGCCTGGGCAGCTGTTCCAGGCTCTGCCATGTCAGGGCTCTGCTCTTCACTCATGAAAGAGGTTCTTCCTCATGTCAGGGTGGAACTTGTTGTGTTTTAGTTTCTGGCCACTGCTCCTCGTCCTGTCACTGAGCAGAGTCTGGCACCATCCTCTGACACCCCTGCTGGGATTTGTGTGGATTGAGGGGATCCCCTCTCAGCTTCCCCTCTCCAGACTGACCAGGCCCAGTCTCTCCTCATCAGAGGAGCTGTACATGGCTGAGGTCACTGAGCCACAGCCCGTGTGACACAGCAGCCCCAGCAGCACCTTACCTGTGTGACTCTTGCTGTGAATTTCCAGGGCAGCAGCTTCATTGAAGACTTCGTTACAGTGAGGGCAAACGTAACGTTCGTATCCATTGGTTCTTTCTGCAGGTATCTGCTGGAGAGAAAATGGGAAAACTGGTTTTTTTTTTTATGTACTGGTGTGTCCAGTTAGGATCACTACCCAAATTCCAAATTAAACACTCCAGCTCTGACAGGAAAGAGATCTCTGCTGTGGAAAGAGACAGCAGGTGTGTGAAGTACCATTTCCCTTAAATCACATCTGCACAATAACTCTAAAACCTGACACAAAGCCACAGGCATGGCAGAACCACGTGAGGACAACAGTGCTGCCCACAACCAAATACAGACAAGGAAGGTTAAAAAATTCATCTGTTGATGGAATACAAACATACAGGCTCTGCTTCTTCCAGTTTAATACACTGCTCCCCACACGGCTCCTCATCCACTTCCATCCCTTTGTTTTCCAGCTCTTCTGGAGCAGCTGCTGCAGGTTCATCCGGCTTCTGCACCTCCTCCACTGCCACTCTCTCGATGACAATTCCTGAATTCCTCATGGCCTGCCTCAGCAGGTTCTCACTGTTCACTTCCCCCTCGCAGGGCAGCTCCTCAGGATGTGGCTGCTGAAGGAACAGAGAGGAACTTTGGCACAGCAAATCCACAATTTTTTACAGCAACACTGCTGCGAGGGTCACCCTCTCTGGGGTGTGCAGTGTTGTGCCATAGGGTTGAAAGATGAGCCAGGGAATTGCTTGGGCTGAGGAGGAAGATGAGGTGGCTGTGTACTCTGACAACCCATGGGATGAAAAGCCCACACAGAATCAACCAAAGCAATCACTTCGTTCCACACTCAGATTTACTGTCAGTGTCCAAGAGGTGAAATGCTCTGTGTGTAAAGCACACAGAGGGTGTGTTTGAGACAATGAACTCACATCTGGCTCCAGGGGTTTTGCATCCACCATGGGAAGTTCCTGCATCTGGACATGCACTTCGTGGAGCACGTTGCCTTTTGCATCTGTCACCAGGTGGATGACGGGGGAGGCCTCGATGGATTCGCTCGCTATCGAGGACACTGGGTCTGTGCTGGAGCTGCAGGGTCCTGCAAGGCATGAAATGCACCCCTCAGCAACTCCCTGTGCCCTAACAAACCTGCCTTTGAGCACTAGTGCCTGCTAACACCACCTTTGTACCAGATTCTCAAACATTCCTGACTTCACACCCAGCTTCAAGGTAATAGCTTTGCTCTATAAATTACATTTTTTCTGGTATAAAAAATTTAAACTCCAAACCATGGGAATACTTTTTACACTAAATAAGAATTGTGGAATGGCTTGGGTTGGAAGGGATTTTAAAGCCCATCCAGTTCAACACCTTCCACCATCTCAAGCTGCTCCAAGCCTTGTTCAACCTGGCCTTGGACACTTCCAGGGATGGGGTAGCCACAGCTGCTCTGGGCACCCTGTGCTAGAAGGAATTCCCATTGCTGTGAAGGTTTGGCTTTATCAGACAGGACGCAGGTCCTGGCAGCATCACTGACCTGGAGGCAGATCATCTTTGTTGACAACTATTTCTTTGGTCATGTTGAAGCGGATTTTTTCAGTGCAAGGTGTCAGAGATTTAAGGTGCCGAGTCAAAGCTCCCGATTCCCGGAAGCTTTTCCCACATTTCTTGCATTTGTAAGGCCTTTCATCTGGAAATGACAACAATCAAAACAATCATATTAAAGCCAGCACTGCCAGGATCAGCTCTGTGTGACAGGTTGAAGATCATATTCAGTTCTCTACAGCACACAACTGTGCCTATCCCAGAACCTTCCACTGCCTCCCACCACCCCAAATGCTGGGGAGCTCAATGGTCTCAGCTCAGCAAAACACGGGAAGCAGCAAGGAATTCCACTGGAAGGCAAAGGGATAACCACAGACAGCTCCAGGAACAAGGAACTCTTATTCTGGAGAGCTCTTACCCGTGTGCCGCCGGTGGTGTCGGATCAGAGACCCCTTTGTCCTAAAGGAAGTCCCACAGAGTTTACACTCATAGTCCTTCCTGCTGCTGTGAGTGATCATGTGAGCTTTGAGGATGCTGGCCTGGGGAAAGAATTTCCTTTAAGAAACGTTCCAAGTAGTTTAAAGATTTTACATTTTAGCTGCAAGGAACAACAAGGCTCCTTGTAAAAGCAGAACTTCCCTCTGGGAAGTGTAAAGCACACTGTAACTGAGTCTGGGGACCTCTCAGTTTCCAGCCAGCCTAGAAGGGTCCCTAACCCCCAGCAGCAGAGGGGATACTCACAGTTTTAAATGTCTTCTGGCAGAGCTCACACACGTATCGCCCCTCCTTGTTCACCTGCAGCTTCACCTTGATCAGCTCGGTGGAAATGTCCTGCTCCTCGGGGCTGCCCTGCTCCTCACTGACCTCCCCATCCACGTGGCCATTGGGGTTCTCAAACACATGGTCTCCTGCCACAATGACCTCTTTGATGTGCCCACTGCCTGGGAAAAGGTGGGGAGACAGTTGGGTTCTTTACAGGACACAGCTTTACCCAACCCAAGCCATCTACTGCTTCACCATGTCATGCAGGAAGAAGGAGAAAAGATATTTTAAACCTGCAACTAAAGTCTTTGCAACCTTCTCATTATGGCAGCATAAAATGGGCACTTCAGGAATAGAGTTTAACCTCCAATTTGTATTAATTAAGGTGCAGGAGTATAGATTTAGAATAGATATTGCAAAGGAACTGTTCCCTGTGAAGGTGGGAGGCCCTGGATCCCTGCCAGTGGCAAAGCCAGGCTGGGACAGTGCCAAGTGTCCCTAAACATGGCAGGGGTGGCACTGGGTGGACTTTAAGGTCCCTCCCAACCCATTCCATTACTTTTCCATGACCTGACGGGGAAGAATTGCAGAGCTGACCCAGGGCTGCCTCCCAGAGCTCTGTGGGAACCGCCTGCCCCAAACCCCAGCGACACAGAGGTGTCACCAACCCAACCACAACCCAAAGTCATCAGAAGAGGACACAGGAGAGGGAACAGGTACCAGACCCTCCCCCGGGGTGCCAAGGCAGCACCCCAGAGCTCACCTACGATGGCCGAGGCATTCCTGATCTCCTCTGCTATGGAAGACGCTTCAACAACAATGTGAGCAACAGTTATGGACTCCCCGACAGCAGGAACCACCTGCTGGCACAGAGCACAGAGTTTCAGCGGGCAGGTTCTGCTTGTCAAAGCACACTGCTCCCTCCCCTCCAACCCAACAGACCGTTGCATCCTAATTATATCCAGCCCCGGCTGGGAGAAGCCGCTGTCACCTTTTGTCCTTCCTGGCCGAGGAGCCCGGCGAGCGCGTCGGGAGGGCGCTTGCAGCCCTTCTGCAGCTTGTGCTGCACGAATTCCTGCAGCGAGCTGAACTCCGACAGGCAGCGCCCGCACTTGTGCACGTCATCCTCGTCTGCGGGGGAAAACGGCGTCAGCGGGGCCGGGACACGGCCCCAGGGACGCGGGATGGGGTCAGGGTGAAGGGAGCGCGGTGTGCTCGGTGTGCCCGGTGTATTCCCCACTCCCCGCTCCGCCAGGGCCACCCCAGCGCACCGGGCACGGGATCGCGTCCAGACGGGCTGGAGCAGCTCCTCAGCCTCTGCCGGCACCGCGGTGCCCCCAGCACCGCCGCTCTGCCGGCCCGCTCAGCGGCCGGGCCTGCTGGAGGGGAGCGGGGCCATCCCGGCCGGCCACACGGACACCCCGCGGCCTCCCGCCCCGCTGACAGCACCGGCCCGGCGCCCGCACCCGCCGGGCCGCGCCGCCCCCAGGCCTGGCAGTGCCGGCCGGGGCCCTGTGAGGGCGGTACCTTGCTCGCCGAAGGGCGGCGGGAGGCCGATGAGGGCGGCGGGGGGCGCGGGGGACCCGTAACCCGCGGCCGCCGCGCCCGGGCCCGGCCCGGCCGCTTCTGCCGTAAGCGCCGCCGGCCCCGCGCCCGTTGCCATCGCGGCCCCCGTGTCGCAACGCGCCGCAAGATGGCGGCTTTACGGCCGTGTCGTCATAACAACGGGACGGGGCTCGGCGGGGAACGCGCCCGCGGCGCGGGGGTTCCGGGCGGTGTCGGAGCTCGGTCTCTCCGCTCCCCACGGTGACCGCCGAGCCCCGAGCCGGGGCGGAGCGCAGCCTGGGCAGTTACCGACGAGTTACCGCGGAGTTGTCCAACGCGTTACCGAGCGAGCCCCGCGGCCCCCCGGCCAATCGCAGCGCGCGGCGGGCGGGCCCTCTGTCAGGGCGGCCAATGGCAGAGCAGCGCGCCGGGCGCCATCGGCGGCGACGCGCGGGAGGACGAGGGGGACACCGGGCGCCGGCTCCCGGCGGGGGGGCGTGGCCGCCGGCACCGCCGCCCAATGGGAACGCGGTCCGCACGGAGCTCCGCCAATGGGGAGGCGCGGGGAGAGCGCGCGGGGGGCGGCGCGGCCAATGGGGCGCTCGGGCGCGGCGGGGCGGCCATGGCAGACGCGATGGCGGCGGGCGGCCCGCGGCGCTGCCGGCGGCTGGAGGGCGAGACGGCGCGGGCCGTGCTCGCCAACGCCGACACGCTGCTCTTCGACTGCGACGGCGTGCTGTGGCGGGGCGAGGCGGCCGTGAGCGGCGCGGCGGAGACCCTGGGCCGGCTGGCGGCGGCGGGCAAGCGGCTGTGCTACGTGACCAACAACAGCGGGCGGACGCGCTTGGCCTACACCGAGAAGCTGCGGCGCCTCGGCTTCCCGCCCGCCGAGCCCCGGCACATCTTCAGCTCGGCCTTCTGCGCCGCCCGCTACCTGCGCCAGGCGCTGCCGCCCGGTGCCGCCGCCTACGTGCTGGGCAGCCCCGCGCTGGCCGCCGAGCTGGAGGCCGTGGGCATCCCGCACCTGGGCACCGGGCCCGCCGCGCTGCCCGGCCCCGCGCCCAAGGACTGGGTGCAGGCGCCGCTCGACCCCGCCGTGCGCGCCGTGCTCGTGGGCTTCGATGAGCATTTCAGCTACGCCAAGCTGTGCCAGGCGCTGCGGTACCTGCTGCGCGGCGGCCCCGACTGCCTCCTGGTCGGCACCAACCGAGACCACCGGCTGCCGCTGGAGGGTGGCGCCGGCATCCCCGGTGCGCGGGGCGGGGATGGAGGGGGTGCTCTGGGGTCTGGGGGGGTCTCTGTGCGCAGCCCTGCGGCTCATCGCGTCTTGGGGTTGTGCTGATGAAATACAAGTTCCGCCTCAGCCTAAGGAAGAGTGGCAGAGCGCTGGAGCAGCTGCCCGGGGAGGTCATGGAGTCTCCGTCTCTGGAGGCGTTCCAAACTCTGCCAAACCTGCACAGTTTCCTGTGTCACCTAATCCAGCTGATCCTGCCGTGTAGCGGGGTTGGACTGGATGATCTCCAGCGGTCCCCTCCAGCTCCACTATTTTGAGATTCTTTGAGACAGCCTAGGGTCCCAGAGCCTTTCCTCCCCTGAAAGAGAGAAAATCCGTATTGATCCTTTCCTTGCCAATAGGAGTTCCCTTTTGACACCTCGGGATAGAATTCCAGCCTCCTCGCAGGCTTTGTGCACCACCTCTCCCGGGGCTGACCCTTCCCTCTGCCTGTGGAGCATTCTCTGTGTCCTGAGCGGGTTTGTCCCAGCTCGTGTGTCCACCAGGAGCCTCCTGCCCTAACCCTGCTGCTGCTGCTCCCCACAGGGACAGGATGCCTGGTGAAGGCCGTGGAGACGGCGGCGCAGCGCGAGGCTTTCATCGTGGGCAAGCCCAACCGCTTCATGTTCGACTGCGTGGCCGGCGAGTTCCAGGTGGACCCTGCGCGCACCATCATGGTCGGGGACCGGCTGGACACGGACATCCTGATGGGCAACGACTGCGGCCTGACCACGCTGCTCACCCTCACCGGGGTCACGGCGCTGGACGAGGTGCGGGGCCACCAGGACAGTGGCTGTCCTGCCAGGCACAGCCTGGTCCCTGATTTCTACGTCGACAGCATCGCCGACCTGCTCCCGCTGCTGGGGGAGTGACAGGGCCCGGGCAGCAGCCCTGGCAGCAGCCCGTGACAGTAACGTACGCACTAGATACTCCCCGGAGTTAGAACCCTTAGCTTGTCTCCTCTCTGTCCTCTCAGTATGATTCTGTTTACATCTCAGTCTGAAATGCACTTTGGAACAAAGGGGGCTCTACAGTGGCGCCCGGGGCTGGGGCTTGGGGCTGGGTTTAATGACAAATGCATCGATCCAATGTTTGTGGTGCTCCAAGGCTCTGGGAGCTGAGCTGGGGAAGTGGAGCTGGTTGATCTGAGGAGAAGGATCATGTCCTGGCCAGGCTGGGCCATGGCTCAGCCTGGTTTGTTCAGGGAAACGACTCTTGGGATGTGCAGGAACTCTGGTTGTGTTTGGAAACACTTGTGGAGGTGATGTTTGCCCTTGGGGTGATTCTTTTTCCCTGTTCCAGGGGCACAGCCCCACGTCAGGTCACACAAATTCATCTCCTTCGTTTGACCACTGCACATTGCACTTGAGATGCAGACTGGGATGATCCCACAAAATTCCAGACCTTGGCTGTTGCACACAGTGTCTGTCCAAGGTCGAGTGTGTGTAAAAGTGCATGTACACACAGGCACTCCCTGAGCACAAAGATAGAACAGAATATATTTAAATTATAAATAGAGTCTATGATAATATATCTTGTTTCCCAGGAGGGAGGATGAGAGGAATGTACTGCACTGATTTAGTTCTCCTGACCCATTGCATTTGGTGATGCAGAGTCTGTAGCCAGCCAGGACTGTCCTCACTCCTGCTGCTTCCCAGAAACCCCTGGATCGAAGCTGCCAAGCTCCTGCACTTCCCTCAGCATCAACGAGCCACTTGCCTTGGCTTTAGCTGCACAATCCCAATTCCTGCTCAGTCCATGGCTGCATGGACAGTTGTCCCCAGGGAGCCCTGTGGGTCCTGGCTGTGTGTGACAATAGCTCGTGCTTCCTTCCCATCCCTGGGGTTCAGATCTTCCACGTGTGCTGGCGGGGGCCAGGCATGGTGGGTGGTGAGGAGGAGTGCTGGCTTGCTCAGGGATGATTCCATTTGATCTCCAGGTGGGATTGGGCAGCAAGGGGCTCACCACGGGGTGGTTTTTGTGCTGCCTGAATCCCACAGTGAAAGCTTTTGCATTACAGAATTAATGGAAAATTATATATGCAAATAACACGCTTTTATTCCATAGATTCCAGTACCTACAGTTCAGTTTAAGCACTGGTTTTCCTTCCTGTCCAGCTGGGGAGCTCGGGCAGTGCTGATGCCATTTCCTGCCTGGTAACTTGTCACCTTGTTTGTACAGCAATAACCCTGCAGTCAGAGGGTCTCAGTGTTCCCAGAGCATTGCTGAACCTCTGAAAGGCTGTTTGTTTGTAATCTGGAGTTGTGGAAGGAAGTGTGGATAATCCCTGCTCCTGTCTCCAGATGAGGGACTGCAAAGACCCAGAGGCAGAACTTGCCCTTGATCTGGGTAACGTGGAAATGGACACTATGGACTCACTGCAGGTCCTGTCTGATTGTAACTGTGTGGGTTTGGATTCAGTCTCTGTATCTGGTGCTTTTTTTGTCAGGAAAAGGCCAGGAGAGAGTCCAGCATCCCTCAGGCAGCTCTGTCCCTGCTGAGAGCTCTTGCTGGCAAGGGAGCCATTGCCTGGGCTCAGGGATGCTGGAATGTGCTGGTGATGGTGTCAGTCGTGCTTCAAATCCTGTTCTGACTTCCAAACGGTTCTTAATCCTCTACTTGAATTCCCATTAAACTCTCAAACCTGCTCTCCCCAGCGTTGTCTCCTTGTGTGGTCTCATCTCTGTGAGCTTTGGTGCATTGGGAATCCTGAGAGTCAGGGATGCAGTTTGGGAAGGGACCCCAAATCCCACCCATCCCACCCCTGCCATGGCAGGGACACCTCCCACTGTCCCACTGCTCCAAACCCTGTCCAGCCTGGCCTGGGACACTGCCAGGGATCCAGGGGCAGCCACAGCTGCTCTGGGCACCCTGTGCCAGGGCTCACCACCCTCACAGGGAGTTTCTTTCCAACATCCAATCCAGCCCTGTGGCAGTGAAGCCCTTTGTCCTTGGCCAAAGTCCCTCTCCTTTCTTGGGGCTCCCTTTGCCCAGGTTGTTCAGCCCTGGGCTGTGCCCGATAGGAAGATGTCCAAAGCCTGCATTTTCCCTGGATAGACATCACATGAAGGAATTCTCAGCTTTTTCTTGCCTCCACACCTTCATTATGTCTGGCTGGCGGGTCTGGGACATTTTGGGGGCTCCTGAACTGCTCAGGATCTGGGTGCTCAGGGAATGCTGCTCCCACAGGGATTTTCTCAGGACAGGGATGGGTGACAGTGCAGTGCAAGCTGTGTTGGTGACTTTGTGGCACAGCTCCTTTCCCTTTTCCCTCGAGGGTGGCCCAGGTGTGTCTGTGCCAGTCCAGCCAGGATCAACACCTGGCTCCAGCCCACGGCAGCACCGAGTTCCCGTTGAAATGTGGGAATTGCTGCTGCCACAAGGGCAGGCTGCCACTGTCCTCTGGTCATTTGATCTCTCAAAGAGCCTCACCTGGGCCCGTGTTGGCACACAAGGGCACACAAAGGCCCCGATTGTGGCTCCTGCCCGTCCTGGGGCTGAGCAGGAAGAGCCGTGCCGGGCACTGACAGCTCAGCTCCCGCTCCAGCCTCAGGTTTCCCCCTCCTGCAGAGCCCCGTGGCTCTGAGGGACAGGTATTTATGTCCCACAGACACACACTGAGGTTTCCCAGGTGTGCCTGGAGCCGGGACCATGCCCAGGCTGTGCATGGGCAGGAGGCAGAGCAGCAGCAGCAGCAGCAGCAGCAGCAGCCAGGTCCTCGCCTGAAGTGGAGGATGGAAGGAGGGGACAGTGCCAGCCGTGCTGCCCCTGCAGTGAGTATTCCCTGTTCCTGCAGTGATATTCCCCTTCCTGCAGTGATATTCTCTATTCCTGCAGTGATATTCCCTGTTCCTGCAGTGATATTCCCTGTTCCTGCAGTGATATTCCCTGTTCCTGCAGTGATATTCTCTATTCCTGCAGTGATATTCCCTGTTCCTGCAGTGATATTCTCTATTCCTGCAGTGAGTATTCCCTGTTCCTGCAGTGATATTCCCCTTCCTGCAGTGATATTCTCTATTCCTGCAGTGAGTATTCCCTGTTCCTGCAGTGATATTCCCCTTCCTGCAGTGATATTCTCTATTCCTGCAGTGATATTCCCTGTTCCTGCAGTGATATTCCCTGTTCCTGCAGTGATATTCCCTGTTCCTGCAGTGATATTCTCTATTCCTGCAGTGATATTCCCTGTTCCTGCAGTGATATTCCCTGTTCCTGCAGTGATATTCCCTGTTCCTGCAGTGATATTCCCTATTCCTGCAGTGATATTCCCTGTTCCTGCAGTGATATTCTCTATTCCTGCAGTGATATTCCCTGTTCCTGCAGTGATATTCCCTGTTCCTGCAGTGATATTCCCTGTTCCTGCAGTGATATTCCCCATTCCTGCAGTGATATTCCCTATTCCTGCAGTGATATTCCCTGTTCCTGCAGTGATATTCCCTGTTCCTGCAGTGATATTCCCTGTTCCTGCAGTGATATTCCCTGTTCCTGCAGTGATATTCCCCATTTCTGCAGTGATATTCCCTGTTCCTGCAGTGATATTCCCTGTTCCTGCAGTGATATTCCCTGTTCCTGCAGTGATATTCCCTATTCCTGCAGTGATATTCCCTGTTCCTGCAGTGATATTCTCTATTCCTGCAGTGATATTCCCTATTCCTGCAGTGATATTCCCTGTTCCTGCAGTGATATTCCCTGTTCCTGCAGTGATATTCCCTGTTCCTGCAGTGATATTCCCCATTTCTGCAGTGATATTCCCTGTTCCTGCAGTGACATTCCCTGTTCCTGCAGTGATATTCCCCTTCCTGCAGTGATATTCTCTATTCCTGCAGTGATATTCCCTATTTCTGCAGTGATATTCCCTGTTCCTGCAGTGATATTCCCTGTTCCTGCAGTGATATTCCCTGTTCCTGCAGTGATATTCCCTGTTCCTGCAGTGATATTCCCTATTCCTGCAGTGATATTCCCTGTTCCTGCAGCTCCTGGGCTCTGTCCTCTGTCTGGGACTTGACTTTGGACAAGGGTGTGACAGGACAAGGGGAATGGCTCCCCAGTGCCAGAGGGCAGGATAGATGGGATACAGGGAAGGAATTCCTCCCTGGGAGGGTGGCAGGCCCTGCACAGGGTGCCCAGAGCAGCTGTGGCTGCCCCTGGATCCCTGGAAGTATCCAAGGCCAGGCTGGACAGGGCTTGGGGCAGCCTGAGAGTGGAAGGAGCTGCTGGAGTTCTTTATCTGCACCTCTCCCACCAGAGGGAATTCCATTGATTATTGAAAACCTGCCATTACTGCAGGCTCTGCTCTGCTGGAATTGATAGGATTTCAGATATGTGCAGTGCTAACTCACTGCTTTTCTGGGAAATGATCTGGAAGTTCCCTGTTTCCGATAAAGATTCGTCCTCGTGCAGCTGAACATGTAATCCTGGGCATGGATTGAATTTCTCTGTCCTTCAGAGGATTGAGAAACAGGTTATTTTTTTTTTTTTAATGTGGGCTGTGTTTGAGATTATTGAAAGCACATTTTCTGCTTTGCAAAAATCCCATTATGTGCCATGAAGTTAAATTTAATTGCTTCAATGTAAGAATTAAAGTAAATTAACAGAGCAAATAGAAATGTCACAGCACTGCCAAGCTCTTTTCCTTGGTCTCATGGAGAAAAACTTATCCAGAAAATCCAGCACAGCCAAGCACAGGGAGGAGAACAGAAGCAGGGTCTGATTCCAATGCCCATGGTCCCTCTGGGGATTTCTGCTGTAAACCAAAATAATTTAATTTGTTGTTCCCTGTGTCTGGAAAGCTGCTGCTCCAGCCCTGCCCTGGGGGCTTTGCAGCCTTGCTGGCTGTGGCAGAGCTGGTTACCAGGATGCTGGATCTGGAATTCCAGCACTGTGGGATAAAGGTTTCGTTATCCCAGGTGCTGCAATGGTCTGGCAGCTCTGCACTCCAACCAGTTTGCACAAGGATTTGTGTTATGAGCTGGAAACGTGTTTGATGAAAAAGAATTGGCAGAAGGGTCAATTTTAACTCCTGTTCTCCTTCTTTTGCCCTGGCTCCCAGGACAGGAGGGCCACAGCACACTTCCCAGCTCCCTCCAGGACCTTCTGGATCATGCTGCCCGTTGCCTTGTTGTTTTTTGCAGTTGTTGGCATCATTGTCGTGGGGGTTCTCAGCTTCTCCCCCAGCTCTGCCCAGGTAAGGGATCCTGATCTGGGCAGGAAGGCCCTGCTTGCAGCCCTGAGCTGTGTGGGCAGCAGTTCCCAGGAGGGATGTCTGGGCTGGATCAGCCCTGGACAATGCAGGAAGGTGCAGATGGGGCAGGGAGGTGGCAGAGGCTGGGAGTCCCTTGGTCCTTTCCTCCAGCACCTGCTGCCTTTGGCACGAGGGGCACTGGGGGTGAGGATGGAGTCATGGATCATCCTTCCCCTGGGTCAGAGCCTCCTCCTCTCCACTGCTGAATCAGACAAGGAGCAGGGGCCAGCACAGGGCCAGCACAGGGCCAGCACAGGGCCAGCACAGGGTCAGCACAGGGCCAGCACGGGGCCAGCTGGGGATGCTGATGGTGGGAGATGCTGGTGGTGGGAGATGCTGCACACAGAGCACCTCATGCTGGGCGCTGCCCTCCCACTCCTCGTGCCCAGGCTGGCTCCCAGCTCCTCAGAGTGACACTCCAGGGCCAGCAGGAGCCGCTGAGGAACCAGACAGCTGTGGTGGACAAGGCCAGGAGCACCATCACCTACTACATCACCTCACAGAGCAACCTGAGCGCCGTGGTGCTGTACGACAGCAGGAACGTGAGTGCTGGGGCATCCCTGACCCTCAGCTCTGTTTGCTGCCTCTCTCTGCACCTGTAGTCATGAAACATGGAGCAGGGGAAAGGAGAATGTCCCTGTCAGGGCTCTCCTGGGACAGGTGGGTGTGTGCTGCCTGCTCCACATCAGTCTGTCCACAGGGCTACGTGTGCTACAAGCCGCTGGAGCAGCGAGCGTGCTACCTGAGGAGGATGGAGCCCTGGGACCTGCAGACCCTGCAGACACCTCTCAACTCCTCTGAGCACAGCGTGAGCAGCTGCTGCAGCACTCCTGGGATAGCTGGGGCATGGATTGAGCTTCACTCAGGGTTGCTGAATGTTCTCCCCTGTGTGGATTTGCAGGGGTGACTCTCCACCCCAGGGCTCTCCCCCTGTTCTGAGGCATTCATTGCTCCCAGGAGCAGAGCTGTGCCCCCAGGCTGGGCTCTGAGCCAGCTCTGAGCCCAGTCCTGGGTTTATCCATACCCTGACTCCTGTGGGAAGCAGCCAAGCTGCAGGCTGGGGCAGGGGGATGTGTCCCATGGAGGTGAACAGCAGGGCTCCTGCAGGACCTGCTCCCACTGGGTTCTGTTACCTGCTCAAAAATCTGGGGGAGGAAAAACAAAGGGGGTTTGTTACCAACTCCCAGTCATGTATAGGGACCCTCAGAACAAAATGTCAGTGGATGCCTGGGCAGGGGCAGATTCCATTTCCAGAAGACAGAAAGCCCCATTTTTTGGTGCCCCTGCCATCTGCTATCCATTTCCTCAGTGGCTGCTTGGTCCTCACCTTACTCCAGGGAAGTGTAGGAACACAGGCTCACAAAGGGGATGCAGAGGAAAGCACCTGAGGCTCCTAAATGGGAGTAAAACTTGGTAGTGCTGACAGACAAAATGAGACCTGGCAGCCTCACCCTGGGAGCTGGGACAGCTGGCAGGAGAACCCTGCTGGGGCACAGAGCACTCCTGGGGTGCCCTGGGAGCCCCAGCAGGGCAGTGGGGCCGGCGGGCCAAAGTGCCTTGGGAGGAACCAACGGGGCCTTTCTTTCAGGCTGAGCAGCTGCTGCAGCACAACAACCAGACCAAGTTCTACCGGGAGTTCCTGGGCATTGTGCCAGGGGAGCAGGTGGAGCCCAGGGGCCTGGGGGAGGCTGTGCAGACCCTGTGTGAGCACACATCCATCTTCTGGGTGCGCAGAGGGCAGGGTAAGTGGGGCAGCTCCCTCGGCAGGGGAAGCAAGAGCTTTTCTAGCACCTCTAAGAGGATCAGGCTCTGCTGCACAACAGCTGATGTATCCCAGGACAGGGACTGGTGACCTCTAGTGCAAAATCAGGCCATTTTTCACCATCCCTGAGTGCTGGCTCATAGCCACCCCCTGTCCTGAACCATGGCACTGGGATGGGCCCTGAGCCCCTGCCCCAGCCAGCACACAGAGCTGTCCCCTGAGACATCACTGGTTAATCCCTGTCACCTTCATCCTCAGCCAAAGCAGCCTGCTGAGCTGGCAGCCTGCTGTCTCACTCCAGCTTTAACAAGAAAGGTCATTCCCTGAGGCTCTCCCCTTGCTTGGCTCCCTGGGGACCCTGCAGCTGCAGGACCAAAGCACTGCACTGCTCTCACTGCTGTCCTTGCTCGTTGGCAGGCCCGGGGAGGCAGCGCCTCATCTACCTGTGCATTGACATCTGCTTCCCCAGCAACATCTGCGTGTCCATCTGCTTCTATTACCTGCCCGAGTAAGGGCTGCAGCCACAGCCACCCTCTCTGCCCTCACACTTGAACTGGATTCCTGAAAAGCCTCTGACTTCCACAAGGGAGCACCTTGTGTGGAACAACATCCCCAGAGCTTCCTGCTGGCTCCACGCTGCAGGTCAGGAGAGTTTAGAGAAACAGGATGAGTTTAGAGAAACAGGATGAGTTTAGAGAAACAGGAGGCCTCTGCTCAGCACTGACACTGCAGCTCTGCTCCAGGGCTGCACCTGGTCTGTAGGAATTAGGAGATCCAGGCCTAGAGGAACCCCAGGAAGCAGCTGGAGTTTTGGGGCTCCAGGCTCTGCTCCACACAAGGTGGTTGCTGTTACATCTGGGGGGTGGCTGGCTCTCCAAGTCACTCTGTGAAACTTTGAATAAAGGGATTGCACACTGAGACCAGAGCTGCTTCTCCTCTTTGCTCAGCCTCTCCCATCATTTGCAAAGGCTGACTTTTATTTCTTTTCCCACTCTGGGGTACAAGAACATCCAAAGCTGTCAGCAGTCGATGCCCCAGGGATTCCTGCAGCTGAACTGTACCTGTGTCCCTGCAGTGGGATCGTGCCTCCCTCTCCCATTCCCTCCCTCAGAGGCCACACACATTTCAGCAATGTCCTGCCTGCCTGGTCTCACCCCAGGCAGCTGCAGCTGCTCCTGTCACAGCCCCAGCCCTCTCCAGGTGGGAGGGGAGGGTACAGTGCATGTCCCAGGCTCTGGAGAGGGTCTGGCAAGGCAAGGGGAAACAAGCAGAGGTCCTGTGCTTGTCACACGTGCCCGTTATCCCAACACGCTGTCATTGAAGGCCAGGCACACCACGGCCTTCTGGTGGCCACTGTACTCCCTCTTGATCTCTCCTGTCTCCACACACCACAGTCTGGCCAGGTTATCAGAGGAGGCTGGAACAGAGTGAAAAAAAGAGTGGGATATATATTACCTTTCAAGTTTCTTTTTTACTATTATTTACTATTATTATTATTATTATTTCCTCTTGCTTCATTCAGCCATCCTTAGGGCTGGTGATGACCAGCAAGGCAGAGCACTCAGTGCATTTCTCTGTATCTGAGTTTAATAGTTTTGGAGGGCAGTGAGTGTGGAAATGACCACAGGGGTGTTTAAGGGACTAACACACCATGAACTGTGAGTGAACAGCACAGCTGGAGATCTCCTCTCCAGCTCCAACAGCTGCACAAAGTGCTCCAGTCAGCAGAACTGGGTGCTCCCACCTCATACTGCAGGGCCCTGGCCAGCCCAGGTGCTGCCTCACCTGTGACAATGTACTGGGAGTCCCCAGAGAAGGCACAGTCCCACATCCAGCCCCGGGACGTCTCCCCAGGGTTGTTGCTCTTAATGCTCAGCTCTGTCATCAGAGAGAAGTTTGAAGTCCTCCAGATCTTGCACGTCTGATCTGCAGAACAGGTGGCCAAGAGCCTGCAAGAAGGAGACATGTGAGGGCAACCTCATCAGTCACTGTCCCTCTGTGGGCCTCTTGTACCACAGACCTGGGCCAGGGCCAGTGATGGCCTGGATGCAACCAGATCTCCTTACAGCTGCACTGTCTGTTAGGATATTCCAGTGAACAGACTCCATGAAGGAGCTCCCACTGCAGCACTTGGATCCCAGCTGTAGAACCTTGCTGAGCTCAGGGAGCTCAGTGGGACACCCCTGACAGCAACCCCATGGTGCCACATCCCCTGTCTCCTGTTCTGGGGGACCTGCCGTGTGCAGCCAGCAACAGCCACAGCTGGGGCACAGCTGGAGGCACAGCTGGAGGCACAGCTGGCCCCTGCCTGCCTGTGTTTGCCCTGGCAGGGAGGTGAGGGGCTCCACACTCACGTGGAGTCGGGGCTGAACTTGCACTGCAGGGCGTAGCGGTTGTGCGCCGGGATCTTGGTCTTGGGGATCAGCTGCGTCACCTCCTCACCGATTCCACCCGTCAGGTTCCACACGTAGCAGTTTCCCTGCAGAGACACAGCAGGATGTGTGTCCAGGCTGCTGGGTGCCCACCCAAAGCCAGCCCAGCACCAGCCCAGCCCCAGCCCAGCAGGGCTCACCGAGCTGTTGACAGCTGCCATGTAGCTGGCGTCGGGGTCGATGTGCACCGAGTTCACCGACACCTCGGGCTCGGGGATCAGCTGCTCGTTGTGGTCAGTCTTCAGGTCCCAGATGTGGATGGCCCCACTCTGGTCACCCACGATCAGCTCTGCCTGCAGGGACACACAGCCTGGAGCTGCAGCACCACTGCAGCCCTGCTCTGGGTTTAAGCATCAAGGTCCTGTCCTGCCTCCTCTCTCCCCAGCTCAGGGCTGGCTCACACCCTGGCTGTCCCAGGGCACTCTGCAAAAGGCTGTTTCCCTCCCCAGAAGGGTTTGCTGATTTGCTAAAGCCCAGAGCAAACAGAGCTGTCCCAGTTCCAGGGCTGTGGCACAGCTACAGCTCCACAGGAGCCAAGTGGTTTTCAGCACGTCTGAGAGGCAGCACTAAGGGGAACGTTGGCCACTGAACAACTGAAGCACTCAAGGCTGCAGATACCTGAAAAAACACAAGCTGAAGTGGGTTTTTCTCTCTCTCTCCCCTTCTCAGGGGAAGGACAAGAGCCAAGGGCAGCAGCCCTGGCTCTGATCCCATGCTCAGAGCAGACAATGCTGGCATGTCTCCACTCAAACCAGGCCTGTATCGACAGCCCTGCGCTGGCCACAGTGTTAGCAGGATCCCTAGAGGAGATCAGGTCATCAGGCACAGCTAATCCTGTCCCTGGGAGCAGAGCTGCTTCCAAGGAGACAAACACCACTCCATGCATTTATCTGACTGCACAAAAGTCTCAGCTCCTCAGCTCTCAGCCCCTCTCAGCAGGTGTAAATGCTGAGTCCAGAGTTTTCATGGCTTTACTCAGGCCATGAGGAATCTCTGGAAAATTGGATCAACATCCCTGCAGAGAGAATTGCAGAGCCACGGAACTGTCCAAACAAATGCTGCCACCTTTGGTCTAATTAACCACCTTCTGCTCACAAACCAACACTCTGCACCTCAGCAGCACCTTGGTCAGGGATTATTTCCCATCTAAGACCTACATTCAGCAATATTCATCCAATATAACACACTTCAATAGCATTTGGATAGTCTGGTCCAAATAACCAATCTCAAATTTAGCCTGAAATTCCTGATTTGCAAAATTAAACCTTTGCCAAATGAAAAGCAAGGGAAAATTTCCATTACTCAGGATTTTACAGAGGTTTGCTTGGCCCTGTCTGCAGGCAAAACCACAGCCCTGCAAGCCCAGCCCAGCTCAGCCAGGCCATTAACACTGAGTGATCCCTATTGATTTCCCTGCTGCTGCTCCCTTCAGCCTCTTCAAGAGCCCCCACTCTCCCTCTGCTGAACCCACTGATGAACCTCAACCAAACCTGACCTGAAGGGAATCACAGCAAAAATCTCCAGGATGCTTTTCCTTGGCAGTGCTGTCACCTTCCCCCAGCTGTCCCCACTCTTCCAGCTTTGCTCCCATCACATCCCCAGTGATGTTTGGAAGCAGAGCCCGCTCCAAGGGCGCATTTCCTCTGATGGGGTGAGCCCTGTGCTGTCCCTTTGCAACAGCCACCAGGGGATCAGCACAAACACACCGTGTGAAGCCCCCAAGCCACGTCCTGTTGGACCCCATCCTCTGCTGGGACACATCTCTGCAGCCCCTCAGGTTTACACAGAGGAGCCACAGGAACAGGGTGCCCAGAGAAGCTGTGGCTGCCTCTGGATCCCTGGAAGTGCCCAAAGCCAGGCTGGATGTGGCTTGGAGCACCCTGGGATAGTGGAAAGTGTCCCTGTCCATGGCAGTGAGTGGAATGGGACGAGTTTTAAGGATTCTCTGAGCTGGGAAGCCCCGGAGGAGGCGGCTTCCTCACCTGGTTGGGGTGCAGGCAGACGCAGTTGATGGGAGCGTTCACCTGGAAAATGCGCTGGCACTGCAGGTTACGGGACCTGTGACAGAGCGAGGGAGGAGCGCTCAGGGCTGTGACATCGGCCCCACAGGCCGGGGGCGCTGCCACACGGGGGGAACCCCCCGGCGCCCACCTGAGGTCCCAGATGCGGGCCATGCAGTCCTCGCCGCCCGTGTACATCCAGCGGCCGTCCTCGTGGAACCCCACCGAGGTGATGTTCTTGCTCACGCCGTCGTAGTTGATGACGGGGTTGGGGTTGTTGGAGTTGAGGTCGTACATGCGGATGTGCTGGTACCCTGCGAGCAGCGGGCAGCGGCTGAGCACCGGCGGGCACAGTGTGCTGGGTATGCCCGGTGTGCCGGTGTGTCCAGTGTGCCGGGTGTGCACAGTGTGCCCGGTGTGCCCGGTCTGCCAGGTGTGCCCGGTGTGCTCAGTGTGTCCGGTGTGTCCCGTGTGTCCAGCGGGCCCGGTGTGTCTGGTGTGCCAGATGTGCCTGGTGTGCTCGGTGTGTCTTGTACGTCCGGCGTGCCTGGTGTGCACAGTGTGCCCAGTGTGTCCCGTGTGTCTGGCGGACCCAGTGCGCCTGGTGTGCCCAGTGTGCCAGGTGTGCCTGGTGGGTCGGGTGTGCCCGGTGTGGCTGGCAGGCCCGGTGTGCTGGGTATGCCCAGTGTGCCCGGCTGGCCCGGTGTGCCCAGCGGGCCCATTCTGTCTGGTGTGCCCGCTGTACCTGGTGTGCCTGGCATGCCCGGTGTGCCCAGTGGGCCCGGTGTATCGGATGTGTCCGGTGTGTCCAGCAGGCCCGGTGTGTCCAGCAGGCCTGGTGTGCCCTGTGTGTCCGATGTGTCCAATGTGCCCTGTGTGCCCGGTGTGCGCTGTGTGTCCGGTGTGCCTGGTGTGCACAGTGTGCCCGGTATGTCCCGTGTGCCCAGTGTGCCCTGTGTGTCCGATGTGCCCGGTGTGCTGAGAGTGGCCGGTGTGGCCGGTGTGCCCAGTGTGCCCGGTGTGCCTGGTGCGCTCAGTGTGCCCAGTGTGCCTGGTGTGTCCGGTGTGCCCTGGTGTGCCCGGTGTGTCCGGTGTGCCCGCTGTACCTGGTGTGCCTGGCATGCCCAGTGTGCCCAGTGGGCCCGGTGTATCAGATGTGTCCGGTGTGTCCAGCAGGCCCGGTGTGTCCAGCAGGCCTGGTGTGCCGGGTGTGTCCGATGTGCCCTGTGTGTCCAATGTGCCCTGTGTGTCCGATGTGTCCAATGTGCCCGGTGTGTCCAGCGTGCCGGGTGTGCCCGGTGTGCCCGGTGTGCACAGTGTGTCCGATGTGCCCGGTGTGCTGGGTGTGCCCGGTGGGCCCGGTGTGTCCGATGTGCCCGGTGTGCTGGGTGTGCCCGGTGGGCCCGGTGTGTCCGATGTGCTCGATGTGCTGGTGCGCTCAATGTGCCCGGTGGGCTCGGTGTGCCCAGTGTGCCCGGTGTGCCAGGTGTGCCCAGTGTGCACGGTGTGCCCAGTGTGCCCGGTGTGCCAGGTGTGCCCAGTGTGCTCGGTGTGCCCGGTGTGCCCGGTGTGCCAGGTGTGCCCGGTGCGCTCAGTGTGCCCAGTGTGCCCGGTGCGCCCGGTGTGCCCTGTGTGTCCGGTGTGCCCTGGTGTGCCGGTGGGCTCGGTGTGCCCGGTGTGCCCAGTGTGCCCGGTGTGCTCAGTGTGCCCAGCGGGCCCGGTGTGCCCGGTGTACCAGCAGCGCTCACCTGCCGCTGCGATCATGCTGCGGTCCGGGGTGATCTCCAGCGCGTTCACCTGCTGCGGGCGCCGTTAAGGTCGGTACGGAGCCAGCACCGGGCCCGAACGCGGGGACAGCCCCGGCTGCCGGGGCGGCGGGGAAGGAAGGATACGGAGTCCTGGTGCTGCACCGTGCGGGTGCAGATGCCGCTGTGCGCCTGCCAGAACCGCACCGTGTGGTCGTAGCCGGCCGTGGCCAGGATGACCGGGTCGCTGCCCACCGTGCCCTGCGCCGCGTTCATGGTGCCGCCGCTCCCGGAGCCGCCGCGCCCCGCCCGCGCTCGGGGGGACTCCCTAAAGCCTGCAGGGTCTCTCTCACGCCGCGGGGTCTCGGCTCGGCCCGCGGGTCTCCCTCACCCCGTGTCCCCCCGGTCCCAGCCCCGGTCCCTGTCCCGGTTCCCTCACGGTCCCTGTCCCGGTCCCCGTCCCCTCACGGTCCCGGCTCCGCGCGTGCGCACAGCGTGCCAGGAGGGCGCAAACGCCCCAATCCGCGTCCGGCAGGAGCGCGCATGCGCGGCAGCGCGGTCAGGGGCGGACCATGGCGGGGAGCGGGGGGAGCGATGGGCGAGACCATGGAGGGCGGGGAGGGGGAGAGCGCGTTCGCAGCGGTGCCACCAGGGGGCGCAGTGCGGGACACGGGACACGGGACACGGGATATGGGATATGGGACACGGGATTGGGATGTGGGATATGGGACACGGGATTGGGACACGGGATTGGGATATGGGACATGAGATATGGGATATGGGACATGGGACACGGGATATGGGATATGGGATACGGGATTGGGATGTGGGATATGGGATATGGGACACGGGATTGGGATATGGGATATGGGATATGGGATATGGGATATGGAATATGGGACATGGGATATGGGATATGGGACACGGGACACGGGACACGGGACACGGGACACGGGGCATGGAACACTGGATACGGAACACGGGATATGGGACATGGGATATGGGACATGAGATATGGGATATGGGACATGGGGACAGGGAACACGGGATGCGGGACACGGGACACGGGATTGGGATGTGGGATATGGGACAGAGGGATATGGGATATGGGATATGGGACATGGGACATGGGATATGGGACATGAGATATGGGATATGGGACATGGGGACAGGGAACATGGGACACGGGACACGGGATTGGGACATGGGATATGAGATGTGGGACATGGGATATGGGATATGGGACATGGGACACGGGAAAGGGCACACGGGGCATGAGATTGAGATATCGGATATGGGATATAGGACACGGGACACAGGACATTGGACACGGGACACGGGACATGGGACACGGGACATGGGACACGGGACATGGGACACACACTGGGCACACGCCGGGCACAGGGTGTGGGACACGGGACACACACTGGGCACCAGGCACAGAGCGCACACCGGATGTCACTGGGCGGGGGCGGGCACCGAGCACGCACCGAGCCCGAACGGGCACTGGGAACGGACACCGGGCACGCACCGAGCCCGAACGGGCACTGGGAACCGACACCGGGCACGCACCGAGCCCGAACGGGCACTGGGAACGGACACCGGGCACGCACCGAGCACGGCGGAGCCGCCCCTTGTGCCGGAGTCGCCCCTTGTGCCGGTGCCGCCCGGGGCAGGGCGGTGCCCGTCACCGTGCGCGTGTGGCACCGGGGCGCTGGGCACGGTGCCCGCTGTGCGCCGCGGGTGGCGGGGCCCGGTGCACCGCTCTTCACTTGCCGCACCGGCGGCACCGGGCCCTTTAAGAGCGGCGGCGGCGGCGGCCGTGCCCGTGCCCGTGCCCGTGCCCGCTCCCGGCGGTGCCCGCGGCAGCCCCGCACCTGCCGGTAAGGACCGGGGGAACGGGGAATGCTCGGGGCCGGGGATGCCAGAGCCGCGCAGGGATGCCGCGGTGCGGACCGGTGCCGGGAGGATGCGGGGGGATGCTCGGAGGGATGCAGGGCCCCGGAGCCGCAGGGAAGCCCGGGGAGGATGCAGGGATGCTCAGAAGGACGCAGGGATGCTCGGGAGGATACAGGGATGCTCAGAAGGACGCAGGGATGCTCGGGAGGATACAGGGATGCTCAGAAGGACGCAGGGATGCTCGGGAGGATACAGGGATGCTCAGAAGGACGCAGGGATGCTCGGGAGGATGCAGGGATGCTCGGGAGGATGCAGGGATGCTCGGGAGGATGCGGGGATGCTCAGGAGGATGCAGAGATGCTCGGGAGGATGCAGGGATGCTCGGGAGGATACAGGGATGCTCAGAAGGACGCAGGGATGCTCGGGAGGATGCAGGGATGCTCGGGAGGATGCGGGGATGCTCAGGAGGATGCAGAGATGCTCGGGAGGATGCAGGGATGCTCGGGAGGACTCAGGTGTACCAGGGGTGCTGGGCAGAGCCTGGAGGGTGCCCTGGAGCACGGGAATGACCGAGGGAGGTCCTTGGTTTGGGGCGTTGTGGGGTGTGCCGGGTTTGTGGGGTGTGGGTGGTGCCCCGCAGCACAGAGGGATGGGTGGGTGTGCGCTCCGGTACCCTGGGAGGGAATGGGATGGGACAGGGACCAGTTCTGCCCAGGGATGAGGGGACAGCCCCCTCCTGCTGCCATGGGGCTGTAGCCCCTCAGGGGCCCTGCAGCCTCTCCACGCAGGAGTCCCCGGCTGTGGGGCTGTGGGGATGCAGCCCCGTGGCCTCTGTCAAAGGGCAGCTCACCCTGGAGGGTGGCACAGACTGGCGGGACGGGCTGGTGGCAGCCAGGCTGGCCGTGGAATGCTCTGGAAGCACGTGAGCGTGTGGATGAGCACACACTCGAAGCGTGACCGGAGCAGCACCGTTCCCCATGGCTGCACTGTCGGGTGTGGCAGGGCACGGGGGGTGGCGTGGGGGGCACCGGAGAGGAGCTGCGGGCAGCAGGGTGGCACCGAAACCATCGCTGGTGCTCCGTGGAACGCAGTGGCACCTGCCAGCCCCGGGACACTCGGCTCCCTCCTCCTCCCTCACGGCCCTGCCATCCCCAGGCTCGGGTTGGGGTTTGTTTGCTTCCATCCTGCTCCCCTCGGGGCTCTGGAAGGTAAGCGGGGAGCTGGGTTTGGTGCAGAAAGTCCCGCGTGGGCAGCGTGGAGGCAGCGAGGGCACCGAGGCTGCGGCCCCTCCTCGCCCCGCTGCCCCTGGATGGGTGAGTCAGCCTGGCCACTCGTGCGGGGCCGCGGGCTCCTCCGAGCCTCCCGGGCCGTGCCAGCGCTGTCCCCTACAAGATGTGACGTTAATAAATACGAGGTGCCGGGTTAGAGGGGCGGCATCCATCAGCTGAGCCTTCGCTGCCCAGGGATGTCCCCGTGGCGCAGGGAGGTGGCCCCCGGCTGCCCCTGGCTGCCCCTGGCTGCCCCTGGCTGCCCCTGGTGCCCTTGATTGTCCCTGGTCTCCCTTGGGTCGCCCCCGCTCCGGCCAGCGCCCATCCCACCTACCCTGGCCCTGGTTGTGCCCGGGAGCTCCAGCCCTGGGAACCTGCCCTATTTAAATAAGATAACGTGAATTAAAAAACACCGAATCCTGGCGAGCTGACAGCGTCTGTCTAAATATTTATCCCTGTTCCGATCAGGCGCTGTGTTCCCATGACAGCGCCATTAGCACTTGGCATATTTATGGCCTTCCTGGGTGCTGGGCTCCCCGCGCTGCGTGCCCAGGGGCCGCTGACCCCCCCTCCTGTGTCCCCTCTGTGCACCCAGTGGTGACCCCTGGGCTGGCAGCCACCTCCAGCCTGGCACAGGGCTGTGCTGGAGCTGCCAGGAATATCCCGAGCTGGGCACGGCAAGGAGCGGGTACCACGTTTGTCCCCGGCAGCACAGGAGCTGCAGTGCCACGAGGTACCTTTCCCTGCAGGGAAGGAGCGTGGGGAACAGCCTGCTCCCCAAAATCCGCTGCTGCTCCTCCTCCTGCCCACGGGCACCGAGGGGCTGGGTACCCGCGGGCAGCGGGCGGTGGGGATGGAGTGGGGATGCTCCATCTCGGTCCTGCACATCGCTGTGCTGCCCTGTGACCCGTCCTGCTGCCCACGGGGGTCCCGGCCCTGCAGCCCCTGCACCCTCGTGTCGGGAGGGATCAGGGTTGTGTCTGGAAAAGCGCTGGAGGCTCAGCGCGGCTCTCCCCGGTGCCACCGCTCTGGCAACACAAACAAACCCCGCGCGATCAGCTGAGCCGCTTGGGCACCCGCAGCTGCCAAAATCTGCTTTTCACTTCCCCGATCTGCCGGCGCTGAGTTTAACCCTGAGCTCGGGTTTGGGTGGCAGCTCACCAGAAGTGCTGCTGCCCTGCCCGGGCCTCACCGAGCGCAGCAGAACCGGAGAAACAGGAGAAAAAGGGGCAGGAGTGATGCCGGGGTGCGGATCCCTGCGGGTGCCAAGGGACTCCGGGCTGCCACCCTCACCCCGCCGGTGCCGTGGCTGTGCCGGTGCCATCCCCGGAGCATCCCGGTGCTGGCACATGCCTGGGTGGCTCCCGATCACCTCTTCCCTCCCCGCAGGGATGCGCCGTGCCCAGCCCGTGATGCCAGCCCATCCAGCCGCCCTGTGACACGGCCCCTGGCTCGGGGGTGAGCCGGCAGCCGGACAGGATCCCCGGTGCGGACCCGCTCTGCAGCCACCGCCCTGTTTGCTCCGGCACCGGCCTCACCCGTGCGGGCACAGCGAGAGGCGGAGCTGCCCGCTGGCCCCACGCTGGGGCACACGAGGTAGGAGGGACACGGGGCACTTCCCCGATGGGCACCAGGCTGGCCGCAGGGGCTGCCCCCATGTCGCCTTTCTCTGGGTCTCGTGCTGCCCTGGGCAGGGGAGCAGGGCACGGTACGTGGGGCTGGCTGGGCTCACCTGTGCTTGGGGTCCCTCTGGCCATGCTGGCCGTGGAATAGCAGAGCCATTTGTGTCCCCAGAAATCCCAGAGATGGCCTTCCAGCGGAGCCACCGGCTGAACCTGCTGCGCCTCGTCGTGCTGCTCCTCGTGGCCTTGGCCGGCATCAAGTTCCTCTTCCGTGACAGGTGAGGTGACCCCAGGGGGGTCGGGGTCTGTGGCACCCCCAGGCTGTGCTCCTGTGGTGCCTGGTGCTGGGGGCAGCCCCCATAACCCCATGGACACCCCCACCCCTGCTCCACTCCCTGCAGCTTTACCCTGGAGCTGCACAAGCACGTCAACAAGGACAGCGGCTTCTGGGGGGACACAGGTGACATCGTGCAGGACATCATTCCCCAGAGCCAGGTTCTGGAGGTCCCTGCAGCAAAGATAATCGCCCTGAAGCAAAAGCAGCAGGTCCCCAGGGATGTCAGTGCCACCGAGATGAGGCTGGTCCACCTGGACCTCAAGGGAGCTGCACCCAGAGTCTCCTACCTGGAACAGGTGAGGATGCCCAGGGAAGGGAGGAGGGGCCAAGGAGGAGATGGTGCTGACAGGGCCCTGCTGACACCTGGACTGTGCCATCCCCACCCTGAGCCCACCGTGCCCACCCTGCAGGTGTTCCCTCTCCTGTCCCAACTGGGAGCCAACGGCGTCCTCGTGGAGTACGAGGACATGTTCCCCTTCAAGGGGGAGCTGGAAATCCTCAGGTCCCCGTACGCTTACAGGTGAGCAGGGTGACTCAGGGCTGTGTGCCAAGCTGGCTGTGGGGCTTGTGGCCCTGCAGGTCCCGCTGTGCCAGGGGCTGGGTGTGACCCACCTGGCCATGATAACCACGGTCAGAGTGCCAGGCTGTGCTGCTGGGCACAGCTTCCTGCCCTGACACGTCAATGTTTGTGCCCCTCAGTAAAATGCACACATGTGTGGGGCCATGTGGGCAGGGTGCCAGAGGACAGGGAGAAAGGGAAAGTGTCCCCATGCTCTGCCCCCTGCCCTGACATCCCCTGCTGAGCCTGTCCCTTCCCTCCCAGCGAGGAGGACATCGAGCGGATCCAGCAGCTGGCAGAGCAACACAAGCTGGAGGTGGTTCCCCTGGTGCAGACCTTTGGCCATGTGGAGGTAGAGGCTGCCAGTCCTGCTCCCCATCCCAGATCCCAGGGGTTCCCCCTGGACACCCCACTGATGATTCCTCCCTGTAGTTCATCCTCAAGCACGAGAAGTACCAGCACCTGCGGGAGGTCGAGCGCTTCCCCAACAGCTTCAACCCCCACGTCCCCGACACCCTGGCCCTGCTCAAGAGCATCCTGTCCCAGGTGATCGAGAAGCACCGCCGCTCCACCTGGATCCACATCGGTGCAGACGAGGTGGGCAGGGGCTGTGCAGGACCCCAACCCTCACCCCAGGCACTGGGGGTGCTCCCAGGGCTGCTGAGCATCTCCCTTCCCCCAAGTGCAGGTTTTCCACCTCGGGGAGGGGATGGACTCCAAGAACTGGATGAGCCACAACAAGGGTGATGTGGGGACCATGTACCTGAAGCACATCAAGGAGGTTCTGAACTTCCTCACGGCGCAGTACTGGGGGCTGCGGGTGCTCATGTGGGACGACATGCTGAGGAAGATCAGCGTGGGAGCCCTGCGGGGTGAGGGGACAGGGACAGCACTGCTGGCACCTGTGCCAGGCTCCTCAGCAGCACCCACCCTGTGTCCCAGTTCCAGCAGGAGCCCGAGGCTCCCTCCTGCTGCTGGCACCAACATCCCCTCGCTGCTGTCCCCGCAGAGTCCGGGATAGCGAAGCACGTCTCACCCGTGGTGTGGTTCTACGCGCCCGACTTCGAGGCTGAGCAGATCGGTAAGGTGACGTGCCAGGCTCCTGGGAGTGGTGGGGGGATCCCCCCTGAGCCCCCCGCATCCTCCTGGGGGACAGTGGCACTGGTGGCTCGTGCCTGTCCCTCTGCAGTGCCGTTCCTCACCAAGTACGTGGAGAGCGGCTTCGAGGCGGTTTGGTTCGCCAGCGCCTTCAAGGGCACCACGGGGCCGGCACAGGCCTGGACCCCGCTGAGCTACCACCTGAAAAACCACCTGAGCTGGCTGAAGGTGATGCAGGCTGTGCCACGGCTGGCCCCGCTGCGCTTGCAGGGCGTCGTGCTCACCGGCTGGCAGAGGTAAGGGGCGGTGGGACCCCCTGCTCTCCCCTCCCGGTGCCCACAGAGCCGAGCTGGCACGGTGCAGAGGGGGTGGATGTCCCTGTCCCCAGGTATGATCACTACTCGGTGCTCTGCGAGCTACTGCCTGTCAGCATCCCCTCGCTGGCCATCTGCCTGCAGACCCTGGTGAACGGTGAGCCCCCCAGCCCTGTCCCCAGCCCAGCCCTCACTGCCTGACACATCCCTGCTGGGCAGGGCACTGGGGAGAGGCAGGAGAGCTTCAGCTCACTCAGTTTTGTGGGTGAGCCTGGTGGCGAGGTGCCCCAAGCTCTTCTGTCCCTTTCCTCGCCCTCCCAGGGGGCTTCACAGAAGAGGCAAAGAGGAAGGTCCTGGATGTGCTGGGTTTGGAGAGCGTGCAGCTGGAGCAGAGCACCTGGTGTGTGACACTGGTTGGGGCAGTTGCACCGGACGGGATGCACTGGGGGGAAGCAGGGGCTGGGGACCCAAATGTTCTGGTCCCAGACTCAGCTCAGTGCACCCCACTGGGTGGGGTCATCCTCACCTTCCTCTTCCATCCCTCAGTGAGGGCAGGGGAGCGTTCCCTGGAGTGGAGATCTACCACATGGTGGAGCAGGTTAATGGGCACCTGAAGGAGAGCATCCTTAAGGCGCTGGAGGAGGAGAGGTAACAGAGGGGGGAGCAGTGGGATTGGTGCCTCTGGCCAGGTTTTCCCCCGTGCCCCCAAGTCCCTCGTGCCTCTCCAGTGCCATCAAGGGCTGGTTCAGCCCCTACCACCGGAAGCACCAGTTTGGGAACCCCCGCAACATGGAGAGCTTTGGCAGCAAGGTGCTGAAGTACGTGGGGTGCTGGGGGCTGGGAGGGGTCCCAGGCTGGGACAGCAGGGAGCTGGATCCCTGCTCTCCCCCCTGCAGGCTCCATGATGACTGGGAGAGCTTTGTCCGTGACCTGCGTGCCCAGCTGGACAGGATCTACTTCCCTGACACGGTGGAGGAGTGGATGGAGGAGAACGTCAACCCCTACCTGGACCAGCTGCGGGACCTGGTGCGGGACTACCGGGCCATCATCCGCCTCAATGGCCGGCCCAAGGCCACATAGGGCTGCTGCCCCGGCTCCTGCTGGCCCCTGGCTGGGCTTTGGGGGCCACCATCGTGTGTCTGTTTGCTGGTGACGGTGCTGCTGCCGCCGTTTGCACTGTACAGAGCCCCTGCACTCCCCCTCCACAATAAAGTATTTTCGTAGATACTGTTGCTTGCTGTGGGGGCACGGCTCTGCCTCCCCCCGTGCAGGGAGAGGGAGCTCGAGCTGGTGTGGAGGGATGGGGTCTCTCCTGTGACAGCTCCTGGGCCCCTGCTCAGGCTCTGATGGAGTTGGAGGGGCTGGCAGCCACAGGGCAGAGTGTGACAGAGCTCTTGGGGACACTCGTGTGCCCCTCGAGGGCGGCCAGGCAGGATCCAGCTTGTGGCTGCTGCATGCCCAGGGCTGGGGCTGGCCCCTGGGACAGAGCAGGGACAGAGGGACACGCAGGGGCCCTGCCGGGCTCCCACCAGCGCCCACTCCCCAATCCTGTGTGTGCTTTCAGTCTGTGAATCCCTGATCGCTGGGAGGGGTGTGAGCACAGCAGTGGCTTCTTCATCCTCCAGGCTCTGCCTTCATCTCTTCCTTCTCTGTTATTCCAGCGCCCAGGGCCCGTGTGTTCCCAGACCCCCGCTGCCTCCCGAGTGCAGGCAGAGGCTCTGCTCTGCTCCTTTCCCATCTCTGTGCTCCTTTCCCATCTCTGTGCTCCTTTCCCATCTCTGTGCTCCTTTCCCATCTCTGTGCTCCTTTCCCATCTCTGTGCTCCTTTCCCATCTCTGTGCTCCTTTCCCATCTCTGTGCTCCTTTCCCATCGGAAAGGCAGCTGTGCTGGGGCATGCGTGGGGATCTCTGCGTGGGACGAGCCCTCCTGCTGCTGGGGCTGGCTCCAGTTCCCACAGTCAGGTTTCCACGTGCCTGCTGCCCACAGTGCCCATCCTAAACCCTCTGTGCCCCAGGCTCTGCCCGTTCCGGGCGCTGTTTCACTCGTGTGCAGGGCAGGAACGGAACGGGGACATTTCACTGCACATTCTTCTGCTCTGCAAAGACCAACCCGACTTGGCAAGAGCCCGAGGGAGCCGCAGGAACGCCGGGCTGGAGCTCCTCCCGCAAAACCCAGCTCAGGAGGGGAGGAGGGACCCCACCGGCCCCACAGCCTGGCCCTGGTGCCCCGTGTCGTGCCCCGGACACCGAGCTCCGGTGCCCGGCGAGGCCAGGGGGGCAGGAGCTGCCCCGTGCCGTGTCTGTGCTGGGTGACTGGGCGTGGGGGCCCAGCAGGAGGGAGCCGTGGGGCACAAAGGGACCTTTGTTAAGGCTCCTCGTTTGTGATCAGGTGGTGGCAGATGCGAAGGAAGCCCCCGACCCGTGCGGAGGGCCAGCCCCAGCCCCCAGCCCCGGAGCCCGGCCGCGGCTCAGGGCCCCGTGCGGCGCCCGGCTGCGGGATTAGAGGGCAGATTAGACGGCGTTCCGTGCTGGCAACCCAAATGTCCTGGATTGGAAAGTGGGGGTGGGGAGAGGAGACGCACCCCCCCATCCCTGAGGGGGGGTCAGCCCGGAGATGGGGGCTGGGCGGGAGCTGGGGGCTGTGCGGGGGTCCCTGGGGCTCCAGCTCTGGGGGCACGGAGCAGCACGGGGCGAGCCGGGGGCATCAGGGTGAGCTCCATCCTCCACCTTCCACATGGGGCTGCAGCTCCCGGTCCCCTGACTGCCCTCAGTGTGGCTCTGTGTGTGCCGCTGTGGTGGCCAGGTGACTACCAGCCTTCCGGCCCCATGTGCCCCAACCCCGGATTGCTGGAGCCGGGACTCCAGGACGCTTTTAGCTAGGAACTTGTCCGTGAGGACCGAAATTTGGGTTGATTTCGTGTGGGTGATGTCCGTGCTCTGCCCTGATGGCACCGTGGGGACATGAATGCCTTGCCCATCACCGGCCCCATTTCCTATCGGGTGTCTCAGCAGCCTCAGCCCTCGGGAACCCTCCGCAACTTAACGTCTTGGTCATTTCAGCCTTACAAGTGAAAGGCACGAATGTCACCGGCCATTGTGTCAATAAAAGTGGAAAATGTCGCGGTAATGAGCGCTTTTTTTACAGAAATGGAAAGGCTGCTCCTGCCCGGTTTCCGTTACCGGCCCCGCAGGCTCATGCGATGGCCAAGCGGGACGGGGAGCGGGGAAGGGCACCCCGGAGCCGGGCTGGGGAGCACGGGGTGCCCCGGAGGGGGTCTGCTGGACCCCCATGGGATCCTGCTCGAGGAGGAAGAGGCCCTGAGCAGGGCAGCCGTGTTCCCCCCATCCCCTCCAGCCTCCGAGACCCGCCAGCTCGTTCCACGCCACGGCTGCGCGGCGGCTCCCACCGGGGCGTCCCCCGGGCCCCGCACCGGGGAGGGGGATCCCCGCGCTCCGCCCGCAGCACCGGGCGGCCCCCGCCCTCTCCTCCTCCTCCTCCTGCTGCTGCTGCTCGTCCTCCTCCTCCTCCTCTTCCTCCTCTCCCGCGCTGCCCCCCGCGCTCCCGGTGCGGCCCCCCCCGCCCCGCCGCGCCCCGCCCCGGGCGCCCGCCGCCGCCGCCGCCCCCGCCCCCGCCTCCGGAGCGGGCGGGCTGGGCGGGGGGGCCGCACCGTGCCGAGCCGAGCCGTGCCGAGCCGCGCCGAGCCGCCCCCCGCCGCCCCCCGCCCCTCGCCGCGCCGCGCCGCGGAGGATGCTCGGGCCGTGAGCCCGCAGCCGGCAGCCCCGGCGCGGCGCAGCCATGGGCAAGGACCAGGAGCTGGTGCAGGCGGTGAAGGCGGAGGACATCGCGGCCGTGCAGAAGCTGCTGCAGAGGCCCAAGCCCGGCAAAGCCAGTGAGTGCGGCGGCGGCGGGGCCGGGCGGGGGGCGGCGGTGCGGGGGGACACTCGGAGGGGGGGCACACACGGGCACCGGCGTCGCAGCAACGGGCGCGGCGGCTCGGGGCCGCATCCTAGCGCTGCTCCCGGGGCCCGGCCGCGATGCCGCCCTGCCCGCCCCGGAGCATCCCCGGCCCTTCCCCGGCTGCGGCTCGTCGCAGGCGGGCGGGGACCGTAGACGTGCTGAGGACCCCCGGCGGCGCCCCGGGAAGGGCGGGGGGCGCTGCCCGGAGCGGGTCTGAGCGTTCTGGCGGAGCTCGGAGCATCCCTGGGCGCTGCGCGGGTGCGGAGCGCTGCGAAGGGTCCCCTCGCCAGTCCCGGGGCACCCCTGGAGCGGTCGGGTCCGACCGGGCTGCCCTTGCCTTGTACCCAGGAGCAACTCCTGACCCCCCGGGAGCCGGGCCCGGTGCTCCCGGGGGTTTGGGCAGGGTTTGCGGCCGGGCAGCGCCGGGCGCATCTGCGTGTGCGTGCAGCGAGTTTGGCCGGCCGGCGCGGGTGAGCTGCCCGCACACCTCTGCGTGTGTCCGCGCTGCCGCGGGAGCGTGTGCGGCTGTGTTTGGGTGCGTGGGGTGTTTGCGTGGCGGTGTGTACCCTGGCATCTGCGTGTTTGGCTGGGCTGTTGGTGTTTCTCGCTGAGGGGGTGTTTGGATGTCGCTCCGCGGGTATCTCCCGGTGCATCCCTGCGGCTGGGCTGTGCGCGGCTCCGCGGGTGCGTGGCCAGGTGTGAGGCTGCGGGGGCGTGCGTGTGGCTGTGCGTGTGCGTCTCCGGGTGTACGTGTGTGTAGCTCCATGAGTATCTACTCGCTGTAGGATGTAACTGCTCCGTCGAGGCGTTCCGCCCGGGACTGAATAATTCATGGTGCTGATGCAGCCGCAGGTTTCAGGCCTGGTGCCGGGGACGGGCTGGGAGGCCGGGGAGCATCCCTGGGTACGGACAGGGAGCACGGGGAGCACTCGTGTGCCTCTGGTCTCTGGACACACGGTCCCTCGTGGCTGTGCCCACAGCCCCTCTCTCCAGGGCCGGCATTCCCCAAATGTGCAGGACTGGTGAGCTGCCCCTGTCCCTGGTCATGCAGGGCTGTTTCTGGCCAAGCAGGGCCAGCGTGGTGTCCCTGTCCTGGTGCTGAGCAGGGTTGGCATGGCATTCCCCATGTCCCTGCTCTGGCGTTGCATCCACCATGTCCACAGTGCCCCGTGGGGCCAGCACGTGTTTCCCTGTGCCATGGTGTCCCCCATGTCCCCAGTGCCATGCTGCTGTCACTGCTGAGGGACTGTGCAGGGCAAGAAGAACCTCCAGCTCAGAGCCCATTTCAACCCAACCCACTCCAGCTGTTGCTGCTGCCGTGGCCTCTTGGGGCAGCGTGTGGGTATGGGGACAACGCCTGGCCTGTGCCCACACACCCCTCTCCAGTCCCTGCTGGCCTGGGCACACAGCTGGCGTTGCTGTGGCAACAACCAGAGGTGCCTGAGTGCCACCACCTTCTCCTGCATCCCTGTCCTTCCCAGTGCTCTGCTGAGCCCTCTGGATAGCAGGCAGGACAGCCATGGGGGCCAGCAGTGTTCCCTGTGCCAGGATCACAGCTTGGGGACAAGGGACACCCAGTGGGGCTGAGCCTGGTGTTGGGGTTGGATGCTCACCCCATTCCCTTGCTGGGCCGCCCACCTGGTGCCAGTGCAGGGCTTGTCTGGGGCCATTCCCCCACTGGATCCGACTCTCCCACGTGTGCCGTGTGTGGTGATGGGTGCTGTGCTCCCAGCCTGGGGTGCACAAGCACCTCTGACCATGGCAGTGGGGCTGGAGCAGTGCATGGAGTGGGAGAGCACCGAGCAGGGCTGTCCCCACACTGTGCTGTCCCCACACTGTGCTGTCCCCACTCATGCTGTCCACACGTCCCCTCCGAGCTCCGGTCCCACGCATGCCTGCGGCGCTGCGCGGCACCAGCAAGATTTGTAACTTAGCCCTGTTATCTGGGTAATATCCTATTCATGTGGGGTTTAATAAATGAGATTTTAAAAATCCTTGCGTGAATTAGCGCGGGTTGCTATGGTGACATGGGGCCCCGTTCGGTGTGAGTGCGGGTTTGGGGGCCCGGGCCGGCCGCAGCGCGCACCGCGCCTGCTTCCCGGCCATCCATAATTGATGAGGTTGTCTGAAAGTTGCGCAAATCAGATGCAGGGATTTGGCAGCAAACTGTTTCCCTCCCTGTCCCCTCCTTCTCGGTGCTACCTCGAAGAAATGTGGTGACTTGGCGTTTTCCCTTTGGCTCCAGCTCCGTGGGATGGGATGGGATGGGATGGGATGGGATGGGATGGGATGGGATGGGATGGGATGGGATGGGATGGGATGGGATGGGATGGGATGGGAGCACAGGGTGTCTCCAGGAGCACCATGCCCACTGTGCCATCCCTGTCCTGGGCACCTGAGGCTTCAGGTAGTGGGAGATGAGCTGTGCCATGCTGTGCCATGCTGTGCCATGCCAGGATCCACAGTTCCTGGGCTGTGGAGTGTTGGAGCGAGCTGGCTCCTTCCCTGTGAGGCCAGAGCTGCCAGTGGCTCCTCCACGTTGGAAATGGCTCCTGTGTGGTGCTGCCAGTGCTGAGTGTGGGACCTCGAGCCAAGGGTTGGATCCTCTACTCCAGTTTCTCCTCCAGCCAGGCTGGGGGTCTCTGTAAAGCACTTCCAGACACGGCAGCTCCCTGTGGCCAAGGAGATGTCCCGGCACGTGGCCCCACAGTGCCAGGACAAGCTTGGCAGGAGCTGGCTGTGTGGGTGGAACCCAGGGCCATGTCCTGTGGGGCTCTGCTGCCAACCCCATGCCTGGTCCCCAGTGCCATCCTGGTCCCACAGGTTGCCATCAGGACTCGTGTCCTGGTGTGCTGTTGGAGTCTGGGACACCTAGAGCTGGGTTAGCCACAGTGCCTGGCTGGGATCAGGAGTTGGGCACAGAGCTCTGCACCCCCTGTGTCCTGCCACGTCAGGGTAACCCTGGATAACCCAGCCCAGCCTGGCCCCACTGCCCAGGGTGCTGGTGCTGAGGCCTGGGCAGCTCTCAGTGTGTCCCCACTCAGGGCAGGAGAGCAGGAGTGCCCCATTCCTGCACTGCCACTTGTGCAGGGCTCTGCATCCTGCCCTGCACGTCACCTCGGGGCTTGTCCATCACTCCAGGCACAGGTCCTGCCTGCCTAGGAAAGGAGCTCCAAGCTCAGTGATGTCTTTGAGGGGTCCTGCTGTCCCTGGGGAGCCATCCTGGGATGTGAGTGGAGCTGCACTGGCTGGGTGAGGATGTTCCCTCACCGGTGCTCCAGGATTTGGGGACAGTGGGAAGCAGAGCCAGAGCACCTGGGGACATGGGCGCTGGGCAGGGCTCAGCAGCTGCCTGCTGCCCTCCGGTGAGTGCTCCTGCACAGCGGCCAGTTAATTCTGGGTTTTCTTGCCTGCATTTGATTGCATTCATAATCTGCTCTGATAACAGTATTTAATAAAACCGGGCTAATATGGCGCAGTTAGGAAATGTCTTTGACATTTTACAATTCAATTTCCATGCAGTAAAAGGCAGGGCAGATGCAAATCCAATTGTGGTGCAGTGCCCAGGGCACACGTGGCCGGCAGCCACCGGAGCTGCCCGGTTCCCCTGCCCTCTGGGAAAGCAGGAGCCTTCCCTGGGAGGCAGCCACCCGCGATGGCTCCTGCTGCTCCTGGGCACAGGGACTGAGCAGAACCTCCTTGCTGACAGAGAAACCCAGGCAGAGATGAGCTGATGATGCTCACTGGAGTGCTGGAGCCCCTGGGTGCTGCTGGCCTCTGGAGCCATCGTTGCTGGACATCTGGACAGGGGGGAAGGGGCTGTGAGGCCAGATCCTGTGGCCAAAGAGGTGCTGGGACCCCGTGCATCCCCCATCCCGTGGCCAGGCACTGCTCCCACGCCTCCCCGATCCCCTTGGCAGGGATGAAGGGGCGGGATGCCAAGGGGGCGGGCTGGACACGCGGCTGATGCCAGCGAGGGGAGATACCGGAGCATCCCAGGCGTGTCCCCGGCACGGGCTGTGCTCCCAGCCCTGCTGACAGGCAGGGTGCTGTCAGGGCCCAGCAGCTCCGGCTGCTCCCAGACCCATCCACGTGTCAGCGGGTCCCTCATAAACTTCTCGGGGTTTGCAGCCCGCGGGTGAAGCCTCGCTCCCAGCAGGACTTGGCAGGCGGGTGTGGGCTGCTGTGTGCCAAATTCCCTCCCAGAGGGGCACGATTGCTCAGCCTGGGGTGGTTTCTTATTATTTTACATTTTTTGCCCCGTGGCTGGGCTGAGCTGTGTGTGCAAAGCCTCCCATGCCCCCCTGGACACAGCCCCCGTGTCCGGACTGGCCGCAGGGTCCCTGTCCCTGCTGGCCACTGCCATCGAGGAGCAGCAGGGCTGCGGGCCGGCGGCTCCGTTCCCAGCTTCCTCACTGGCCTGGATTTCCTCTCAGCAGTCCCAAATTCACCTGGCTTGACACCAAGCAGCCCTTTGGCAGCCCCTCGTGGGGCTCTCCCCCGGCTGCCAGCTCTGGCTGCTTGCTGCCCCTGTGCTGGGGGGTGACACCGTGGGGGACATGGCAGGGCCAGGCTGCACCCAAGGGTGACAGTGCTGGCCCCGAGCAGGTCTGAGTGCTGTGGGTGCCCTGAGCTTCTCTCCACAGCCTCCCAGTCACTGCCAGCCCATCGTGGTTTCCAGTAGCCAGGCTGGCGTCTGGCTCCTCTCCTTCCCTCTGCACTCTGTTTAACCCTTCCTTCCCCTCCCCAGCAGCTGGGAATGGCTGTGGTCAGTCCCCTGCCCATCTCGCTGTGGTCAGTCCCCTGCCCATCTTGCTGTGGTCAGTCCCCTGCCCATCTCACTGTGGTCAGTCCCCTGCCCGTCTCGTTGTGGTCAGTCCCCTGCCCATCTCGCTGTGGTCAGTCCCCTGCCCATCTCGCTGTGGTCAGTCCCCTGCCCATCTCGCTGTGGTCAGTCCCCTGCCCATCTCGCTGTGCCCAGGTGCCCCCAGCCCCTTCCCACTCCCCACGTGCAGCAGCAGTGCCTGGGGATGGCAGCTCTGTGGGGCTGTGCCAGGGTCTGCGTGGCTCCCAAAGCAAAGTGGGTGCTCAGTGCACACATTCCTGGGCTCATGGCACTGGGAGCTGTGGCAGTGCTGGTGGGGTGAGTGCTGGAGAGGAGCACCCAGCTCTTGGGTGATACCTGAGCTTGTTTCCCACAGCACTGCCTGTCCTGGTGCTGCTGCTGGGTGCTGGGTGCTGGGAATGGTGCTCAGCACTGTTGGGAGAATGCTGGAGATCAAATTTGCTGATATTTAACGACTCTTGCTGGTCCTGCTCCCATGGGTGAGGGAAACGTGTTGGGAAGCAAAACTCAGGAGTACCTGCATGGACACTGCTGTTCTGTCACTGCTTTGTGTCCTGTCCCTGGCCAAGTGTCCTGCAGGTCACCGAGCCATCGTGCAGTGCTGATGTCACCTCTGCCCTGGCTCACCATGCTGTCCCACATCTGGGGCACACAGGACTTGCCCCCTCTGGCTCTCCTCTTCCCAGAGGGATGGGACCAGTGCAGTGCCACCCCTGGGCTGGCTCACTGTGACGGGCTGAGAGGGATCTTTAAGCTCTAATGAAATGTTAATAGTATTTTCCAACTCAATACCGGAGTAGAAAATGAGGTGTTTAATGCCGGGCTCTGCAGCGACAGGAGCAATCAGCCTGAGAAATGGGAAGCTGGGATGCAGAGCTCGGCCTGACAGCCCCGTGCTGCCGGGACTGCTCCGCTGATGGATGGGTACCGGTGCTGGTACGAGCCATCCGTGGGGCAGCACGGCGCTGGGAGGGCAGGGGAGAGCGGCTGGATGGCAGTGCCAGCTCTGCCCGCCTCTCCTTGGGTGTCCCCACCAAGGTCACTGCCGCCCGCCCGGGGAGCACCGAGCAGATGGAGGTGGCTGCGGGGCTGGGGTGCCCAGGGGCACAGCGGGATGAAGAGACCCCAGCGCTGTGCCCTGGTATGATCTGTGTCAGCTGGAGACGGACCAAGCTGGAAATGGTGCCCAAGCAGCCACCACGGGCTCATCTTCGGGAGCTCGGGTGGCTGCGTGCTCCGCCCTCGTGTGCCCCTCCGCATCCCTGTGCATCCATCCATCCATCCCTGTGCATCCATCCCCATGCATCCATCCCCGTGCATCCATCCCCGTGCATCCATCCCCGGCCACGCGTGGACATCCGTGTGCGTGCGTGTCCATCGAGTGCCCCGTGTGCCCGCGGCCTCTCCGCTGCCTCCTGCCCGTGGGGCCGGCCCTGGGCACGGCCGGCTCGTGGCGGCAGCAGCCGCTGATCCCTTCCAGATGTGGCTGCCGGAGCCGCCTCCTCGAGAGGCCCCGCGGGTTCCGCGGCCGCGGGAGCCGCTGGAGCAGAGACAAAGCAGCGGCTGCCCGGCTCCTGCATTGCAGCTGGGCTGTTTACGGCAGGCGCGCTCCTCGCAGCCCTGCAGCTCCGCAGCAGCCCCGCTCCCCGTGTGCGCTCAGCGTCTGCCTGAGACTCGCTCCTGCTCGGCCCTGCACCGCCCCTGCCAGCCCCTCGCTGTGCCTGCCGTGCTGGGCACACTGGGGACACTGGGGACACTGGGGATATTGGGGATTCTGGGGACACTGGGCACACTAGGGATACTGGGGATGCTGGGGATACTGGGGACTCTGGGGACACTGTGACTGGTCCTGCAAGCACTGTGCCTCCCCTGTAGTGCTACCAGCCCTCCGGGAGCAGCTCCCAGTGCTCCTGGATGATGCACAGCTGCACATCCACCCACCCTGGTGGTCACTGGCACACCGCTGAGCTGCCCATGCCTGTGCCCACCCTGCCCTTCCATTCCTGCCGGGAAGCAGAAGGCGGGCACAGTGCAGCGGCCGTGGATGAGGACAAACGATGGCTTTGAAGACATCACATTAAAATAGAGCCCGGGGCCGGTTCTGCCGCCATTGGGAGCTCAGAGCGGCGCTGCAGCAGCTCCCGGTGATGGATCTGGGCCGCCTGCACACAGATGTGCACACGTGTGCACACAGAGCTCACTAAGAGCTGATCTGGGCCGCCTGCACACAGATGTGCACACGTGTGCACACAGAGCTCACTAAGAGCTGATCTGGGCCGCCTGCACACAGATGTGCACACGTGTGCTCACAGGGCACACCAGGAGCTGATCTGGGCTGATCTGGGCCGCCTGCACACAGATGTGCACACGTGTGCACATAGAGCTCACTAAGAGCTGATCTGGGCTGCCTGCACACAGATGTGCACACAGATGTGCTCACAGGGCACTCCAGAAGCTCCCACCACTTCCCAGTGCTGCTGCACCGTGCTGGGAGGCAGGTGATCACTGCCGTGTCTTGGTTAATGATGCTTTAAGGTGCACAAAGCTCCTGGTACCCGCCCTGCAGCCAGTGTGGATAGGGTCCATTCTCCCAGGGATCCCTGGCCCCACAGAGAGGGGGTGAGGAAGGGGAGGAGCTGGGGAGGATGAGGATGAGGATGAGGATGAGGATGAGGATGAGGATGAGGATGAGGATGAGGATGAGGATGAGGATGAGGATGAGGATGAGGATGAGGATGGGGCAGGGCAGGACGGTCTCTGCCCCAGGGTGGAGGTGAGCAGTGTGTGTTCACCTCTCTCTGCTCCCGTGTCCCAAGGAGAGGCAGTGCCAGCCGTGCTGGGATGGATGGATGGATGGATGGATGGATGGATGGATGGATGGATGGATGGACGGACGGACAGGCAGACACAGGTGACAGTGTCCCTGAGCAGCCCCATCCCCGTCCCTGCCATACCAGCCTCGCTGTGCCAGCAGTGGCTCCTTCCAGCCAGGGTGATTACTGAAAATTACCTGTTTGCCACAGGCTGGCAATTAGGGCCCCTGTAAGCGACACCAACATTCATTTCCGCGGAGACGAGTGTGGGCGTGCGGCTGGCACCGGGCACGGCGGGCGGCTGCGACGCTCGGTGCTGGTCCCACGGAGCTGAGCACACCTTGTGTCCCACCTGTGGGGCACAGGCAGCACCTCCCTGCGCTGCACAAGCTCCTGCCCGTCCCTGCTGCCACTTTCCTGCATTCTTGGGTGCTCTGGGCTGAGACACCAGGGAGCTCCAGGTGGTACTCGGGGGGTTGGGGGGCTGGGACTGCCCCAAAGGAGTCTGGCTGATGCTGTGTGGTTTGGCCTGGCTCCACGGTACCACAAAGGTCAGGTGAGGATACAGGGAGTACAGAGAGGGAATGGGGATCTCCACAGTAGCTGCTGGTGGGTTCTGGGTGCCCTGGACATCTCCAGTCCTGGTGGGTTGGCTCAGCCCTGGCTACACCCACGTCCCCTGTCCTCACCTGCTCCAGCAGCCCACAGGGCCAACCCCACGCCATCCCACGGGACTGAAAAGTTTCCTTTTTGTAAAAATAAAAGCATCACAGTGGAGTCCCTGCTGCCTCTTGAAAGCTGCATTTAAGCTGCTTCCTGCAGCCCCAGGGGACAGCACTGCGTGGTGACTCAGGCTGCCAGAGCCCAGCCAGCCTCCAGTGCAGATTTCACCACTCCCCGGAGAAAGCTCTGCCAGGGATGGGCATCCGGAGCACCTGCACATGTGCTGGGCACAATGGTGGCATCCCCTGAAAGTGCCTTGGGATTTGGGGAATGGCTGGTGATGGGCAGGGGGCACACAGCTGTGATGGGCAGTAGTGATGGGCAGTGGACATCCAGCTGTGGTGGACACTGAGAGGTCCAGCTGTGGTGAGAGGTGTACGTCCAGCTCTGACAGGTAGTGGACATCCAGCTGTGGTGGACTCTGGGGTGTCCAACTGTGGTGGGCAATAGTTACCCAGTTGTGCTCTGTACTGCTCTGCAACGGCTCCATCCCATCGCAGCCACCTTTTAGCCCCAGGCAATCCCTTCCCGTGTACAACGAGCTTCCCGGTGCATTATTTATACAGTCCAGATCGATCGGAAGATGATAACGGCTTCATTAGCATCTGAACATCGCGCCGGCCTCAGCGCCTGACACGACCTTGGCTGCAGGAGTACAAGCTTTTCCCTGTCAGGACCAGCTCCCCGATGTCACCGTCATCACCAGACCCAGCCGGGGCTGCTGTGGCTGCCTCGGTGGGGTCCCCACATGCCGCTGTGGGACCCCATCCTCGCAGCGAGGAATGAGACGCCCCCATGCCAGGGCTCCTCGTGCAGTGCCCGTTGTTTTCGCGGCGCTCGTTAGCAGGGATATAATTAAGAGCAGCTATTTTGGATGCTTCCTTTATCCGGCAGCTCCCAGCGATGCCGCTGCAGGATCCTCCCCCTTGTCTCTGAAATAGGCGCTTGTCTTGAATGTCTTCCCTGTGGATATTCGCTGCTTGTGGGGTCCTGTTGTGTTTGAGGGGGGGGCACACGCAGGCATCCGACTGCCCGCGTGAGCTGGGGAGTGGGGAAGCAGCAGGGATGGGGCTGGAGGGACGTGGGATCACTGCAGAGGGGTGATGGAAGGGATGGCGAGCAGGATTTTGGGGGGGTTCTCCTGGCTCATCCACTGCCGCCATGCTGGGGAGGGGGCAGCAATGCTTTCCCCTCATTAAGGAGATGTTGATTTAGCGGAGGCTGGAGCCATCTGCTTGGAGCAGCCGCCTGCTCCGCGCCGGGGGGAGCTGGGTGAGGATGTGCTTCGTCAGCGGGGGCTTGGCCAGGAGCCCCCGCGCCCCGGCCGGGCATCGATCGCTGCTGGCGCTGCGCTGGCTGCAGACGCAGGGGCTGGCGCATGAGCAGGGAGAGGGTGCTGGGAAGGGAGAGGAGCCCCCTGAGGAGTCCCACCATGCGGGGCCAGGACCTTGGACACATGTGCAGGGAAGGGATGGGGCAGCCGGGCACGGGGATTTCACTGCCAGGTGCATTGGGGTGCCCAGAGCTGTACTGGCCACTGGGGTCTCGTCATGGCATACACCGGCCCTGTGGGCACAGACATCTCCATGCAGCGTGTTCTGGGGTACCTGGAGCAGTGGTGGGCACAGGGATCACCCCATGGCACCTACTGGGATTCCTGCTTGGCCATGGGGGTGTGCACAGCAGTGCCCAGAGCAGTGTTTGGGCACGGGGGTCTCCTCATGGCACCTCCAGGCTGCCCAAAGCAGCTGCCAGGCACAGTGCCAGGAGCTGAGGTGATGAGTGGCTGGGCCCTGGGGTTGGGCAGAGAGGGACTCCGTGCCCAGGCCCTGCACGTGCCAGTGGCTCGTGTGTCCCCTGTCCTGCAGTGCCCGCCGGGGCCGTGGCTGCTGCGGGGCCAGCGCGTGGCAGGGCCGGCGAGGAGCTCACTGCGCACAGAGTGCCAGGCTCAACCCAAGCGTGCATTCAGCTCCTGCAATGGCCGTGTTTAAGTGAAGGCATCTCTGGGAGTGGTGGCAGGGCCGCTCCCCGCGGCGGTGTTTGCTCTGGCAGGCGCTGTTTAGAGCTGGTGTCCATGGCAGACGCTGCAGATCCCAGTGCACACCGGAGCCACGGGGGACAGCTGGACCTGGTGGTGCCAGGCCCTACGTGTGTCCCCCTTTCCCGGGGCTGGCATCGTTGTGCTGCCCCAGGGTGTTTGTGGGGTGCAAACTGCTCTGAGAGCCATGGAAACAGGGGAGCCCTGTGATCCCAATGGCACAGCCATCACCTGAGTGGCCTATTGGGCACCAAGAGGGGACACTGGGGGGTCCCAAGGGTGGTGGTGGGGCTCAGGTTGTGTGAGCAACAGTGCCTTCCTGATGGCATGTGGTTCTGCACGGAGAGGGCAAGGTGATGGCTGCAGGTGCTCCGTGGTCCCTGCCACCCCTTCCAGCAGAGAGGGCAGCCAGGAAGACACTGGGTGCTCGCTGGCAGCGTGGCCATGAAGAAGCTCTGCTCTCCTCCCCACCATGCCCATGTCCTTTTGTAGCCGGTATCTTTAATTGGAAGCACTCAGATCCCTTCCTTCTTTCTCCCTCATTAGTAGAAGAGTTTTCCTTGTACTTCCCAGCAATTAATGAGCTCTCCTGGCTCTTGTTGCCCCCAGACAGGCTGCAAATCCCACTTTGGACCTGGTGACCAGGGCACCCATCCTTCTCCCCTGCTCTGGGTTTGTCTGAGCCCCAAGCTGGGCTGCATGCTCCAGCTGCCTTCGGCATGCTGACGGCCACTTCCAGAGCTTTAAGGAAAGTCAAACCACTGCATGGCTGGAAGTCACTGACTAAGCACTTGGCACGGGCAGTGATGGAAGTGCTAAACAGATTTTGGCAGCCGCAGCCTCTCCTGCAGGTGCAGGGAGGAAAAATTTGCCGCTGTGGTGTGTTGGGGCGATGGTGGTTTGGTGATGCCGAGGGTGACATGTGCCTGGGGATCACCAACAGCATCACCACTGCACCCTGACTCCTGAGCATCGCCCCATCCCAGCGAGGGGCTGGGATCAGGCCGTGGGAAAGGCCGGGCACTGCAGAGCTGCTGACAGCGTCCGTCCATCTGCAAGGACCCATCGCGGAGCGGGGCCCGTCTCGGGGCCGGAGGTGGCAGCCAGAGCCGGGCACGGTGCCGCTCCTGCGCCCACCGGCTCCCTTTGTCCCCTGGCCCTTTGCCTCCCTGGGGGCAGCTCGGCCCCTTCTCCTGGGAGCTGGTTCTTGGCGCGGGGCGGCAGCGGAAGCGGCGCTGGGCTCCTCTCCACCGCAGCTGAATGGAACCTTTGTTGGGGACGCTGGCGGCAGCACGGGGCTGGCGGGGACTGGGTCAGTGCCGGTGTCACAGGGGCTCTGCCCACCACTGATGTCCAGTTCTTCCCAGGGGAACGTGGGGATGCTATGGCAGGGGTGGGATTTGGGGCTTTCTGTGGTGTTCCTGTCCCTCCCTGCACCCTGGGGACCCCCTGGTGTCCCCATCCCTCTCTGGACACCCTGCAGTGCCCGCTCTCATCCCACATGAGGCACTGCATTTGGGAGGAGAGCCTGGGGCCCTGGTGGCTGCAGGGTGGTTGCTGTGGCTGACAGAACCTGTCCTCTGCAGCTCTCACCTGTCTCACCGGGCTGTGTCAGCATTAGCAAATGTCCTGCGGCTCGGAGAGTCAGACAGCCCTGGAGTGCAGGACAGAGCCAGCACTGGGTGCCAGAGCCTCTGTCCTGGCCACTCCTGGCCCATCTGTGCTGCCTGGGCAGGGCAGGGCTGGCTCAGCCTGGCACTCCCCAGGTTTGAGGGTCAGGGCTGGACACAGCCGCCCTTCCTGCTGCTCCTGGGCTGTGGCACAGCCACTGTGTCCCATAACTCAATAAACACGGGGACACTGGCAAGGGGACGGGGTAGAGGGGGAGAGAGCAAGGTCAAGGAGCACAGGGAGTGTCTCTCTGGCCCCACATTCCCCTTCCCTGCCTGAAGCAGCCCTTTCCAGCCAGCTTCTCCCAGCAAGAGCTTGTCCCTGGCTTTGCCCATTCTCAAGTGACTTTGCCAATTCTCCCTGCCAGGCCATGAAGCCTTTGGGTCCTCTCCCAAGGACTCAGGGCTGTGTTGGAGCTGTGCTCGCTGTGCTGGGCTCAGGGGCTGCTGTGTGGGTTCCCCACCTGGGGCTCTGCCCACCCTGCTGGGTGCTGCTCCCTCCCTCCTCTTCCTTCCCCTCCTGCTCCGGCTCCCGCTGTGGGAAGAGCAGCTCACTGGAAAGCCTGAGTGGCATTTTTCGGGTAAATCTTATGTAAATCTGGCTCCATCCTTCCTCGTGCTGCTAATTGGATTGCCCTGGCGCGGTTTAATTTCCCAGAAGCGTGGGGAGGGCGGTGCTGGGGGGGCTGGGGGTGCAGGGGAACGTGCTGAGCTGGGGCCGTTCTGGAGCCAGGGGGGAACCCCAGGAAAACCAGGGGAGAATGGGCAGAACCTGGTGCTAGGAGGGGCCCCCAGGCTCTGCCACCTTCAGCAGGGACCCCCACCCTGAGCATCCTGCCTGCAGGTTCAGCAGCCTCACACAGCACCTGTGGAGCTGCAGGGAGTCCCAGCCTTGGTGGGAAGGGAAACCTGGAGCTGCCACCATCACCTCCCTGGTGTGCCCAGTGTCCCTGCTCCAGCCACCTCCTCTAACACCCTGTCCCCTTCCCTCCCTTCCAGAGCTCCTTGGATCGGCAAAGAAAGTCAATGTCAACTTCCAGGACACGGATGGGTGAGTGGAGCCCCGAGTGGGTGTGGGTGCTGTGGGGTGTGTGCCGTGGGTGCTGTGAGCAGGGGGTGCACCTTCTGTGTGTCTGTGTGGCAATGCCAGGCTCTCCCAGCCTCCAGCTGCAGTCTCAGAGCTCTGGCCCCCATTAGCCCATGTGGCTGAGCCCTGCCTGCACCCAGAGCAGCCATCAGCACCAGAGCAGGGCTGTGCCCCACATCCCAGCACACTTTTCCCAGCCCCGTGGGGCTCTGCAGGAGCTGGGCAGGGATCAGCGCTGTGGGGCGCCGGCTGGGAGAGCCGTGACCCCGCCAGGCACCGGCTCCACAGCCGCTTCCAACGGCGCAAAGGGGCCGCAGCTCACCCCTGCTAATCACACTAATGAGGCTGCAGGGGGGCAGCCGGGGGAGCGCTGCTTGTGGGGCTGCCCTGGATCCCTCCACGCTGTGATCCTGCTTGTTCCCTGGGGATGGCTCTGCTCTGGAAATGCCAGAGAGCAGCAGTTGGTCAGGAATGGGAAGCCATGCCCTGGGGACAGATGGCCACGGTATCCCAGGTCCCTCCTCATCCTCGTCACCAGGGTGGTGGCAGTGGGCATCCCCTGGTACGTGCCAGCTCATCGCTGTGCTGGGTGTAGGGACATCAGCTCAGGGGCCACCTGGTGCTCTGCAGAGCCACAGGAGAGCTGAACATCAGGGCAGGGCTGGGGAGCTGCAGGGCCCTGCTCATGTCCTGCTTCTGAAAGGCTCAGGGGCTGTGGAAGCAAAAGGGGAGCAACCTCCAGGCTCCAGCGCTGCTCCTGGAAAGGATCCCCTGGGAAGGCACTGGGCTTCAGCTGGGGTGTGCTCTGCTCTGTGAGAGCTCAGCCAGCCCTGTGCCTCAGTTTCCCCATCCCTGCAGAGCTGGCTGGGGGTGCTGTGGCCCAGCCCTGTGCTGGTGTCCCCGTGCTGGCCCCAGGGCCAGTGCCCTGCTCGTGGCCGAGGTGCCCGGCCGGGCCGTGAGGCGCCCGAGGGAAGGCCCCGAGGCAGCCCTGGGGAAGGCTGCGATTTGCACCATCTTGAGCGGATCTGAGCAGGGCGCTGGAGCGGAAAATGTTGACATTTCCCAGGCAGACGTTGGGGATCAGCCTCCTGTGCCGGCTGTCTGCTCACATCGCCGCTCCCCGCCGGGGATCGCGGGCGGCAGCTCCGGGGGACGCGGCGGCTGCAGCGTGCTCCCCACAGGGACGTGTCCCCCTCAGGGACAGGGGGGTTGTTACCCCACACCAGCCCCTCAGGGCCCAGCGTGTCCTGGGGGCTCTGCAGGTGACACCGGGGTGGCCCTGGGCATGGCTGTGCATGGCCAGGCCCGGAGCAGCGTTGCGATGGGTGCCAGCGCAGTCGCACCGAGGATGCCACTGCCGAGAGCACAAGTAGGTCAGCTCCTGGCCTGCTTCCCAGGCGGGAGCTCCAGCTCCGGGAGCTGTGAGAGCAGAGCGGGTGCGGGGCCCGGGGCTTTCCCCAGCCCACAGCCCGGCCCGGCGCTGGGCGAGGGCAGCGCTGCCATCTGTGCTCATGGCCGTGCTGCTGGGGGAAATGGGTCAGTGGGGAGGGGGCTCCCCGGCACCCCGACCCTCAGTGGGACACCCCTGTGCCTGCTCTGCCCAACACCTCCACACCTGTGGGGTCTCAGCATTCCCATTCTTGCCCCAAAAGCTCGCAGAGGGGTGTGGGAGTGGCTTTCCTGGGGACACGCACACGTGGAGGGCAGAGAGGTGCCCTGGGGTGCTGCAGAGGTGCAGGTTTGAAGCTGTGGTGCTGGACAGGGGTGGCAGGGCTATGGAGGGGACAGGCCTGTGACCCCTGACACCACTCCTGTCCCCAGGTTCTCGGCTCTGCACCATGCAGCACTTAACGGCAACACAGAGCTCATCTCGCTGCTGCTGGAGGCACAGGCTGCCGTGGACATCAAGGACAACAAAGGCGAGTCCCCAGCCCCCTGCCCCGTGCCCCCCAGCAGGCACACAGAAGGATCATTCATGGCTTCTTGCCCCTGCAGGCATGCGGCCCCTGCACTACGCGGCTTGGCAGGGCAAGAAGGAGCCCATGAAGATGGTGCTGAAGGCAGGCTCCTCTGTGAACATCCCTTCGGACGAGGGACAGATCCCCCTGCACCTGGCGGCACAGCACGGGCACTACGACGTGGTACGGAGCGGCTCGGGGCTGGGGAGGGTGGTGCCGCCCCTCCACCCCCGCCCTCACCGCGTCGGGGTCTTGCTTGTCCCCAGTCGGAGATGCTCCTGCAGCACCAGTCCAACCCCTGCATCATGGACAACTCGGGGAAGACGCCCCTGGACCTGGCATGCGAGTTTGGCCGGGTCGGGGTAAGTCCTTGCAGGGATGGGTGTCCCCAGAGGAGCACTGGGAGGGGACGGGGGTGCTGGAGGGGCACAGGGATGGCCAGCGCTGGGGATGTGCAGTGCCAACACCGCTGGCAGGAGGGGAGGTGGGGCCGGGGAGCCGCCCTTGCAGCCCTGCTCCGTCTGTGTTTGCTGAGCCAGGTGGTCCAACTGCTCCTGAACAGCAACATGTGCGCGGCTCTGCTGGAGCCCAAACCGGGGGACACCACCGACCCCAACGGCACCAGCCCCCTGCACCTGGCCGCCAAGAACGGCCACATCGACATCATCCGGTGGGTGCCGTGGGCAGGGGTGGCACTGCCAGTGTCCCCCCGTGCCCCGCTGACCCCGCTGTGCCCCCGCAGGCTCCTGCTGCAGGCTGGCATCGACATCAACCGGCAGACCAAGGCGGGCACGGCGCTGCACGAGGCCGCTCTCTGCGGCAAAACGGACGTGGTGCGGCTGCTGCTGGATGTAAGGGCCCCCCTCGGCACCCCCAGATGCCCCCAGGCACCCCCAACCCAGCCAGGGGCTGTGGGGAGGGGTGACCCCACAGCTGGGGGCTCAGGGCAGCCGGTGCAGCTCTCGCAGGGAGCAGAGCTGAGTGTCCTGGAGGGGATGCACCAAGGGGTGAGGGTCACAAGGGGGGTACACACGAAGGTCTGAGAGCTGTGCCCTCCAGCTGTTGGTCTCCTGGTGGCCTAGGGAGTCCCAGGGGTGGCAGGATGGGGACCAGCCTCCTCCCAATCCCTCTCGGTGCCATTGCAGAGCGGGATCAACGCCCACGTCAGGAACACCTACAACCAGACGGCTCTGGACATCGTCAACCAGTTCACCACCAGCCAGGCCAGCAAGGAGATCAAGCAGATGCTGCGGGGTAGGGGGTTGGAGGGCACACAGCGGCCGTGCTGGCACGAGGGACGCCGGGCTGGGGGTGCCAACCCCCGCGGGGTGAGCGGCTGGTGACGCTCCCGTTCTGTCCCCAGACGCCTCCGCAGCTCTGCAGGTCCGGGCCATCAAGGATTATTGCAACAACTACGACCTGACCAGCCTCAACGTGAAAGCCGGGGATGTCATCACCGTGAGTGTGGCCGGGGGGGCCGGGGACAGCCCGGTGTCGGTGCTGGCCCCCGGCCCGGCCCCTGACCCGGCCCCTCCCGCAGGTGCTGGAGCAGCACGCCGACGGGCGCTGGAAGGGCTGCATCCACGACAACCGCACCGGCAACGACCGCGTGGGATATTTCCCCTCCAGCCTCGTGGAGGCCATAAGCAAACGAACAGGCAAATAATCCCCCCCTGCACCCCCAGCCCTGGGGAGCCCCGGCGTGGTTTGGTGGGGAGCGGGGTGCTGGGTGAGGATGAAGTAGGGCGATGCTCCTCGTGCATGTGGGGTCGGTGTCCCTGCCGTGAATGGGGACAGTGCCTGTGAGTGTGGGGTCAGCGTCCTCATGGTGCCTGTGGGGCCGGCATTCCCACCGAGTGTGCAGGAGCCGTGTTCCCGTCGTGTCTGTGGGGTCGGTGCCCGTGTGGTGCTGGGGGTTGGTGCTGGCAGCCCTGGGGTGTTTGAGGGTCAGCCCTCCGTGTTCGAGGGTCAGCCCTGCGTGTTCAAGGGTCAGCCCTGGGCTGTTCCAGGGTCAGCTCTGGCTGCCCTTGGGCTGGGGGAGGCGTTTGAGGTGCCTGGAGTTTGGTGCATGAGGTAACCCAGGGGTGTCACTGTGGTTTGGGGGGATGCACACAGCAGTGGGGTTGCAGGAGGTGCTGCTCAGGGCTGGGCACCAGTGCCAGGGAGGTGATACTGCCACACAGAGACTGAATTTGCATCCAGGGGCCGTCTCAGGGATTGGCCCCTGCTCCCCTGCCCTGTGGCTGCCTGTCCCTGTCCCCATTCCCATCGTCATCCCTTCAGGCTCATGGTGGGGTGTGCAGCCCTGGGCTGTGCCCTCTGCCAGGAGTGTCCCAATGGGGCTGGTGCCTCTGCAGGCAGCGTTCACATCAACCATCTCACCCCACTCCCGGGAGCGGGTCCCGGGGCAGCCACACCATGGGGACATGGGCAGGGAATGGTGGCACTTGAACAATATCTCAAGGGAGTGGCAGCACAAGTGGCTGCCGGGCAATCCACAGCGGCCCTGGAGGCGCCGGGTGCTGGACAGGCAGGGACAGAGCCACCCTCCAGGTGTGGGTTGTGTACTAGAGATGCCATCCATGGCTCCTGGGCTGTGCTCCCTGGCCCCTGGGCTGTGCTCCCTGGCTCCTGGGCAGTGCTCCCTGGCTCCTGGGCTGTGCTCTCTGGCTCCTGGGCTGTGCTCCCTGGCTCCTGGGCAGTGCTCCCTGGCTCCTGGGCTGTGCTCCGTGGCTCCTGGGCTGTGCTCCCTGGCTCCTGGGCTGTGCTCCCTGGCTCCTGGGCTGCAGCTGGCCCGTAGCAGTGCTAGCCAGGCTCTGGGGCTCTGTAGCTGCTCCGCTGGCTGCAGTGGGGCAGCAGTGTGCTGTGCAGGCTCTGTGCCATGGCTCAGCCAGCCGGACACAGGGGTACCACTGCTGCGGCCCCAGCCCAGCCCTGCCTGCAGCCCCACTCCCCTGGGGTGGCTCTGGGGGAGCAGGACCCTGGTGGCCTGGCTGGGACACACCCAGGAGCTGGGCATGGGGCTGTCCCAGTGTCCGTGGGGCTGTCCCAGTGTCCGTGGGGCTGTCCCAGTGTCCGTGTGAGAGCCGTGGGATGTGTCCGTGTGTCCGTACTGCACCGGGCTGTGCGTGCTGAGCTCCTGCTGCTACTCCTCGGCTCGGCTCCGCATCGGTTGGGTCTCGGTTCTGGCTTCTCCACATCCCTTTGGTCGCTTTTTTTATTTGCTCCCTTTTCCCCCACTTTCTTTTCTTTCATTTTATTTTTTTTTCTTTTTAATTTTTTTTTTTGGCGGCGCTGAGCGTGTCTCTATTATTTTGATTCTTTTCATTTTGTCTCTTGTTATGTTTTATTATCAGGTTCATGGGAGACTGTAACAATCCCCCAACACTTCCAAAAGATCCCGCTCCCGGCTTACGGGGCTGCTGTGCTAAACGGTGACGCCTCGTCCCATCCGTTCCATTCCCTGCCTCCACCTCCACCTCCACCACCACATTCCCATCAGACTCTTTTCAGTTCCTTTGGCTATCACAGGCTCTCCCCTAGCAGTGCCGACGAGCCGCGTTACGGACAAGGTAGTTCACCGCTCGCTTCGTGCTCTCCATGGATTTTCCTTTCTTTTCCTTTGAAGCGTGTGTCGTTCTCTCTCTGCTCGGCCTGTCCCCCTCAGGGGGGCTGCAGGGTGTGTGTGTGTGTGCATGCAGCGTGTGCATGCGCCTGCATGCCTGCAGTGGGGGGCACACGGGTGGCACACCGGTGCCATCGCTGCCTCGCAAACCCGCTCCAGCGCCGCTGTGTGCCCAGGGCACAGCCCAGCCTCCCCACCCCGCTGTCCCCACGCTCCTGGCTGGGTGTGTGGGCACCCCCAAAGCACTCACAGCCCTGTGCCAGGGCAGGGTTGGCAGCTCTGTGCCACAGCTCTGTGCCACAGGGACCCTGTGCCAACAGAGCCTCCCTGCAGGGCCCAGCTCTGAGCGGGTCATGCTGAGCTGGAAGGGGCTGTGGCACTGGGGGCTGTCCCAGGGGATGTTCTTGGGGCTGGCTCAGCCCAGCTGGACCCTGGGGACCATCCAGGACACAGGAGGTGATGGATGCTGCAGGTCTGTGCGTCGAGGAGCAGGGGGACTGCAGGGGTGCAGTCCTGGGGCCAGGGGTGTTTGCACATGCCCTGGTGGCAGCAGCTAAGGAGGTCGTGTTGGGGAGCACTGGGTGGCAGTGCTGGCACTGGGGACAAGGGAGCACTTCTGTTTCCTCAAGGTTTTCTCTCCTGGAAGGGTCACACGGAGCTGCACAAGCCCAGGCTCCTCTTGGTGTGACTGACGATGGCATGTGCAGCTCAGGGATGTCCCAGCCACATTTGGTGGGGCCATTTGTCCCCTGCTGTGCTCCTGTAGTGACTTTATCACCTTGTACCACCTGTCCCCTGCTATGGTTGGTGCTGTCGGAGTGAGCAGCTCCATGAACAGAACTGGCCTGGTTGGCAGTGGGGTGACAATGTCCCACAGCTGGTGGCAGGGTGGCAGTAGCCCATGGCTGGCAGTGAGGTGGTGACAGCCCATGGCTGGTGGCAGGGTGGCAGTGCCCCGTGGCTGGCAGGACAGTGGTGGAGCCACAGTGTGGCCGTGGCAGCACCGGCCTTGTAGGGCTGTTGTCCATCTCATCTGGTGCTGTTTTCCCCCCTGGGCTCAGAGCTGGGTGTCCCTGGTGCAAGTGGGACCTGGCAGAGGTGGCCAGCACAGCGAGCTGGTGAGGGGCTGTGCACAGGGGTGACCTTCAAGCTGTGCTCCAGAGAGGGCCAGGTCCATCCACTGTGTCCCCTGTGTGTCACCAGGGTGTCAGCACACGGTGCCTGTCCCTGCATGGTCCCAGTGTCCCCCCTGTTGGGTGCAGGGACATGGCCAGCACTGCCTGGGACAGGGGACAGTGGGGTGGGGACTCTGTTCCCCCCTGCTTGAGTTTGTCCAGCTCCCTTTGCTCTCTGCACTGGGTCATGTCCCCATCCTGTCCTGTGAAGGGATGACACGGTCCCTGTCCCTTGTCCAGGCTCAGCCCGGGCACTGGAACACCCTGGGTCTGTCCCTGGCAGCAGTGAGGGGATGCTCTCACAACAGGGACCCAGGGCTGGTCACTGTCACCTCTGCCAGCTCAGGGTGGGACAGGGCCCTAGGATGGCTGTGGCATCCCTGGGCACGGACACAGCCGGGGTCCCCACACCTCCCCTGTGGGGCCGTTCCTACGTGCAGCAGTGCCAGTCCCGGGCCGTGCCCACCTGTCCCGTGCCACACCCGTGCGAGCCCGAGCGCAGAGCCCCGCGCCTGACCCCACTCTCTCTGCTCTGCCACCAAGGGTCCCGCGGGGCCGACATGAGCCCGTCCCACCTGTCACCATCGCAGGGCGGATCGGCCACGCCCGCCCCCACCGAGGAGATCTGGGTGCTGCGGAAACCCTTCGCAGGTACGGCGAGCCCGGGACGCGGAGCCAGGACGGGGCGGTGGCTCCGGCGGGGCACGGCCGCACCGCGGTGTCCCCTCTCGGCGGGGCTCGGAGCCCTGACAGCCTCTCCTCTCCGTGCAGGTGGTGACCGCAGCAGCCTGGGCAGCACGGGCAGCGTGGCCTCTGCGCGCAGCTCGGGGAGCGGGCAGAGCGCGGGCAGCGGGGCGCACGCCCTGCACGCCGGCTCCGAAGGTGTCAAGGTAAGGCGAGCCCCGAGGCGGCCGTGCCAGCTGCTGTTGGCTGCAGTCCCGCAGCGTTTGCTGCCTGTCCTGGCCTCAGCTGGGACCGGCCTTGACCAGGCTGTGCAGCCTCAGCGATACGCTGTGTGCCACCAGCTGCGCTGTCACTGACGGTGGCCACCAGCGTGTCCCCTCCACCTGGCCCCTGAGTGCTGCCTGGCCTGGGCTCAGCCCCCGGCAAAACATTCCACAGGTCCATGCCAGGCTGCTGTGCCGTGTCTGTGCTGCCACTCACAGGGGCTTCTGCACTGAGCTCTGCCCTGCCCTGCCCTGCACACGCTGCTGCCACCAGCACGGCACACTGCAAACAGCATGGCACACTGCAAACAGCACCATGCACTGCTGCCACCAGCATGGCACACTGCAAACAGCATGGCACACTGCAAACAGCATGGCACACTGCCACCATGCACTGCTGCCACCAGCATGGCACACTGCAAACAGCATGGCACACTGCAACCATGCACTGCTGCCACCAGCACGGCACACTGCAAACAGCATGGCACACTGCAAACAGCATGGCACACTGCAACCAGCATGGCACACTGCCACCATGCACTGCTGCCACCAGCATGGCACTCTGCCACCATGCACTGCTGCCACCAGCATGGCACACTGCAAACAGCATGGCACACTGCAAACAGCATGGCACACTGCCACCATGCACTGCTGCCACCAGCATGGCACACTGCAACCAGCATGGCACACTGTCACCAGCATGAACACTGTCACCATGCACTGCTGCCACTAGCATGGAACACTGCAAACACCACCATGCACTGCTGCCACCATCATGGCACACCGCAAACAGCATGGCACACTGCAACCAGCATGAACACTGTCACCATGCACTGCTGTCACCAGCACAGCACCCTGCACTGCACGTTGCTCTGACACCCCTGGCACAACAGCCCTGCACCGCCCCTGCACTGTCCCATCCCTGCTGATGGCACTCGCATCACCCAGCACCCGCCAGCCCACACCTCCTGGCACCCTGCCTGCCATGCCCGCCTGCCCCTGAGCCACACCGCGCTGCCAGCCAGGGGGGCTCCGTCCTGTGGGCACAGGGGACCCCCCAGCCCGTGCCGGCAGCCTGGGCTGGGCATGTGCCAGGCTGGGTTTGGGGTGCGGCGGTGCCGTGGGCTCCTGCTGCCGGCAAAGCACCATCTGCTGCTCCCGCGGCTCCCGCTCTCCCCGCTGCCACCAAAATCTGCTGCAGCCCTCCCTGCCCACCCTCGCCCGAGCTGGTGGCACCCGCAGCACCCGCAGCATCCACGGTACCCGCGACATCCGCGACATCCACGATATCCACGACATCCGTGACACGCACCCCCGGCCCGCTCCGCCCGCCTCACTCCTGCCTGCTCTCCCCCCTTCCCGGGGTGTTTTTCAGCTGCTGGCAACGGTCCTTTCCCAGAAGGCTTCTGCGCAAGAGTCTGCCGTGGGCGATGGGCCGGCCAAGGCGCAGGACATCCCCGCAGGTGCGTGCTGCGGCCGCCCGGCTGCCGGAGCAGGAGGAGCCCTGGCCGTGCCGTGGATCCAGGGATTTGTCTTTTTTTTTATTGCCACGGCACCCGTCGCCAGAAGAAAAACGTGTGGGTAAAAAATGACTCTCTCGCCTTTCGGCTGCTGCCAGGCCTTCTCCTGCCTCGGTTAGTGGGGGCCCGCGGGGGGCGGGGGGCGGCGTGGGGCGGGCAGGGGGGGCACCGCTGCTCCCCGGCCCCTTCCCTTCCCTGGCCCCCCCGCCAGCCCTGCTGGAGCCCGAGCGGGGGTCCCCCCCCTCCACCGCCGCCTGGGGGGCTGCGGGGAGCGCGGCCACGCCACGGGGGTGCCCACGCCACGGGAGTGGCACGTGCCTGGGAATCGGGGGGACAGACGGGAGATGCACACGTGGGGGTGGGCGTGGGGGGGATCCCAGAGCTGCTCGGGCTGCGGGGACGGGAGGAGGAGGCTGCGGGCAGAGAGACCTGGGGAGGGGGATGCGCTCAGGGGAGGGGGTGCGCACATGGAGGGGGTTGGACACGCGGGGAGGGGGCGCAGACGTTGCCAGGGAGAGGGGGAAACAAGCTGGAGCAGACGCAAGTGGGATGCAGACGCGAGGGAGATGCACACGGCAGAGGGATGCACATGTGAGGAGGATGCCCACGCGAGTGGGATGCAGATGCCCGAAGGATGCACACACAAGGAGGATGCACACACACACTCACACACTCACACGCGGTAGATGCAGTTGCTGGTGGGGGGAAAAAGGCTTTTCTTGCTCAGCCTGATAAAAAACATGAGGGAAAAATTTCAGGGCAGCCCTCCTTACCCTGGAGGGTGGGCACCAAGGGATGAACAGTTCGTGCAAACCTGCCTGGCGGGTGGCAAGGCCAGAGGATGGGGGTTTTGGGCAGAGGGACCCCTCTGGATGCTGCCTGGGCACCAGGGGCTCGCTCTGGAGGAGAGGTCTGGCTGAGCCCCGCTGCTCGGGGCCGTGCTGGGTGCAGCAGCTCGCCTGCCCCTCCCCGAGGAGCAGCACCCTGTCCACAGCACTGCTCCGGGCTGCTGTGCTGGGTGGGTGTCACTCTCCTGTGCCTGCCTTGACCCTGCCAACCTGGGGGTGTGGCTGTGGCATCCTGCCCAGGGCAGGGCTGGGCTCTCCCTTCTACCTGGCCAGTCAGGGCAGCTCCAGCCCCGCTGACCGCTGCCCCTCCGGCAGGTTCGTCGCGGTCGCAGAGCGTGGCCAGCTCCCCCTACGCCCCCCAGCCCCCCGCCGAGCCCCAGCTGAAGAAAATGGAGCCACCATCAGAGGGGAAGGTGAGTGGGGTACTGTGGGGGGGACACGTGGTGGGGACAGCCTGGGGGACATGGGGAGGAGTGGCGGGTCCCCATGCCCAGAGCTGCCCCGATCCGTGTGTCCCTCTCGCCCCAGAGCTCGGAGGCCGTGTACCAGTGGCTCTGCAAGTTCCAGCTGCAGCTCTACGCACCCAACTTCATCAACGCCGGCTACGACATCACCACCATCAGCCGGATGACGCCGGAGGTGGGGCCGGGGGCGGTGGGAGGGAGGCACGGCCGGAGCAGGGCGGCACTGACCCCCCTCTCTGCCCCAGGACCTCACGGCCATCGGGGTCACCAAGCCGGGGCACAGGAAGAAGATCGCCTCCGAGATCAACAACCTCAACATCCCCGAGTGGCTGCCCGAGTACAAACCGGTGAGGGCTGCGCAGGGCCAGGGGGACAGAAGTCACACCCATGGTGGCAATGAGTCCCCTCCTCCCTTCCAGGGTGGGGTAGCACTGGACAAGGGTGGGAGCTGGCTCCATGGTCCCAGAGCTGCCCATGTCCCTCCGGAGAGCTCCCCAGGGAGCATCAGGCTGGTGCCAGCTGTCATCCATGTGGATGTGGCACTGTGTCCCCTCACGCCCCTCCTGCCCCAATGTCTGGGCACACTGAGAGGCTCCCCATGGGAAAAGGGCTGGGAATAGCCCAGGATGCTTGTGGGGCACAAGGACAGCACAGGGACAGGGAGAGTGCCCTGGGGCTGTGATCCCCCAGCAGGGTGTGGGTGCAGGGTGGTGGGGCCGGACCCTGCTGCCAGCTGGGGCTGAGCTGTGCCCTGCACCCCACCCCAGGCCAACCTGGCGCTGTGGCTCTCCATGATCGGCCTGTCCCAGTACTACAAGGTGCTGGTGGAGAATGGCTACGAGAACATCGACTTCATCACCGACATCACCTGGGAGGACCTGCAGGAGATCGGCATCACCAAGCTGGGTAAGGCCCCGCGCGCGGCGCCGGCTGCGGTGGCCTTGGCGGTGACACTGATGGCATGTGCCGCCCCCAGGCCACCAGAAGAAGCTGATGCTGGCGGTGAAGAAGCTGGCGGAGCTGCAGCGAGCCGAGCTGGGCAAGTACGAGCCGGGCACGCTGAAGAGGAAGGCGTCGGGGCCGTGCCCAGAGGTGCTGACCATCGAGTCCCCCCCGCCGGAGCCGCCCGAGTGCCAGTCGCCCAAGATGACCACGTTCCAGGACAGCGAGCTCAGCAGCGAGCTGCAGGTGGCCATGACGGGCGATGGCCCCGAGGAGCCCCCCGAGAAGGCGGCGAACCCCCCGGCCCCCGGTTACCGCTCGCCACCGGCGCTGGGCGGCCGCGCCCGGCTCATGAGCAGCTCGCAGGAGCTGCTGGGGGACGGCCCGCGGGGCCCCCCCGCCGCTGCCATCTCCAAGAGCCAGGAGTACCTGGCCGAGGGGGCCGGGGAGAGCCCCCCTGCGCCGCCCAAGGAGAGCCGCCCGCCCCGGCACGGCCACCCCGTGAAGCGTGCCAGCGTGCCCCCGGTGCCCGGCAAGCCTCGACAGCCCTTCCCAGCCTCCGCCGGGCAGCTGACACCACCGCAGACCCCCGGCAAGGCACGACCCTCGTCCCCACAAGGCCCGGCGGCTCCTCACGCCACCGCCAAGGTGAAGCCCACCCCGCAGCTGCTGCCGCCCGGCGAGCGCCCGGCATCGCCCCGCTCCCTGCCCCAGTCGCCCACGCACCGCGGCTTCGCCTATGTCCTGCCGCAGCCCTCCGAGGGCGAGGCGGCTCCCGCGGGGGTGCCCGTCCTGCCCGTCTCGGTGCCCGTGCTGTGCCTGCCGCCGGCGGGCGAGGGCGAGGAGGAGCCGGGCAGGCCGAAGAAGCGGGCGCACAGCCTGAACCGCTACGCGGCCTCCGACAGCGAGCAGGAGCGGGACGAGCTGCTGGTGCCGGACGCGGGGCCCTACGCCACCGTCCAGCGCCGCGTGGGCCGCAGCCACTCGGTGCGGGCACCCGCCGGTGGCGACAAGAACGTCAACCGCAGCCAGTCCTTCGCCGTGCGCCCCAAGAAGAAGGGACCCCCGCCGCCCCCTCCCAAGCGCTCCAGCTCTGCCATCTCCAGCGCCGGCATGGCCGAGGACTATCCCAAGGAGGGTGAGGGCGAGGCGGCCCCGAGCGCCGAGGGCGAGAACCGCCGTGAGCAGCGGCGGGCGAGCGACCTGGGCGGCAGCGTGGACACGGGCAGCGCCGGCAGCGTGCGCAGCATCGCGGCCATGCTGGAGATGTCCTCCATCGGCGGCGGGGCCCGAGCGCTGGCGCTGCAGAAGCCACACGTGGCAGCCGGGCCGGGGCCAGCACCGGCCAAGGTGCCCGATGGCTACTACCTACAGCCCGGGCCTCCCCCGGGCAGCCCCGACCGCGCCCGCGTGGCCACCGTCCTGGCCACCGTGAAGCATAAGGAGGCCATCGGGCTGGACGGGGAGGTGGTGAACCGGCGCCGGACCATCAGCGGCCCGGTCACCGGGCTGGTGGCAGCCGCCCGCCGTGAGCGCACCGACAGCGTGCGGTCGGAGGCGGCCGCCGACGGCCCCGGCGAGCGGCTGCGGGTGGAACGCGGCGGCTCCCCCGACGGCATCCCCTTCGCCGAGGACGGAACCCTCACCATCAAGCAGCGGCCGCGGCCCCTGGGACCGGCCCGGGGGGAGACGGGCGAGGGGCTGTCCCCAGCCCATCGCCACGGGGACCTGGCCAAGGTGGAGGCCAGCGCCACGCTCAAGCGGCGGATCCGGGCCAGGCAGAGCCAGCAGGACGGCGTCCGCTTCGTCCTCACCGAGTCCGACACCGTCAAGCGCCGGCCCAAAGCCAAGGACAAGGAGGCGGCGCTGGAGCCGGCCACGCTCGCCGTGTACCAGAACGGCACCGGCACCGTGAAGCGGCGGCCGGCCTCGGAGCTGAGCGGGGCTGAGCCGCCTCCCACCCCGCCGCTCGCCGCCCGCCCCGACGGCCCCGAGTTCGTCCCGCCGCCCGCCGAGCCCAAGAAGCCCTTCAAGCCGCCGGTGTCCCCCAAGCCTGTGCTGACGCAGCCGCCTCAGAAGATGCCTGGACCGCCGGTGCCCGTCCCCAAAAAGGTGCCCATCCCAAGCCCCGGTAGCCCAGGTAGGTGCCCCGCCAGCCCCCTGGGACGGGCACTCCGCGGGCCGGACGCCGAGGGTCCCAGCCGGTCCCGCCGCGCTCCTGCCCCTCTCCCTTCTCTCCGCAGAGGTGAAGCGGGTCCATGGCACGCCGCCCCCGGTGTCCCCCAAGCCCACGCCGCCCCCCACGGCGCCCAAGCCCCCCAAGCCCCACGCCGCCATCCAGTCGGTGAGCGCCAGCTCCACGCCCGCCCCGTCGCCAGCCCGGCAGCTGAGCCCCGCGGCCAAACCCTCCAGCACGCCGCCCTCGCTCTGCTCCAGCCCCGCCAAGCCCCTGTCGCCCGGAGCGCAGCCCCAGCAGGTGCCGGTGAAGCCGCCCCGCTCCACCATCGCCAGCCCGTCCGTCGACAGCGCCGGGCCCGAGCTGGCGCAGCAGAAGCTGGAGGAGACCAGCGCGTCCCTGGCCGCAGCGCTGCAGGCTGTGGAGGAGAAGATCAAGCAGGAGGACAGTCAGGCGGCAGAGTAAGGGGGTGCAGGGGGGGCGGTGGGGCCCGGGGAGGGTGTGAGGACACTCGGCTGGGACCCCAGGCTGTGACACCGCGGTGGGAGTGGGATGGTGCTGGGGAACATCAGGGGACCCTGGCTGGAACCGCGCTGGGGAGGTGACACTGAAGGACATCTTGCTGGAGCAGCATGGGCAGGGGGACCTTGGCATGTGGGTGGGTGGCCTGGGGCCTGTCTGGGAGAGGGGACACTGGGGACATGGACCCAGAACGCTGTGGCACTGGGGCACAGGAGGGCCGTGCCATGGGGCAGGGGGAGCTGTGCTCTGTCCCCATCCCATGCACTGCCCTGACCCGTCTCTGTCACCCCCCAGCTCGGCCGTGGAGTCGAAGAGCACCGTGAGCATCCTGGACGACATCGGCAGCATGTTCGACGACCTGGCGGACCAGCTGGATGCCATGCTGGAGTGAGGGGCGCCAGAGCCCCGAGAACCTCAGGGCTTACGTGGGCACAAGGGCACAACGATCCACGACCCCCCGGCCCCGCCGCCCTCCCCCCGTCCCCTTTGTACAGCCGTCCCCTCCCGGACATCCCGTCCCTCGGGGTTTGCACAAAGAAGAAGATACCTCAGGATTGTGCTCACGGACTCGGCGCCGGCTCCGGCAGGACTCCCTTTTGCAGAAGCAAAAAAAAAACAAAACAAAAAGAAATAAAAACCACAGAAATAAAACCCAACAGAAGAAACAAAGCAACACGCTCCGGACCGAGGCGTGGCCGGGGGGTCCCGGCTGAGCTGGCCGGTGTCCCCGTGCCCTGCCAGCCCCGGCGCCGCGGGTCCCTGTGACCCCAATGTAGCACAAGCCCTGCCCGGCGCGGTGGCTCCGCCAGCCGCGTGTCACCGATGGCGTTTGCTGGTGGCGGGCAAATGCACTTGGGTTTCTTTGCTCCGTTTTTAATTTAGATTTTTAAACGTTGTTTTCTTTCTCGGTCGGCGTTGGCGGGGGCGGGCAAGGCTGGCGGTGGCCTTGGGGGGCAGCGGGACGTGCCCCTGCCCGGCCCCTCCCCGCCCCGGGGACAGGACGGTGATAAGCTATTAAAATAAAAAAAAAGTATTAATTTATTGGAGGGGAAAAAAAAAAAAAAGAAAAAAAGATATAAAGCAGATTTCCCCCAACCCCAAAATAATAAAAAGAAAGAAACTTTAACAAATATATATTTAAAAGATTTAAAAATATTAGCAATTATATATAAAGCAGTTTAAAAGAAATCAAGAGAAAACTGGATTTTAGCTTGAGAAAAACTATTAGATTATACTAAGCTGTGTGTCTTGTGGCAAACTCATTCTAAGAGTAGCACAATATTTACCTTTTCTCTGGGTGGAAGGTACGTGCGAGCGGTTCTGGTCGGGTTTTCCGTTGGAATTCAGTGTCGCGTCTTTCTTTTTCCACCGTTACGAACTCAAAGGATGTGCCTTGTTTTATGGAGGTTTTTGTTAATTCTTAACCACTGGAGGTGTTTCATTTCTTTTGGAGTGTCTTCAGGGTTTGGTTAGGTTTCTTTTTCTCGCTTTTGCTGTGGGTCTGTGTCTGGGTGCGTGTGGGTGTGCGTGGGTGTGCACGCGGGGTGCGTGTGCCCGGTGCGGGAGCACCGCTGTAAATTCCTGTACAAACTGGAGTTGGAGTCTGGTTCAGTCGCTTGAGTCCTGATGAATGCATTTTTTGCTTGTGGTTTCCAAACAAAAAGTGTTGCTGTTCCTTTCTTTTCTCCAGACGTGGAGTGGTCTCTCCCTCCTTCCCTCTCCCTCCCTGCCCTGTCTCCCCCGTCTCTCCCGTTGTGGTCGCTGATCCAAATGTGTTTGGCACAACTTTGAAATTTCTTTTTGGAAAAAAAACAAACAAAACAACAAAACACACACACGAAAAAAAAGACTTTAAAAATAACTTAAAAAAATAAATAAATCACCCGCCTGAAAATATCTGTTAAAAAAAATATGTATCTAAAAAAAAAAATCCATAAAGTTCTACATGATGGATATATACATATATATATTTTTTATGATTAAGTTATGGACTCTGTATCGTATCCCATCTGTCCAGCTCTGCATCTTGGTGCTGCTCCCTGCTCTTCTGTGCTTAGATTTCACCTCTACTCGTCTTTATTCTTCCTATTCTGAATTGTAGATGGCTCGTGGTGCTGTGAAGACGTTTGCTCCTATACCAAGTCTGGCAACAAATATTTAAACAAAAATAAAAAAAATAAAACCCCTGCTGGGCTGCCACCACTGTTTGTGTCCCCAAGCCCTCCTGAGTCCTCGTGGTGTGCTGGGTGTTTGTGCTGCACGGCCCCAGGGCACCCCTGGGTGCCTCTGTGGGGTGCTGGGCTCTGCCTGGGATCTGTCCCCAGTGAGGTGCCTGGGCCCTACACCCCAATTTTCATCCCTGCAAGAACTCACACTGAGCAGGAACAACTCTTTCTGCTTTTATTGTCAATGAAGAAATAATCAAATCTATATTACAATCTTAAAAACAGTAGAAAATGTGAGTAAAAATGCAACGGAGGCTTTTTGTCTTTAATGTGGAGACCATTATTACAGGGTGGTGAACAATGGGTTTGTGGAACTTGATTTGAGAACTAGCTGTGGCATAAAAATCGTACCTGGCTACTCAAGGAAACACCTCTTCCCAGATGGATCGGCCCAGCGCCTTGGCAGTAAAATTAAATACTAGAGACAGAAAAGGGTCAGGTGCCCACCCAGGGTACAGCCTAAAGCTCAGTCCTGCCACGGACAGGGGGGTCCAACTGCTGTCCCCAAGGCCCAGTATCACCCCTGCCCCAGCCTGGGGGTGTCCCCAGCTGGGGGGCACAGGCAGAGGAGGGCACTGGCACTGGCACAGCTTCCTCTGTTCCAAACATCTGGGGCAGGTCTGGAGTGTCCGTGGGGCAGAGCTGTCCAGAGCTGCCAGCCAGGCCCGGGGGAGCCGGCCCAGGGGCAGCAGCAGCAGGCAGTGGTCGGTGCAGGAGGAGCTGCAGCAGTTGTTTCAGTGGTGGGGTCACCCACAGGCCGATGGAGGGGAGAGTTTTTGGTCTTTCAGTGTGCAGGACTCGTGTGACGCTCTCGTTAGCACGTCCAGACCTGCAGACAGACAGTGACAGCCGAGGCAGTGACTCCTGAGCTGTGCTGGGGGCTTCTCCTCATCCCCCAGGAGCCTCCCTCTGGGCTGCCAGCACCCACAACACTGTCAGGAGGGAAACCTCCCACCCGTGGAGAACCATCCCCTTGTTTCAAAGAATCCCAGAATCCCTAAGATCGGAAATGACCTCCAAGATCATCCAATCCAACCTGTGACTGATCCCTACCTTGTCACCCAGCCCAGAGCACTTGGTGCCACATCTAATCATTTCTTGGACACCTCCAGGGATGAGGACTCCACCACCTCCCTGGGCAGCCCCTTCCTTAGCAACCCTTTCCATGTAGAAATTCTTCCTGATGTCCAACCCAAAGCTCCCCAGGCTCAGCTCGAGGTTACGCCCTCTTGTCTGGCCACTTGCTCCCTGGGAGCAGAGCTCAACTCTCACCTGCCTCCTAACTCATTTAATGCCCTAATTCCAGCACTGGAAGAGCCCAAACCATGCAGGAGAAGCCTGAGCAAACCCACCTTTACAGTGCTGTCCACGGCGCCGGAGAAGAGGCGGCCGCGGGACACGGCCAGGGCGGTGACGCTGCCCTGGTGGCGCAGCAGGGTCTGAGTGCAGATCATGTTGTCCATGCTCCACACCTGAGGGGACACAGGGAGTGTGAGCCAAGCCCAGAGGGACAGGGTGGCACACAGGGTGACACAGGTGACACACGTACCCGGAGCGAGCGGTCGTAGGACGCGCTGAACACTTTGGTTTGATCGGGCGTGGAGATGACGGCCAGCGCGTACACTGTCCCCACGTGCCCGGTCAGTGTGCGCACCTGCTCCTTGGTCTCGATATCCCACACCTGCAGGGACAGCTGGGCTTGGGCACTGCACTGGGCTGGGGCACCCACATCCCCTCTGAGAGGTGTTTGTGCCTCCAGGTGCAGTGTCAGGGTGGGAGCTGTGCCCGAGGGATGGCAGAGTCAGGGGCTGTGTCCCAGGGACAGGCAGAGCCAGGTGCTGTGGCTGAGGGGACAGACAGAGCCAGGTGCTGTGCCCAAGGGGACAGACAAGAGCCAGGTGCTGTGCCCAAGGGACAGAGCCAGGTGCTGTGCCCCAGGGACAGACAGAGCCAGGTGCTGTGCCCCAGGGACAGACAGAGTCAGGTGCTGTGCCCCAGGGATGGCAGAGCCAGGTGCTGTGCCCCAGGGATGGCAGAGCCAGGTGCTGTGCCCCAGGGACAGAGTCAGGTGCTGTGACCCAGGGACAGACAGAGCCAGGGGCTGTGCCCAAAGGGACAGACAGAGCCAGGAGCTGTACCCCAGGGATGGCAGAGCCAGGGCTGTGCCCCAGGGACAGGCACAGCCAGGTGTTATCCCCACACCCCTGTGCCCCTTCCCAAGCCAAGCAGCCCATCCCAGCTGGTCCCTACGTGGATGAGGTTCTCGTAGGTGCCACACACGATGTGGTGGTTGGTCACGGCGATGGAGTACACGCTGCCTCCCGATGTCTGCAGCACGTGCACACACTCCAGGTTCCTGATGTCCCAGATCTGAGAGAGATCAAGCAGAGGCAGGATGAGACCCTTCTCCAGAGGGGAGATCCCTCACAGCCATTCTGCCCCTGTGCCCAGATCACACTTTTAGGGACAAACCTATCTTGCTGGGAATGCTCAGCACTGAAGAGCAAATCCCTGTTATCTTATTCAGCTGCCCAACTTTAAATATCCAGGCTGGAAACGTTGTGTGGAGACTTCACACCCTCTGTGTGTGACTGCACACACAGCCCAGTCCTTGATAGCACTAATACCCAACACAGACAAATTAACAGAGGTTCATTAACACCGAGAAGGGCAACTTCCAATTTTCTTGTGTCCCCCAGATGCTGAGAGATGAGCTATTCATCAAAACCTGAGCCAGCACAGAGGAGGGAGGGCACTGGGAACCCTCACATGGATTTATGGTAACTGTGCAGCCAGACAGTGACCTTCCCCCGTTATCAGCAGCAGTGTCAGTGCAGATAAGGCTGTGGCAGCCACGAGGCGCCATGGCTGAGGCCCCAGTTTGTCCCAGGGAGCTTCCCCAGCAGCTCCCGAGGCCCAGACTGCAGAGATGGAATCAGCACAGGAAAACCCCACGTGTCAGCAGTGCTCTCACACCCCAGCAGTGCTCTCACATCCCAGCAGTGCTCTCACACCCCAGCAGTGCTCTCACATCCCAGCAGTGCTCTCACACCCCAGAAGTGCCCTCACACCCCAGCACTGCTCTCACACCCCAGCAGTGCTCTCACACCCCAGCAGTGCTCTCACACCCCAGCACTGCTCTCACACCCCAGCACTGCTCTCACACCCCAGCACTGCTCTCACATCCCAGCACTGCTCTCACACCCCAGCACTGCTCTCACACCCCAGCAGTGCTCTCACATCCCAGCAGTGCTCTCACACCCCAGCAGTGCTCTCACACCCCAGCACTGCTCTCACATCCCAGCACTGCTCTCACACCCCAGCACTGCTCTCACATCCCAGCAGCTGCCTGTGGTGCTGCTGCCCCAGTGCAGAGCACGGAGAGGAACAGGGAGAGGTGGCTCAGGTGTCACCAGTGCCAGGCTCCCACCTTGATGGTCTGGTAAGATCCACTGTAGAGATAGTTCTGGGAAGCCACCAGCGCTCGAACCCAGTGGTTGAGACCTGTCAGCTCCTTCTTCAGCTTGAGCTCAGTACCCACAATATCCCACACCTGTGGAAAGCAGGGACACACACACACAGGGAGGAATGTCAGTGGGGCAGGGGAGCAGTGCCCACCCTCCCAGCTCCTGTGGGGATCCTTGTGCCAGCCCTCCTGCCTGATGGGAATTGCCTGATCCCAGTGACTTGCTGATAAAACCCAGAACTGCTGAGGAAGCACATTCCCTGAGGGAGCCAGCCTGGAGCCTGCATTATTGCTGGCAGAGACCCTTCCCTAGCACAGCCACGGGCTGCAAAAGCTAAACCACAGCTGCAGCAGGAACTGCCCTGCACTCCCACAAAGCACGCAGGGACTGGCAGATCTCACTCCCCCCACTCTGTTGGGCTCACTGGCAGCAAGTGGCCAGGGATGACAAACCCAAAAGGCCCCAAATTCTCCTTGTGCTGTGTGGCTGCTCCAGCCTTGAGCCCTCTCCAGAGCTGAACCACTCCAGGCCCCAGAGAAAGCAAAGAGCACAGTCCCCTTACAGATGGACGGGCCCATAAGCTGTCTCACCAGGAGCTGGAAGCAGAACCACGGGAATCTAGCCAAGGCTTTAAAGGGCAGCCTGAAAAGCTGTTCCTGATTTCTGCATGTTTTAGGCAGGGAATGCAGGCTCAAGATCTTTTGGAGGCGGTTTCAAAACAGGCAGCCTGAATCTGCAGCCAGTTCTGGAGCCCAGACACAATTCCCAATGGTCTGTTGGGGGCCTGAGGACACACACGCTCAGGAACTGCCAGGATACCCCAGCTGCAGCCTCAGGTGTACAGAGTTGGAAGAAATACAGTGTTTTTGCAGCCAGAGAACAGCTTTCACTTGAGCACAGAGCATGGGCCAGACCTCTGCAGTGCTGGCTGCTCTGTGGCTCAGGAGACCTTAGCAACAAGGTCACCTACAGGTGAAATGAAAATGCCACTTCCTTCCTCTTTGGACACTTCTGCCTGAGAGTTTGTATTCCTGGCCCCCAAAGCAGCCCCAGAGGAGCCCTGGAGCTGCACCTTGATGGCTTTGAGGGAGCCACTGAAGAGCATGTTGTGAGAAGAGACCAAAGTGCAAACAGGATTGTCGTGTGCTCGGATGGTGTTCACCTTCTGCAGGTTTTGAATATCCCAGACCTGCAAGCAAGAATCATGGAATGGTTTAGGTGGGAAAAGCCCTCCAAGATCAGGGGGCCACCCTGTCCCAGCTCAGAGCAGCAGCCTCCTGCTCCCAGGCAGGAGCTGGGAGTGGGAAATCCAGCCCACAGGAACCCCCAGCCCCAATCCAGGAGTGGACACAGCACAGGAAGGTTCACAGCCCCCCAGCCCTGGCAGAGCAGGGACAGTCCCTGCTGCAGAGCAGGCTGTGGGTGCCCTGTACTCACAATGATGGTGCAGTCAGCAGAGCCACTGTACAGCTTGTTCCTGCAATGACACAACAGTGACAGCAGGGTCACCCAGGCACAGCACCGTGTGCAGGGTCCCCAGGGACAGGTGCCCCTCCTCACTCACCCCTGGATGCAGAGAGCCAGCACAATTCCATCATGACCCTCCAGGGTCTTTTGGCACTTGTATGTGGTACAGGTATCCCACACCTAACAGAAAACACAGGCAGAGCTGGAGACTGGGCAGGATGGCAGCACCCAGAGGAGGAAACAGCTGGGACTGCTGTCACCTGGGCACTGCTGTCCACTGGGCACTGCTGTCACCTGGGCACTGCCTATCCCCTGGGCACTGCTGTCCCTGGGCACTGCTGTCCCCTGGACACTGCTGGCCCTGGGCACTGCTGGCCCTGGGCACTGCTGTCCCCTGGGCACTGCTGTCCCTGGACACTGCCTGTCCCCTGGGCACTGCTGTCCCCTGGACACTGCCTGTCCCCTGGGCACTGCCTGTCCCCTGGGCACTGCCTGTCCCCTGGGCACTGCTGTCCCCTGGACACTGCCTGTCCCTGGACACTGCCTGCCCCTGGACACTGCCTGTCCCTGGACACTGCTGTCCCCTGGGCACTGCTGTCCACTGGGCACTGCTGGCCCTGGGCACTGCTGTCCCCTGGGCACTGCTCTCCCCTGGGCACTGCCTGGCCCTGGACACTGCTGTCCCCTGGGCACTGCTGTCCACTGGACACTGCTGGCCCTGGGCACTGCTGTCCCCTGGGCACTGCTCTCCCCTGGGCACTGCCTGGCCCTGGACACTGCTGTCCCCTGGGCACTGTTGTCCCCTGGGCACTGCTGTCCCCTGGGCATTGCTGGCCTGGGCACTGCTGACCCCTGGGCACTGCCTGCCAGCCTGGAGTTTTGGTAGCAAAGGGAAAGGACCCTGCAGAGGGTCAGGCTGAAGCTGAGGAGACACAGGCCAGCAGCAGGAATCAGCTGCTCCAGCTCTGCCTCCCTCAGCCCAGGCCAACACAACACACTGAGACAAAGGAGCAGCTCTCAGGTTCCTGTTTTAGCAGTGCCCACTCCATCCCAGGGCTCCAATGGACAGCACAGCTTCTTCTGCCACTGCAAAGGTTTCTCCCCTGAGCACCACTGCTCCCTCAAGAGGAACATGGGAATGTGGTGCCCAGAGCAGCCAGGACAGGGGAGAAATCTGCTTTCCTTCCCTAACATACAGCAACATCCATTTCCTTCCATGTGGCTCCAAAGCCAAGGAAACTAAAGCAAAGCTCTGCTCCTGGCAGGGTTAGTCATGGCAGCCCATGGGGCTCCCCAGCCTGGCCAGCAGCCACCAGCAGCCACCAGCAGCCACCACAGTGACACTGGGAAGGGCTGCTGAGCCTGCACCGGGGCAGTGCTGTCAGTTTGAGTTACTGAAAACAGGACAAAGGAAAACAAACATGCCATAAAACAGGGAAAGGACACATTGGATCGGGGACAAATGTTCTAATATGACTTTTCATAACAAAGGAACATAAAATCAGAAGCTGAAATAGTCCTGAATACCCTAAATGCCACATAAAGCAAAACCAGCAGCTGCAGGAATGAGATTCTAATCAGGGCTTTGCAAAGATCTCTGTTTGTCTCTCAATTTCACTAGCACATGTTTCCTTGCAGAGAATTTTGTCCAACTATAATCACAAAGAATCATTTGATTCTTTGGAGGAAACTTTAAGAAACGACGTCTGCCTACCCCACAAATGAACTCAGCTTCTGTTCTATTTGTGGGGAACAAATGCAGGAGGGGCATGGAAGAGGGAAGCTCTTACCTTAATGGTTTTGTCTGAGGAGCCACTGAAGAGCAAGTCTCCTATGGAGTACACACACAGACACCACACGGGGCCCTGGTGGCCCACAAAGGTCCCCTTGCACTTGAAGATCTGCTGAGGATCATAGGCTGCAGAAAGGAGAGGCAGGTGAGGGAGGGACAGCAGTGCTGCTCTGCTCTGACAGCAGCCAGGAGGGCTCCCTGGGCATCCCCCACACCCAGCCCAGGGCAGAGGGCACCAAGGGGACACTCATACTCACATCCAAGGATGCCCATGTTGAGCCGAGCGTTGATGTGGGAGAGCTCATCCTGAAAAACACACCAGGCTGTGTGAGCTGTGGAGCCATCCAGGCCAGCCTGCCCTGGACATGGCTTTAGGACTGTCCCCTCCACTGCTGAAACCTCTCTTGGCTTCTTGACTCCCACAGGGCCCTTCCTCAGCAGCCCACTCATCCTCTGACCAGAGGTCTCTGCTCTACTCTGGGACTGCCACATCCCTCTGTCACCTCCCTCCAGACACCACAGGGCTGTGACAGCATCTCAGACCTGCACTCAACTCCCTCTGTCACCTCCTTCCAGACACCACAGGGCTGTGACAGCATCTCAGACCTGCACTCAACTCTCCACTATTCAGAGAGGCTCAGAAACACCTCTCAGAATATACTGTCCTCACTCTGCAATTCACCACACTGCTTGGATCTGCTTATCTCCCTGCTTCCTGCAGGCAGGGAGGAGGGGACCATGCCCCTGTAAAAGGCCCAGGTTCTGGAGCAGAAGGCTCTCCCCAGTGCAGGAGAAGCCCAGCTGGGAGCAGAGCCAGCTAACTCCACCCCAGGGCCCATCCTCACGTTCAGCATGGAGGCGTCCCTGCGGAATTCCATCAGGTCCTCGCTCAGCTTGCTCTGGTTCTCATCCAGCACGTCTGCAAGAGAGGGACAGGCCCACAGTCACTGCAGAGCCACTGATGGCACCCCAGGGAACAGGCAGAGCACCCACAGCCACCCAAGCTCAGAACACACCGCTGAAATCAGCAGGGACAGCAGCCCTGACACGCAGCACCCACAGAGCTGCCCTGTCCCTACAGCTCTGAGCGCAGAGCTCGTGGGGTGATGCTCACCAAACTTCAGCTCCAGGTTCTTCTCCAGCTGGTCGATTTTCTCAGAGAGTTTGCCCAGCATGGAGCGCAGGAAGGCGATCTCCTGGTCCTTCTGGGCCATGGCCACCTGCATCTCGTGGAAGCGATCGTCCGTCTGCTGCAGGAACTCCTTCAGCCCCTCGAACTTGCACGTCTCCAGGTGGGTCTCATAGGTGTCCTGGTTCCCTATGAACGTGCACCTGAAGGGAAGGCAGATGCTGGCTGCAGCAGGGCTCACCTGGGGATTCCTTGCTCCTCAGGGGAGCTCCAAGGCCTGTGTGGGTCCCCAGCTGTCCTGCTCCTCCTGCAGCAGGAGGGACACTGTGGTTCATGATCCTTCAAAGGGTGGATTGATCATCTTGGAGGTCCTTTCAAATTTTAATGATTCTATGACCCTGCTGGGAGAGGTAACTGCAGGACAAGAGAGGCCAAGCAGCTTCCATTCTTCCAGCCAGGGCATTGGCCCCAAACTGGACTGACTGCCTGTCTGGGCAGCTGCAAGGAAAAGCAGATCTTGGCAGGAGACAGAGTGTGGTATCTGTTGTGTTCTCCGGGAGCCATCAAAACCAGCAGAAAAAACTGCAGCTGACCTCAGCAGATGCTGACCTGGGCCTGCAGCATGGCACAGAGTCAGGGCTGCCCTGCCAGGACCTGCCTTACTCTGCCCCTGCCAGGACATGGCTCAGGACATCAGAGAATTGCTGAGGTTGGAAAAGGCCTCTAAGACCATCGAGCCTACTTGTTCCCCCAAGGCCACCACTAACCCATGTCCCCAAGTGCCACTCCTACATGGCATTTACATCCCTCAGGGATGGGGACTGCAGCACTGCCCTGTGCCAGTGCTGGAAGAACTTTCTGTGAACTCTCTTCCTGCAACAGTAAACCCAAGCAGGGGCTGCCCTGGGGCTCGGGTGACAGGGAATCCCCTGAGGTGGATCAGCACTTCCCTTGCCCTGGGACAAGCCCTGGATGTCAAGACTCAAATTACTCCTGTCCTCACCCTCCTCTCTCCATGCTCTGACTCTCCTCCAGCCTGTGCACTCACTCTCCTCCTCCCTGGGCACTGTGACCTGCCTGTTCCCACCCTGGGGCTGCCTCCTGCAATCCCTGAACCCCCAGCTCAGCCTCAGGCCAGTGCACAGCACTGGGGACAGCTGCTCAGTGGCTTTGGGGCCACCCCAAGGCTGCAGCAGCCAAAAAGCAGCTCAGCAATGAGCTCAGTGCAGCTTCCCCAGGCAAAGCATCAGCTCCTTACCCGTATTTGGAGTGGGGACACTTGATGTGCTCACACTCCTTCAGGTGAGCCTCCAGGTTCATTTTGAGGAGGGGAGGGCAGCTGGGGTTGTTGGGGCAGCGCACGGGCCTGTAATCACAGCTGCTCTCATGATCCCTGTCCAGGGGAGAAGCAAAAATCAGCAACAAGCAAGAATGAATGGGAACAGCACAGATTGTCAGGAGAGCGGCAAACCAGCCCTGTGAGGCTGTCAGATGATCCAAAGCCTCCTGCTCTGAGACTGCAATTCCAGCTTTAAATTCTCATTTGGTCAGAAAATTGAGAGTAATGATAGGTCACATTTTCACAGGGCACATCTGCAGCTGATGGGCTGAGCCTTCAGTCAGCCATCAACAACAGGCAATGGACAGGGAAAACAGGGAATGCATTTAGCATGGGGAGGGAGACAGATTTCAAATTCATAAGATATAACCAATATAATTCCTTTTACAAAAAGAACTCCAAGCTCTCTACTTGACCAGGGTTTAGATGTGAGAAGGGATGCACAATGCACCCCTTATCCCAGTGCTGGCATTCAGGGATCAGAAAAAAAACATTTAAAAAACACCACAAACAAACAAAAATCCCCCCCAAAAAAAACATCATCCATCCCCTGACACCATCTGAACTGTCCCCTGAAGCCATGGGGCAGCTCAGGCAGGCTCTCCTTTCCCTGGAGAGGCTGCAAGAAGCACTCACTTCCTGGCACTCAGCTTGATGGTGAAGGGGCAGCCCCGGGGGTCCACCTCGAAGGCGGTGGGCTTGCTGCTGGCGGCGGGCCGGCAGCCGTACTTGCAGTGGATGAACAGCTCCCCGATCTGCTCGGCCACCGCGATGTTGTTCACCACCACCGTCAGCTTGGCGTTGTCCACGGGGCACTTCTCTGCCAGGGAGGGAAGGGGGCACGGTCACTGAGGGCTCAGACAGGGCACAGCATTTCTAACAGCTCCTGGGTGGAAATTGGGTTTTTCTGCTTTCTCTGGTGAGGGGTCATGGGAAGAGCTGGGAATGTTCACCCAAGGTCTACGAGCTGTTATCTTTGGTTTGTCTTGGGGCTTGGAAAAGTTCCAGTTTATGTGAATCCCTAATGATTTGAGGGAGCTGCCAATGAAAGAAGCCCCCATTGGTTCAGACTGCCTTGTGCTGGGTGAGTGTGCACAGACAGTGAGCACAAATCACCAGAGGCCCCAGCCATAACCTGCTCCTCACCCAGCCCTGGGCTCAGCTCCTGCTGCCAGCAACCACTGAAACCCAGAATCCTTTAGGTTGGAAAAGACCTCCAAGATCATCAAGTCTTGGACTGATCAGCACCTGCTCAACTGAGCTCTGCCACATCCAGCTGCTTCTGGAACACTCCAGGCATGGGGATTGCAACTGCAAAGGCTTTTGCTACACATCTGTGGGTCGGGGTTGATACAGCAGAGCACAGTGAGGGGATTAACATGCAAAGCAGAGGGACCTCTTGCTTATGGAACACAAAACTCTCTAGGCAGAAAGAGCTGCTGCTTTGCAGGACTCCCCAGGGAGCCTCCTCAGGGCTCGCTGTTCTGGTAATGCCAATGCCTTGGCTCTGTGCTGAACAACAGCTTGCCAAGAGGGGCACAGGCTCGTGCCAAAAAAAGTCTTTTTTTGCAGCCAGAGTCCAACCCAATCAGGAGCTGGTTAGCCCAGGCCAGCAGCCACAGGCTTGGGTTCTCCCAGGTTTCTGGAAGAGCTGGGTGAGCCAAAGCAGCTCAGTGGGGCTCAGTCAGGGGGCAGAGTCCTGGCACTGAGGGATGGGGGAGAAGGGGCTGATGCCAAATGTGGCCCCTGGTTCTTTATCCAGGCAGCCACAGAAAGCTTTCAGTTTGAAATCAGTCAGCTCTGGGTGAGATGTGTATTATCCTGGGATTATCCACTGCATTTTCCAGGATCTGAGAACATCCTGTGCCCAGAAGCAGGGCCCAGCCTTCTCTGCAGTGCCCGTGCTCCAGAGTGCACCATCAGCCCCCAGCCCCTCACTGCTGCAGTGGCACATCTGACTGACAGCTTGCTTTAAGCCCTTTGGACATTTTTCTGCAGGTTTCTCTTTAGGTGAAAGCAAACAAACCAGAAAACAGCAGTGTTTTGGCTGCATCACACAAGAGCAGCTCTGTACTCACCAGATGTTAAGGCACATCTCCTGCAAAACGTGTGCTGTGGAGACAGAGAGGAACAGCAGCGTCAGCGTAAAACCAGAGCTGGCAAATTATTCCCTGTGGCTGCTGATGGGAAAGGTGGGAGATACCAAAGCCTGTGGCTCAGGAGCCTCAGCAGCTGTTGTGCCTGTTTTAGCTCAGCACCACAGGGCAAACCCCAGCTGCTTGCTCAGGCAGCTCAGGGTGAAGCACAGGTCCTGTTTCTGAGAGCACTGAACACAGCTTGGAGCTTTGATGTTCTCCCTGTTCAGGATCAGGCCATGATCATGGTGCAAGCCAAAGCCAGGGGGATGTTCTGCCACACTCTGATATTCGTGGGATCACATGGAATGGTTTGGGTTGGAAGGGATCTTAGAGATCATCGAGTTCCAATTCCCTGCCATGGGCAGGACACCTTCACCAGACCAGGGCTCAGAGCTCCCTCCTGCTCTTCAACACATCCAAATCTTTCCCACCCTCCTCATCTGCACAGGGATTCTCTGCTTCACCCTCCACTGCAGCCCATGTCCCCTGGAAGCCCTTGAGGCAGGGGAAGCCTCTCCCTGTCCTTGCCCTGCCAGCCCATCACATCCATCCCTCTGGAGCCCTCTCAAGGCAGCAGAAGCTGCCCTGTCCTGCTGCCAGGCAGATGGAACAGCTGCTTTGCAAGCCCATTAAATGCTCTGTAAATTTGAGCACTTTAAATAGCTCCCCTCTCCATTCTGACAGTTTAACTTGACAAAGTAGCAAACACAATCTAACACACTAATGAACATAAAGGCTGCAGCATTTCACTGGTCCTGATCCTGTCCTGTGCATTCCCTGGAGCCTCCTCAGCCACATTCCCTGGCCACAGAGCCAGCTCTTGGCAGGGCTCTGAGTCCCCCTCTGGAGCTGTTATCTGCTGCGCTGCTCCCATGGCCTTTTCCTGCCCAGCACAGCTGCACTGAGCTCCCTCCAGAGCTGCCAGAGCAGGACTGCAGATGAAGGCAGGCTGCTTCCTGCACTGGGGTTTTTTCCACATTAAACAGTAAATCTCAGTGTCTCTGGGCAGAGCAGCTTACTGGAATGCTGCAGCCAAACTACAGCAGCTTCCAGCACTTTTGGGGAATAGCACCCTCACTGCAATAAACAATCCTGAGCTCTGCTGCTGTTGCTACAGCCCCATCCTGGTGATCAGAAGCACGTCAGAAGCATTAGAGCCATCTCAAAGCCATCCTTCTTCACAAGCAGCACAGAAGCAGCAATAATATACAGCTTCTATTAAATCCCAGTAAAATGGAATCCAGAAGAATATTCATAATACTCTGTGCCTTTCATTTGAGGATCTCAAATCCCTCTGCAAACATTAACTAAATGAAGCTTCAAGCCATTCTTGTTTTATAAGCAACACTTCCTTCACAACTGAAGCACAGCTATTCCTGGGGTGCCCAGGAGCTCCTGCAGAGCCCTTCCAGAGGAGTTTTTGACCTCATGGAAGCCACAAGAAGAGAGTGAAGATGGCCAGGGCAGGGTGGCTGACAGTACAGCTCTCCTGGGAAAAGCCATCCCACTTTAAGCAAGCCTTAGTTTTGTGTGACAGTCCCCAGGGAGAGACAGAAGGGACAGCCCAGGCTTGGCTCTGGCTCACCCAGGATATTTGGGAGAGCCCTGCCTTACCCCACAGGTTGTGATGACGGGATCCTTAAACACACTGCAGCACAGCTGGCAGCACAGCTTCACGGACGGCTGCTCTGCAAACACCAGGGGCTCCTGCAGGGCACACAGAGGGACACACACAGCCTGGGTTAGTCCAAACCTGCAGCTCTGCAGGAGGAATAACACAATCCCTCAGTGGTGAGCCTCAGGGAGCCTGGGGCACACCGAGGGTTTCATCATCTCACACAAAATTCTGCCTGGATCTGCTGGGGAAGAATTAACTTGGGAATAGCTGGAGACCCTCAGCTCATCACAAACTGGGGGCCACCAGCATGTGGCAGGATCAGCACCTGACAGCAAACTGCACAGACCAATTTCTTTGCCAATGCTTCAAGTCACCAGAACTGCACTGGCTGGGCTTTGTCTTTGGCTGGCCTGAGCACAGAGTTGTCAACATTGTACTAAGCCTGAGCTTAAGAGCAATTTTAAAGCAGACTGAGCTCTTGTGTTTTTGAAACATTCTGAAGGAAGAGCTCCTTCACTCCTTAGGAAGCACAAACAGTGTTGTTTCTGCTGCAATGGGCCTGTCTCTCCAGTTTGGTTTACCAACTAGGACAGCCAGCACAGGGCTCCAAGCACGTCCTCCCAGAGCACCACAGCTCTCCATGCTCACACTTCAGAGCATTTCTAATCAATCTCTGCAGGTCGCTCTGTCTTTTCATCCTGTGCTGCTCTCAGAAATGCAAACACAGCCCCCTGGGCTCCCAAATATGAAACACACTCTTATCCCAGATCAGTGGCAGAACGCTGCCTGACCTTTTATTCATTCAGTTTGGGGTTGGTTACTGGGTCACAAGCTAATCTCAGTTTAAAAGTATCCTCCCCCAGCATGCAGACAATTCCTTGCACCCTCCTGGGGCTTACAGTCAAGCCTGTGGGGTGCCATGCAGCCCTGAATGGGGATGGGGCTCCAATCCATAGGGAATTGTATTTCTCTTGCTGCCTGGGGCCAGACCACCAGCCTGAGCCTTGCAACCCGCCCTGCTCTGCTGCAGGGCCAGGGAATCACAGGGCAGGACTTTGCAAAGACTTACAGTTTTTCTGGGAAGCAGAAAAGCCTCCCCATTGTCCTCTCTTTCCAGGCAGGGAAACGGTACATGAGGAAGCAAAGTCAGTGGTGGAAACAAAATTAAAAGCAGGAGTGTGAGCCAGGCACCGCACTGCCCGCGAGAGTGCTCACGACAGTCCACTAAGTTACTCTTTTGACACTGAGCTTCCTAATCCTGCTCCTTGAGACAATCCCAAATACCTACTGGCTCCTCCTCTTCCTCATGGAGTGAGAACGTGGAGCGCAAGGACATGTTGGACTCGGAGTGCAGGGAGCGGACGGAGATCGCGGAGTCGGAGCGGCGCGGGGTGCTGATGGGAGGCTGCGGACACAGAGCACCTCTGGTCAGTGCAAGTCATTCCCAAAGTCCAGGAAAAGCCTTCACCTTCAGTTTTCCCCCTCCACAACACTCAGCTGCTCCACTCCCAGCTGCACTGAGCGGCCCTGCACCGTGCCCACACAGGAACCACTCGGGTTTAGCTCCCTAAGCCGGGCTGACATCGCAATTCTGAGCACATCACTTCTCCAAGGTGCATTCCCTGCACACTTACCGTGCACACCCGCAAAGCAACGGCCTGGAAGAATTAATCCTTCATGGAAAGCTCTGCAAATCTCCCCCAGAGACTGCTCCAGCTCCTGCAATGTCTCTAATCTCTGCAGCAGCACTTGTTGTTGCACTCACTATCTAACTTCTGCCAAATTTCTTTGCGTAAGTGTGGAGACTTCCTTCTATTGAATTCTCTGTGAGCCCGGCTCTGCCGCTTCCTGCTCGGGGGCAGACACCCCCTGCACCAATCCAGAGAGATCCTCTGCCTACAGCAGCCTTGGGATTGGCTTTGAGGGACTGCTGCTGCTGGAGTATTAGCCAGCAGCACGTTTCCCAGGGTGGAATATCAACCATCAGCACGTAGCCAAGGTGCCACTCGGTGTCAGAGCACTCCTGGACACTGCAGACCATGGGGGGACTGGATTTGAGGATCCAGTGTAACTGGGAGCACAGCCAGAGTGGGGTTACAGTAATTTCACAATTATAAACTGCACTTCCAGGCGCCAGCAACTTTTCATTCTTTGTCCATACATAAGCCACACCTGATTGTAACCCGCACATTACAATATAGAGTGTGATAAAAGGTATCTGTTCTGTCACCATCTGCTGAGGGTGGGGCAGTGATCCTGATCTCCGTGGGAGATATTCTGCTAATGGGCATCCATTGAAACCAGGCAGGGCAGTGTTCTTTATCTCATGGGATATCTCCTGTTCATGGCCATGGTTTATAAACCAGGCAGGGCATTGTTCTTTATCTCCATGGGATATCTCCTGTTCATGGCCATGTTTATAAACCAGCTGGGGCAGTGTTCTTTATCTTTTCACAACCCATCCTTCCTCCAGCCAGTCATTTTCTGCTCATGGCCATTGAGTCCCACTGTGGCACTGATAAAATTACTGCATCCCATTGGGAGTTGCTCCAGCCAGGGGGAAGAGCCCAACATTTCTTACCAAGATAAAAACAGAGGTTTTGGGACACTAAGGGAGCCCCTTTCTCCACTGGACTCCAGAGGAAAACCGGATTTCTCCACATCACCACTGGAGCTCCGGAGGGAAACTGCACCTTGTACAGGAGCACTGCTCCAGCTGAGCCACATCTGTCACTGCAGGAGGATGCAGCCACCATGGGATGGGACTGCTGCCAACACCCTGCCTGACGGGTGTCAGGCTGTACTCTGACTGTGTCAGGGTTTGGGGTTTGTTCTTTGTGGTACTGTATTTCTATTTTCCCTAGTAAAGAACTGTCATTCCTATTCCCATATCTTTGCCTGAGAGCCCCTTGATTTCAAAATCATAATAATTTGGAGGGAGGGGGTTTACATTCTCCATTTCAAAGAGAAGCTCCTGCCTTTCTCAGCAGACACCTGTCCTCCAAACTAAAACAGCAACTTTTCATTCTTTGTCCATATATAAGCCACACCTGATTATAAGCCACACTTTGGGTTCGGACCAAGATTTTAGTCAAAATGGTGCGGCTTATAATCGTGAAATTACTCTGGAAGAGATGCTGCTGGTGGGCTGGACAGGTGCAGAGAGGAGGAATAAAGGTCTTCAATGAGCAGAATGGATGCTTGGACAAAGAAATGGAGGAATGAAGCCAGAAGCTTCAGACACAGCATGATGGATGAGCATCTGCACGTGTCCCACTCTCCAAGGCTTGGCTGCAGCCTCTGTCACTCTCCAGCCCTGAGGAGTGCTGGCTGGAGGGAGTTCTGGAGATCTCTGGCTGCCCACTGGAAAAGGGACTCCCTGCTCTGGCACTGCCCAGAGAACAGGGAAAGCTGCACAGACCAGACTCTGCTGAGCTCCTGTCCTGCACCTCGTGAGAAAAATGCTTTTTGTGTTCCATCTGAGCCTCAGGAGCTGCATTCTGTGAGCCTGCCCTGGCTGAAAGGGGCTGACATCAGACCCAAGGACAGACAAAGGCAATGCAGGAGGGCAGTGGGGCCAGCAGGAAATTCAGCAATGAAAGCTGCAAGATGAGGTTCAGAGGCTGCTGCCCTGCCCAGAGACAAAGCATTCTGCAGTCCCAGTGCAGCCTGGCTGGGCTGCAGGAGAGCAGCAGACCAGGATCCTGCTGGTTCCTCACACTGCTCTGCTGCTTCATTTTTATGATCCTGGGCTCCAAGGAACTCAGAAATGCTGCATCTGCTTAGAAGTTAAAGCATAAATGTCTTTCCCTTAAAGACAGTGTATTTATTGACTAAATACATAAACCTTACGGAGGAATGGCTATAACAAAATAAATCCATTTTATGTGTATCCATTCATTTTATTATTTTCCTCCACTAGTAGCAGAAATTATTAAAATAACCAGAATGACTGTGCACAGTTCCCACTCTGGAGGTGACAGGGGGTGAGGGCAGCAAAGGCAGGCTCTGCAGGGAGGCAGGTTTGTCACCAGCCACATCCAGTGAGGATCACCAGCAGAGAGGGGGGACTGCAGCATTCCCAGGAGGCAGGGGTGTGGGACACAGGTTTGTGTAAGCTGTGGGCTCAGCTCCCTGTGCCCTGGTTTGGATAATGCTGATGTTCACTGCACAGCAGAGAAGGGGATGTGCTGAGAAGGATCCCTCACTCCCCCTGGGCACAGAATGGCAGAGGCTGTGCTGGCAGCTCCAGACCCTCTGGGCATCTGCAGCTTTGGTTTTGCCAAGCAAACAAGGATAAAACTCAAGAGACCTCATTTCTGCACTAAACATCAGGCACACCTTCAAACAGCCCAAGGATGGAGCTCTCAAACACCAGATGGAAGATGGAGAATTTTTTGCTGGCAATTCAACCCAGCCTCAGGCTCAGAGGTGAAGCTCCCTGTAAACAACATCCCTTGGACAGCCAGGCAGCCTCCATCCACAGTGTCCCACTGCTCCAATATTCAGCTGCAATCTTTGGCTGCATCACCCCAGCCACAGGAGCAGGCACAGGAGGCTCCAGCACAGCCCTGGCTCCAGCTCCATCAGGCTCAGCAAGGTGGGAAGCTGTGGCACTGTGTCCAGGAAGGATGACAGCTCAGTAATCCCTGCCCTGCACACAGAACACACTGCTCTGCTTTTGTTTCATTAACAGCAGCTTTACAAGGGAAGAAAAAGGGGTGGTAGAGGTCACAGGAGGGCTCTGACTTGTCTCCAACTGTCTCTCTGATGGCTGAGAAGCCCTTGGCAGCTTCTGGAGGAGGGAAAACTCAGTGATGAGGAAGGGAAATCCCAGATTATTTCTTGACAAAGCAAATGAAGCTTCCTTAAGAGGGTTAGTGAGTGTGCCTGGAGCAGCAGGCAGAGCAGGACCGAGGCGGTTCTGGTTTGTCAGCACCTCACACTGCTTCCTCAACCACTCATTAATCCTCTCACTATTTTTGCTAAAGAATATTTAACACTCCAGGGAAAGTGGGCTGAGACTGTCCAAGAGGATTGAAGCTGGCTCCCAGCAGAGATCTCCCCCATTCTTGGCTGCACACCACAGTTTGTTACAGTGGGGTTTTCAAAGGAGTCAGGGAGTTTCATTATCAGACCTGGCTAAATGAAATATTCACAGCATCCCCTCCTCTGGAAAAACCCTCCCCTCTGCCCTGTGAGAACTGCCCAGCTTGTGAAAAGGGCACTGTGAGTCCAGCACTCAGCACACAGGGTCTGTGCTGACAGCCAGGGGTGGCCTGAACACCGGCCCAGCTCGTGGGGTCAGTGGTGGGCTGGAGAGCTGCACTTGCCAAGGACACCAGGCAAATTTTCAAAGGACTTGTTTGAAAAAAGACCAACAACAAACAAAACCCCCCACGGGCTCACATAAAACACAGCAAGATCTCTGAGCAACAGAAGGAACTTTATAGGATGCTGACAATAAAATTCTTTGCAATCTGGTGTCAAATTTATTTTAAGAAGTGCTGCAGCTCCACACTGGTGCTGACCCCAGTCTAACTCCAGCAGCAATGATCCATTTATGCCTGGCTTGGAAATTGGGTCTTGTAGACTTAGTCAGGTTACAAATGCTTAAATTGAAGTTTGGTGCTAACATGTTTAGATGTGAACAGAGCTTGTGGTGTGAGTTGTGGCTGGAGCACCAGGGACAAGAGAAGGTCCAGCCTCGGAGCTGTCCATCCTTTCACCCAGGTTTGCTTTGCTGTTGCTCTTCTTGATTTAATTGATTTAGCTGATTTAATTTCTCACCAAGCAGCTAACCCTGGAGCCTGTGGAATCACTAAATTCCCCAAAAAGAACTACCTCAGAAGTGAGTGAGAAAACTGGATACAAAACTGGGAGCTGCCTTACTACCAAGATATTGGGAGACATGGGAATGGTTTGTGTGGGAAGCCCAGCACAGCCCACAGTGTCCAACATCCCACTCTGCAGGTTCCAAACCCGCTCCCTGTGGTCAGAAGCCCCATCTGGAGGTGGGAATAGGAATGGATTCTCTGCAGAGCCAGCTGGGATCCATCCAACACGGAGAGTGCCTGGCCCCAGTCACAGCCCAGACATCCCTGGCAGGGGCTGTTTCCTCCAAGCTCCCTGCTGTCCCAGGAGCCAGGTACCTCCTCCCAAGGAGGCTCTGGGATTTGTAGTTCCCAGGCTTTGGACCCACATAACAATTTTAAGCAGTGTGAAAAGCAGCAGGAGCATCTCCAGCCTGAAGCCCAGGTCAGACTGAGCTGCTTCCCCAGGGCACCAACCCCGGGAGCAGCCAGGATGCTGAGGCTGGTCCTGCCTCTGTAACACAGACAATGATGAGGGAGGCAGAGCAGCCCAGAGGAGCTCCAGGCACCTCTCATTTCACTCCTGATCAGCTCAGGCAGCCAGGAAGGTCCTGACAACACCTACCATGCCATCATCCTCGTCCCGTGGGGAGTAGGTGAGGGTGCTGGAGGAGGACGGGGTCCGACGGTGCTGCTTGAAAGTGTTGGTCCCGTCAGCTTTAAAGGGAGTGCAAAAACAAAAACAACCATTTAGGCTCCTCAGAAACATTCCCAACCTATGGGACAGCCTCTGTAGCTGTAAGTGTTCCTTACAAAAGGGATTCTCTGATGCTGGCTCATGACTGGATGTATCAGCACAGGCAGAACAATCCTGATCTCTGAGAGCTTGCCCAGAAAACAGCACAGGTAATTTTCTGTCAGGTCCACAGGTTAAAAATACTATTAAAAGGAAACTTTATACTCCCACATATCTCAGTCACCAATAAAAATTGCCTGGATCCAGGGAGGTCTGGATATCCCTGAGGCACAGGGGAGCCAGGCTAAATTAAATATGAAATATTTGTGTAGAGATCATGTAACCAACTCTTATATGTATAAAAGTCTGAATGTAAATATTCAGGAGTCCAAAACCATCCAGAGTCCAGGACAAATGTAATCCAAACATTCTTCTTGGGAAGATGTTCATTTCCTTATCAAAATCAGTGTCAAGACTTTTTGTCTCTATTAAAGGAAGGATATTTGTATTCCAAAATGAAACCAGCCCTCTTCCCACATTCACCCCATGTGCCAAGGCTCCCCTCACCTGCTGAGCTTTGGGGAACAAGGCACAGGAATTGGAAATGAGCAGGGACATTTGCATCCCCTCTTGTCTGAGCTAAAAATGGCCACAGGGTTTTACCAAAGCTCCAGAGTGACTCACAGTCAGGCACAGAAGGAAAATGGAATTTTCAGCATTGGTGATGATTGTCACAGGAATCAATAAGATTTGGTGCTGAGCTCAGTATCAAACCCTGTTGCACTACTCTGTTTTCAGCAAGGGTTTCCCAGTGCTACTGCTCAGGAGGAGAGAAAATTCCTGTGCCTGTGTCAGGACACCTGGGCTGCACACCACCAAACCCAGCCCCTCAACACCTGCTTAATGACCAGAGAGATTCTCCCAACAGCTTTATGGTCTGTAAAGGAACACCAACCACCCTGGAATCACACCCAGTACACATGAAACACTCACCCTTTGTGATGGTGGTCACAGCAGAGAAGGCTGGTCCAAAAGTTGTTTCCATTCTTGTCTGAAATATTGAAAAAAATGAATGTCAGGGCACTTAAAGCCTTCACACACTGCCTGAGCTGAGTATAAACACTGCATACATATTCCTGGCTTTTATCTGTGAATAGTGAGTCTTTTAAGTGGCAAGAAAAGCCCTGTCCCTGTCCCCTTACCCCGTTAGTGTTCTCAGAAGAAGCGATGTTTGTTGTGCCACTGGAGAATCGATTGTAGCGAGCGTTCTTGTTTGAGCTCATAATCTAGGCCAGCATCTGTTAGTCATGGGAAGCTTGCTCTGTGGAAGAAGAAGGACACAAAAGGGAGTTAGGCTTGTTGTGGGTGTTTTCCTGGGCTCAGAGTGTTTACCTAAACTCACAAAAACCTGGATTTTCAGAAGCAAGAGGAAGGACAAAGATTCCTTCAAATTGTTCCTGGGTGAGTGCTCAGCATTTTTAAATATATGATTATCTTTTAATAAGAGCCTCATTTCTCTCCCCACCACCATTTCATTAGGCTCAAGTTTGCAAAGTTAAGAATTCCACAATAATCTGCAGAAACAGGACTTGGCTTTCTTTAACCTCTGCTGAAACCTGATACTGCTCCAGGGCACAACTCTGCTGCTGTCCCAGCAAACCTGACAAGATGCTCTCAGTCTCCTTCAGAGCCAGGATACCCTCAGGAAGGAGCTGCAGCTCCTCTGCCATCACACAGAGGTGCTCATGGCTCAGGAAGGAGTTTCCCTCAGAGAGGACAAAGCTCAACCTGGGGGTCTCAGGTGTTCCCAGCAATTTTTCTCTTATCTGGGAGTGACAAATCCTAAATCTCCAAGCTCTTTATAAAAACACCACTGTGATTTCTTCACTTTACAGAAAGGGAAACTGAGGCTCAGAGAGAGACAGGACCCCAGCAGGCAGCTGTGACTGGGATTTGGGCAGGGATTCCCATTTTCCTGCTGGGCACATCCTGCACACACATTTTAAACACTGCAAAGGTGACACCGAGCTGTCCTCAGCCAAGGCTCTGCTCAGGGCCTGACACAGCACTCCTGGTGCTCCCTGCAGCTCTGGATCCAACAGATCCACATCCTGCCAGGCAGCCAGGAACAGCAGCAGCAGAATCCTGAGCAGGGAATTGCTGCTCAGCTCTAAACTCTGAGAATGGTCAAAAACTATAAAAAAATCAGAATTCTGAAGAAAAACCAAACAAACAGAAACCCTGAAACCAAACCCAAAACCATCTGAAAACCAGGGATCTGGGTAATGTTTTCCACACACGTGACAGCACTGTCCTGGCTGCCTGCAAATGCCAGATCCCTGAGGAGATGCTGAGCACAGAGTCTGGAGCTGTCTCAAAAGCAGCAGGAATGAGGCAGAGTTGTGCTGCAGCATCAGGGAGACCTGCAGAGTTCAAAGCTGGCCTCCAGCAAGCCAGGAGTTTGGCTCAGGCCATCAGATCCTTTTATTGCTGAGGGCAGAGGGAGGGTGGGAGAGGGCAGACAAAGGGTTTGGGCCACTGGCCCCAGAGATGAGAGCCCCACTGGCTCAGCCTCTCTCCCTCTGGCAGCCTTGGATGCTCTCAGCTTCCTCCCAGCAGAAATTCCCCCCTTCTGCAAGAGCCTGAAGATTCCCCTTTTGGAGTACAAAGGCTGAAGATGAGAGGTCTCCAGCTGGGGTCTCCAGATGATGCAGTGCTCATAAATTAAGCAAAGTAAATATTTCCAGGAGCCGTGGCACAAACTGCTGTGTTTCCTGGGATTTCCCAACTCAAGGCTGCATTATCTCATGTCCAATAACACATGCACCCCTAAAATTCCCCTCTCCACAGGTTCCCTACATCCAGCAGTACAGCTGGGCTCACCACACTCATCTGGAAAAGGGAGTCAGAGCTCTGCTCCTACCATTATTGGATAGAAATAGAGAAATATTCAAATTTCCAGGGATAGGAATCCACGCAACACCTACCCACACACCCTTCATCCTGCAGGAGCAGGGAGATGCTCCCACTTCCTCAGCCATGTCACTTAAGGTTAAGGGAACCTTGCATATCAAATATTCCTCCTGGGGTTCAGGGCAAACAGTCGTTCCCAGATGGAAAGAGAGGAAACCCACCCTGATGGAGGATCATGGGCTGTCTGGAGACTCAGGCAGAGCTTTGTTCCCTCTCATTTTCAGGGTATGTATCACCTTCAGATGGAACAGATGGAGACTCAAGCAATGGGAAAGACACAGAGACAGGAAAACAGAAATGGGGATAAACTGACAGCATGAGGAGTTCTGTGATATCACTGAAGGCTGGATCAGATGTGCCACAAGGAGTGACTGCAATGACCCTTCAATCCCTGCCTGGGAACCTCCAACAAACCCAAAGTGGGGAAGGGAATGTGGAATACAGGGATTTTCCACTCATGGTTACAAACATGACCTGTGCCTGCAGCTTGGCTGAGCAAGGTGCTGCAGCAGCAGCAGGAGCCTGCTCCTGTCTGCTCTGAGCAGAGACCAGAGGAATGTGAGCAATGGAAAAAATGTCGAGCAGAATATCAGCCAGGCTGCACAACAGCACAGCAAGATCTGACTCCAGCCCAAACCTCTGCACCCACCACACACAGCAGCTCTTCAGCAGAGCAGATTTCTCTCCAGAGCATTGCCTGACAAGCTCCTCACACCCTCCTTTCCATCTGACAACCTTTTCCAACTGATATCAAAGAATTTAAAAGGAGGTAGAAAGGAGCTGATGGTGTCAACACTAATACCAGCTTCCTACATCAAAGATTTCTGCACCGCTGCTTGGCATCTGAACCCTGCCAGCTGCACTGTCCTGTGCTCCCAGGGCTGGAGGATGAGTGTCCCTCTTGGGTGGCTGGTGTTGGGAACCCAGCCTGGGATCCAGATTCTCCTTGCCTGGACTTCATTTTGATTTTTTTTTTAAACATGCAACATCAGTGTTTTTTGCAAAGTAAACAAAGAGTAATCTTCCCTGGAAAAAGGAAGCTGTGGGTAAATCCTACAGCTGATCATAACCAGATGTGAGGGGGGGCAGGGATAGGTTTCAGCATTTGCACATTGCAGGGATCAACTCGAAGATTTTGAGACTCAGAGAGAAGAAAAGCCTTAAAATCCTACTGTAGTAATCCAGGCAAGAAAAAAACCCAACCACCAGTTGCTGCAGAGACAGCAGAGGGGGAAGCAGAGCTCCTTTTCCCACTGCTGAGGGGAGATCCAACAGCATCAGCCACACATCACCCATGGCTGCACCTCAGAGCTGGGAGGAGAATCAGGACCAGCCAGGCTTGGCTAATTCCCCCTCTCTGCCCACTGGAGCTCTCTCTGAGGTAATTCACCCCCAAGGAAACTGCTGGGCTGGCAAATTGTCCCGCAGCAGGACAGAGGGAAAGGCAGGCAGGGTTATCCTGGAGCAGCTTCTGGCTGACTGAACTTCCTTATCTCACAGCTTGGGTATTTATGGCGTAAGACACGAGCTTCTGTTCCTCTTACAACACTCTCAACAAGCAGGGTTACACATCCTTCTGAGTATTGGCACATCCCCAGGGAAGTTCTCTGACAAAAGCACCCACAGCTCGTGGGACAAGGACAAGGTGCCAAGGTGTTTGTGGCTAATTAACCACATTAACTGCTCTGGGACCAGCAGCACCTCAGGTGCACCTCACCCTGACCAGGACTATCAGCATCTGGTCTGACCTGTACAGCACAGGCTGTAAGAATGCAGAGCTGCAGCAGGTCCCTGGGGCAGACACATCTCCATGGACACCCCTCAATGGACACTGGACCCCACTGGTCACTCCTCAGCTCAGGGAGCACCTCAGGGAATCCCTGGGGCAGACATCTCTCCATGGACACCTCTCCATGGACACCCCAAATGGACACTGGACCCCCCTGGTCACTCCTCAGCTCAGGGAATCCCTGGGGCAGACACCTCTCCATGGACACCCCTCAATGGACACCCCTCAATGGACACTGGACCCCACTGGTCACTCCTCAGCTCAGGGAATCCCTGGGGCAGACACCTCTCCATGGATACCTCCCCATGGACACCCCCAATGGACACTGGACCCCACTGGTCACTCCTCAGCTCAGAAAATCCTTGAGGCAGACACCTCTCCATGGACACCTCTCCATGGACACCCCAAATGGACACTCCCAATGGACACTGGACCCCACTGGTCACTCCTCAGCTCAGGGAACACCTCAGAAAATCCCTGGAGCAGACACCTCTCCATGGACACCTCTCCATGGACACCCCAAATGGACACTCCCAATGGACACTGGACCCCACTGGTCACTCCTCAGCTCAGGGCTCCCCAGCACTGCTGACTCAGCTGGTTCCAGCTCCAGGCTGAAGATGGTGAATAAAAACCAGAAGTGAAATCACCACATCTGCAGGTGACACTCAGCTCTTGCCAGCAGTCAACACCAGCTGGTGGTGAAGAACTTATGAAACACCCCACAAAACTAAGGAGACAAAGAGGCTGTAGACAAGCTGAAATCTAAAAGACATGACCCAGCAGGATATTTCTTACACTCTTCAGATGTCAGTCAGTGCAGGAAGGACATAAAACATGAACAGAAGTTCAGCCTTACTGACAGGATGTGGCACTTCCACCTGATGAATCCGTGGAACAGTTCTTTTACTGTTTTTAAGTTTTTCTTATAAGTCACATGATTTTTTTTCTGAGAGACCATAATTGTACTGAGCTGTCATCAATAAAAATAAAAGGGATATTTTTAATTGCTGCTGCTTTTACCAGCGCTTGCACTGACTGCAGGACTGAGAGCACATTGAACAGCTGTTTGAACACTGCCATGCCTTTGAACAAATGGAGTTCAGAAAGGAAAAGCATTTCATATGGTGCTTTTCCTAAAGGATAATGAAGCCTTGGGATAGAAGAGTACTTGCAATGCTTTATGTTAAAACCTGAAGCTGCAACTTTCAAATGTTCCCATAGCTGGATCAAAAGTGATTGCTCTGGTGAAATGAAGCACCTCAATTTTCCCAGAAAAATAAAATTAAATTAGAAGTTAGAGGCCAATATTCAGTGCTGTTCCATGACACAAAAGCTACATTTGAAGCTTTATTTCCATTTCAGGTAACCTGGGAGGATCTACCTACAACACCATTTTTGTTATGCAGCCCAGTTCTGACCCTGCAACCGAAATTGTCCTGTGTGGGCTCAGCACCTCCTCAATCACTGCTGGGCAGGAACAGGCACATTCACAGCTCTGCCACACAAGCATCTTAATCAAAAGGTGCTTTAAAAGTTGTGTGCTGTGCCTCTCACAGCTTGTGCTCTTCCACATCCTCCCTCAAAGAACAGACCCCTTCTGAGACCATCACATTATTAAATTGTGGGTTTGGTGAAGGAAAAAGAACAAAACCCCAGCCAAGCCCTGACACCATCAACATCCTCCCCCTCCAAGGTAAAAATCTCAGTCCTGCTGCAGCTCCTCAGGAGGGAACGGCCAACTCTGAGCAAGGCACATCCTGATAAAAGATATCACACTTCTCATCAGCTGAGAACAGCCAGCACTCAACCACAACTGGGGCTCACTGGTGCTCCTCAGAGCTGTCTGGCAGAGAGAACAAATGCTGCCCATGGGGTCCTGGGGCTGGCTCAGCTCTGCTGCAAACCTGACAGACACAGGGGCTTGCAACTCAACTGGAAACCCCTGAAGTCATGGCAGGGCAGCAGCAAAGACTGGGGGATGGAGAAACTTAGTGTCTGTCCTTCCCAGGAAGGCAGAGGAATTTTGTCTCACCTGGATTCTGTTCTCCTGGAGTTCTGCTAGACCCAAAGCAATCAAAGCTCCTCTCTCCTGTATTCCCAATTTCCAACTTTTTTACCTTATGGATGGCTGCACTGCATCCTGAGGAAAGCTGTAACCACCCCACCACACTATGGGATTCTTCCAGATTAAAGTCATGGGAAACCTGAGCCCATAGCCATGACTCAAAAAGCTCAAAGCATCACTTCCACCCCCTGCTCCCCCCAACATCCTCCAAAGTTTTGACACCTCGTGACACACACTCTTCTCTGCCCTCTGGATGCAACTAGAACACTTGAAAGATCCAGCCGAAATGCCTCATCTCCTTCAGAAAAAAAACAAAAACACATCCAGCAGATTCCAGTCACCTGCTTTTTTCTTTTTTTTTTTTTTTTTTTTTTTTTGGTACAGTTTCCTTGGACTTTGCCACTGAGAAAAAGCAGGAGGCACCTGTAGACACCAACACTCATCAATCAAATTAGTGATCCTGGGAGAAACAGCACCAAATCCTTGATTCCCAAAGAGATCAGGGGATGTGAACACTTCCACCATGGCAAATCTAGTGACAGCTTTGATAGAGAAGCACCACTCAGTGCCCCACAACCCCCAAACACCATGGATTGAACTCTCCCCAGGGTGACTCAGAATTCCAGGGGAGGCAGCAGGACACTGCCTCTCCTCACAAACTTGGCTTGTGTGCTCATACCGAGGATTTCCCACTTCTCCAACACCAGAATAACCTCAGGACACACTGGCTGGGTTGCTGCAATCGAGCACTCCACGCCCTTGCAAAGGTCACTGTGAAGGATCACAAAATAAACAGGACAGGGCTCCAGCTGCTGGACACACCACAGGTACCCCCTTCCAAAGTGCTGCTGGACTCAGGTACCTCCTGCTCTGCACTGAGGGATGAAAACAATCCTTTCCTCACTGCTGAAGGGGAGCAGCTTTCCCAGGAATGCTGCCTGACATTTCTCCCAGGAGGAAACTCACCCTTGGCCATCCCGGCGCGGCGCAGCCCGGCAAGGTGCCACCACCATGCCCAGCTCCTGAGCTGTGCACGGGCTTTTCCTCGGCCAAAATGCTTCTTCCGCTCCGTGTGTGCGTGTGTGGATCGCTCCCCAGTGATGTAAACACAAAGGCATGCGGAGCAGTGGGCGATATGTAAATCCAGCTGGAAAATCCCACAGCTCAGCCAATCTCCGTGCTGCCTCCCAGCTTTGCCCTGCTCCGGGTTCAGTTTAGTGCAGGAAAAACAACCCTCTCCTAGCACACATGGGTTTATATTCCCCTGAGACAGACAAGTCCTTCGCTTGCTTTAAGGGGAGTTTGAGTTTCTCACCCTCTTTTACAGTTCCCAAACTATTCAGAATTCTGAATAACAAACAGCAACACGCTCTCTGCCTGGAGAGGGAAACCCAGTTAAGCAAGACCAGGCACAAAAAGGCAGAGCTGGGGAGAAGGACTCATCCAAAACACAGACACTGATGGTGGTGGGGGACTTTTAGTGCCAGGACAGCCCATCCCACAGCTGAGGCTCTCCCAGGCACAGGCACTGAGGCTCCAGCCCCCAGGACACCTTGTTAAAAGCAGGGAGGTGAAGCTCCAAGCTCGGGCAGGAGCTGAATGGGTAATTTGGGGGGCTGCTGCCTTAGGCTCAAAGAAAGGTGAGATGGACCCCTGTGAGCAGCCAGCTGCCTCCCTCCTTGTCCCAGCTGTCCCTGCTCCCCCAGATCCAGCCCATGGCCACAGGGAAGTGCTGCTGTGTGCCCCACCATGCCCATGGCAAAGGGGCACAGGCAGGGAAGGGACAGCAAAGGGAATAAAAACTGGGAGGGAAGAGTTCCAACAGACTGAACATGGCCACGTAATGCAAGTACTGGAACTCAGGAAGGATTTTCTGTCCAAGGCACTCCTGGCACACCTGGGCTTGGCTGATAACCCGTGAGAAAGGTACAGTCATGCTCCAGGAAATCCCACACTCGGAGCCAGCAGGGCTGGGAAGGTCCCTGGGAACAGGGGAATGCTCAGCCCTCGAGGTGACCCCAGTGAGGCTGCAAAGGGCTCAGCAGTGCCCAGGGCAGAGCTGGCACACCGGGCTCTGCCACCATCCAGAGCCTGCAGGGCTGCCTGAGGGATTGTGGAGCCCCAGGAAAGGAAGGGCTGGCTTCAGGCAGGGGACACAAGCTCCCAGGTGATGTTCACACATGGCTCCAGGACATCAAAGGCTGTGCTGCCACAGGAGGGCTCACCCTGGGATCCCTTGGGTCAGGAAACCAAACCATCCAAAAATTTTTTGGATATTTTTTTTCCTTCCTTGAGTCCAATCAATATGAAAACCCCTGTCTGAGTGTTAGCAGTGAAGGAACCAGCATCCCCTGACTGGAAACACCACTGTGGCCCAGGTTTCCCACTCCCACAGGGTAAAACCCTCTTCCCTCAGGCAGTGTCACCTGCACACAAACCAAAACCCAGCACTGGAGCTTTCTGGATGGATTCAGCCTGTCCCTTCCCTGCTCCAGACAGGGGACCCCAGGACCTGGAGGGAATCCAGCAGACTGCAGACAGTGCCTGCTCCTGCAGCTTCCTGCATGATTTTAGGAATTTCCCTTGCCAGGGGAGGTGCAGGTTGGACATCAGGAGGGATTTCTTCATGGAAGGGGGTGTCAGGAATCGGAAGGGGCTGCCCAGGGAGGTTTGGAGTTCCCATCCCTGGACATGTCCAAGGAATGCCTGGATGTGGCACTCAGTGCTCGGGGCTGGGATCAGGCACAGGGTGCACTCAGTGGTCTTGGAGGTCTTTTCCAACCTGAACAATTCTAGGATTCTGTGATCTCACACTATTTTCACTCATCAAGGGCTTTCTGGAACCATCCTTCACCCCCAAACCCTCTCCTGCAAGCTCCACCATCCTCGCTGTGGCTGGAAGCTGAAACCACTGGCACACAAACACTTGAGGCCAAAATGCAGCAGCTGTTTAAGAGGAACCCGACTGCTCAGTGCAGCCTGAAAACACATCGCTGGGGGGAAAACACACAGGGAGGCAAAATTAGAGTGCTGGGATTGAAACAAAGGCAGAGCTACATGGTCAAAGTGGAAAAAACAACGGCTTGGTCACAGTTCTTAACACAGCTACGCCAGGCAGGGACAACAGCCTGGACCTGGCGCGTTATGGACACACCAAACCCAGCTCTTGTAACACTCACCGGCCCCAGTCGCTGTCCAGAGACCCTAAAAAAAAATCTGAACCCAAGGAAAACCCTCCCCGCTGCCTTTCCCAGCACACCAGCTCCGGGATCTGGCAGCAGCAAAGCGTTTGACAGCGTCTGTCACCGGGACAGCGGCAGGGACAGAGCCCAGGAGCGCGTTTGGAATGAGGAGAGGACGGCACAATCCACAATTCACAATTCACAATCCACAATCCACAATCCACAATCCGCTCCCCGATCCAGACCCGCAAATGTTCTGGGGCAGCTACGGAGACCTAACCCAGGTACCCCACATTTTGTAGGCTGTGAACCCAAAGCCCAGGGAAATGAGGCTGCTGGGAGGGCAGAAAGAACCGGCAGCAACACGTGCTGCGCTCGGACAAGAAATGGAGCGGCAAACGACAAAACTAAACAGAAATAGGCAAAGCTAAGCAGAGTCTGCGATGAGACACAGCGACAACACCGGGAGGGCAGCGGGGGCGCTGAGCGGGATTCACGGGGACGGAAGAACGCAGATGATGCTCGAGCTCCTCTGAGCGCCCCAACAGAGCCGCTGGCACCGCCGGGCACAGCGGGCGGCGGGCACGGGGCAGCCCCGGGAGCCTCCGCCGGCACCTCCCCGGCCCGCGGCCCAGCGCCCCCGGCCCGGCCCGGTCCCTCCCCTCACGGTGCCTCCTGACCCGGCCCGCCCGGCTCCCCCCGGCCCGCCCGTACCTCCCAGCGGCGGCGGCGGCCGCAGCGCCGGTGCCCGGTCCCGGCACATCGCGCCCGGGCCTGCTCCCCCCTGCCGCCCGGCCCGGAAGAGCCGCACCCAGCGCTCCTCGGGACTTGTAGTCCCGCCTGCCGCTTCCTGCCCGCGCCACCGAGCCGCTTGGACTACAATTCCCAACACCCCCCGCAGATTGTCACTCCATGCTACAACCACTGTGGCTACTGGTTCGGCCCGGCCTCCTGCAGTGACCAATCACAAGGCGGCAGCCGCCGCCTCGGGCCACGCTGCGCCGCGCGCCGCCATTGGCACGGAGGAGAGTGGTGGCCAATCAGCGCTGCGAGAGGTGGGGCGGTGGTCACGCCAACGGCTGGTGATTGGCTGTGCCCACAGCAGCCTGACCAATAGCAGCGCCGCAGAGGGCATAAAATATGCAGCGTGGACCATGTGCGTTCTTTTTATTCAAAGGTGCGGGACTGGACTGGACGGGATGGGACGGGCGGGAGCGGGGCCGGTAACGGGGGTATTACCGAGGGCGGGCCGGTGATGATCCAACATTCACCTTTCTGACACCTCGTCTGAGGGCGGCGGGCGGCCGCAGCCCCTGCTGAGCAGCCACGGCTGAGGCCCGCGGAACGCGCGGCCTGGCCGGGCGGGCGGGCCCGCTCCTCCCCTCACGCGCGGCCTTCTCCCCTCAGGGCTCGGCGGGAACCGGCGGCGGCGTCCCGGAGCCTCCGTGCCCGATCCGCGGCGGACCCCGGCGTCCCGAGCCGGTAAAACGCGGTGTCCGTGTTCTGATGTTTGCGGTAAGTGGGGCTGAGCCCCGCGGGGAAATGTTCCTGCTCTGCAACGAGGCGGCTCTTGAAGCGCAAAGAAGCAGCTGCACAATGGGCTGGAGGAAAGAATTCACCGACTTTTACTTTGCCGCATGGGTTTGTTCAAGGTGAATTTCCTGGCAGGGTGGTGGGTGCATTAAATAAAGGGATTTACACTATTAACTCTAGTGCTACAATGTGTAGGTGACGAATTTAAATTTTTTTTGTTTATATATAAAGATATATATTTAAATAACTAAATGTACTAAATATATACTATATATTATATATACTATAATAAATAAACAGTATGAATATGTAATAATATATAATAATTAGTATATTAGATATACTATAATAACTAGAATAATCCTAAGTTAGACCTATAATGTTTTCTCAGTCTCAAGACCAGCCTTATTCATAAATGCTTCACTGCTGTGTTTCTGCTTTGGCTTCTATATAAAGCAAATTTTGTAGGTGAATAAAGTTTTGAAAACTCTGGGTTTTGCTTCTGTTTATCACAGTTTGCACGGGTGACTTGTAAGTCCACAGATTGAAAATGTTGTGTGGGTACCCAGTAGAACTGGAGTGAATTGAAATTTGCTGCACTTTGCTCCTTTCCTTGGAATCTTGGAATCACTTTGGTTGGAAAAGACCTTTGGGACCCAAGTCCAGCCACTGTTCCACATCCACGTGGCTGTTCCATCCCTTTGGGGATGGGGAACTCCAGCACTGCCCTGGGCAGCTGTGCCAGGGCTGGACAGCTCTTTTTTTAGGGAGAAATTCTCCCAATATCCACTTTAAACTGCATCACACCCTGGTTCTGCCATGTGAATCCCGATGGTTTCAAAGCTGAGCTGAAATACTGGAATGACACAGTGCTGTGTGCTTACACAATCAAAACACCGCTGCAGCCACGGAGATTATTAAAAAATTTTATTAACAGGAATGAACCAAAAGCTGTAAACAAGAGCCAGCAGAAATGGGATGCTGCAGGTGAGGCCGAGACCTCGCACATGGCTGGGTGCGCTGAGCAATTAACTGGAATAATTAACGCTGCACTGAGCAATTCCGCGTGGTGGCAGCAAAGGCCCGTGGAAAAAAATCCCAAATGTCTGAGGAGGAGCTCTGGGGCCAGGCCAGTGTGCAGGCACTGGGGGAGAGGGGCTGAGCCTGCTCCAAGTTCAGGTCTGAACCACAGACATGGCTGGGAGGCCTCTGCTGGGAGTGTTCCAAAGGGAAACGTTTCTATTTTCCTCATTTAAAGGAGTTTTTATTGGTTTTAGACCGACACTGAGCAGTTCTCAGCTTGGTAACCCACACAGATGCCAACATGAGGGAGAGGGAAGGTAGCAACCTGACATGAGGAATCCTAATCCATTAAGAATCCTAAATTTTGCTTTTAGGGAGACTCCTTGTCACCTCGGGATGGGGCTGCTGCTCCAAGAGCAGGATGAGGAAACAGTTGTGGAGCTGCCAGGCTGGTCCTGTCCCCCACAAAACCAAATTTTGGGGTGAGGGGGTCCTGACAGGTCCCCAATCACAGAGCTGACCTGGCTGCTCCTGCAGGACTGGCAGCAGGGTTTGCCAGGAATGCAAATATTCCTGCAGGAATGGGTTTTCCACCGCTGATTTTAAAATTTAAATCAGACAATTTTGAGACTCGTCTCTCCCCTAAAATACTATTTAGGGCAAAAAACAAGTTCATTTTAAGATCCCTTTTCATCCTGTGAAGCTGTTGCTGTAGCTCCCTGAGCACTGAAGCTCTGAGCACATGGGAGCTGCAGAGCTCCCTGTGCCCATCAGAAAGGTGGTGCTGGAGCCAAAATCCCAGGAAAAAGAGGGGCAGGGCATCTGAGTCAGCAGCTGGTGCTGGCTGGAGGGCAGAGGATGAGTTTTGCTATTTCATTTGGAGAAGCCACCAAGGCTCAGCACAGTGGGCACCTGCTGATGTGTGCGTGGAGTTTTCAAAGGGAAAAATTGCCAAAGGCCAAACACTTCATCCAGATTCAAATTTGTACTGAGAAGTGCAGCTTGACAAAAAAACAGCCCAAAGCCTGACACAGACCAAAGGGGTGAGGAGGCCCTTGAAGAGAGCTGGCAGGAGTCTGCAGCCTGTAAAATCACTGCCTGCAGCTTCCCCCCAGCTCTCTGCAGTGAAAAGAAAGAGCTGCCCGAGAGAACTTTGAAGATATCAAAGCGTTGTTGCAGTCTGAAAACACCATCACACTTACAGGAAGGTATTTAGAATAAGCTGCAATACATTAGGTTTCTTCTCAAAGTACCAGAAAGGGTGGAAGGAGGAGAAGCAGAGCCTTTCCCAAAGGGATGAACATTCAGGAATCTCTGTACACAGCCAGGTGGGCAGGAGCTCACTCGGACAGCCAAGCTCTGCCTTTGCAGGGAGCAGGAGAATCCCTCACTGTGGAAGCGTGTCCCACCTCACAGGGATGGACAGACAGGAGAAAGCAACTACAGAAATTACTGCCTTCAAACACCCTTCTGCATGCCCCAGGGCTCTGCTGAATCCCAGGTACACAGGGAAAAAAAAGGGAATTCAGGACTTTTTCCTACCCAGAAAACAATGAGGACATTTTTCCTCCCAGGTGGGGAGAAGGTGTTGGTTCCCTCGTGTCACAGCCTGGCTCTCACAAAGGTGACAGCAGCCTCAGAGAGCCCAGCCTTTCCCAAACCCCCCCCTCCCACCTGTGAGCTGGGCAGGAACGCTGGCCAGGGCAGCTGGAGCCGATGGATGTGGCAAGGCTGCAGAATCCAGAGAGCTTTTCCTGCTGCTCCTGTGCCCTGGTCCCTGCTGGCCTTGGGGCAGACACAGACACGACAGACAGACAGACAGACATGCACACACTGCCCACGGCCTGAGTCTCTGTACAAACACCCGTTAGGACCTGCAGCAGCCCGAGCCTCGCACTTCCTTCTTCACGTAGTCGTGGAGCTTGAATTTGGGCTCGTTGGGCAGCTTCATGGACCTGTGCTTCAGCTCCCTGGGAAAGGGGAAAGATGCTACTCTTATGCTGCTGCTTCTGGCAGGGAGAGGATTTTGTCTGGAAGGAGCCAGAGGGGGAGTTTGGACAAGGGCATGGAGCGACAGGACAGAGGGGAATGGCTTTCTACTGACAGATGGGATGTCCAGAAGGAATTCTTCCTTGTGAGGATTGTGAGGCCCTGGCACAGGCTGCCCAGAGGAGCTGTGGCTGCCCCTGGATCTCTGGAAGTGCCCAAAGCCAGACTGCACAGGGCTTGGAGCACCCTGGGATGGTGAAGGTGTCTCTGCCCATGGCAGGGGTGACACTGGATGGGCTTTAACATCCTTTCCAACCCAAACCATCCCAGGATTCCATGATTCCAAGCTGCCTTGCCCAGCTCAGCTGATCTCAGCGTGGCCTGGACGCTGCTAAAGCTCCTCCTGATGCCAAGGCCACGGCTCTGTCACTTACTTTGCGATGGCTGTGAATGCTAACTCCACGTTGAGGCCGCTCTTGGCGCTGGTCTCCATGAAGGGCACTCCATACTCCTGTGGGATGACACAGCAGTGTCAGGAGTGGCACCAGGGTGTTCCCAGGGAGACATTTTGAGGACAAAGAAACAAAAGGTATTAGTAGAAACTTGAAGAACAGATGAGGAGAAAGGGGAGAGCATGACAAGGAAGAAAAAGCCAATTGTTCCAGGTGTATTTTGGGTCAGCCTGGTCTCCAGGTGACCATTTCCTGTGCACATCCTCAGGGACACCCTCAGGCACCTCACATACCTTGGCAAGCTTCTCTCCATCTTCCCTTTTCACCACTCTGTCCTGGGCTGAGTCCACCTGCAACAGGAATGGCCAAGAGCAGTTTGTGGTGATTGGGAATGTCACCAGCACGTACCTCCCTGTCCCCTGCCTCCCTGCCAGGCTCCCCTGCCTGTGGCTGCAGCGTGGGAGGAAGAGGAGGCTCTGGCAAAGCCCTGGGCCAGGCTCACCTTGTTTCCCAGTAACATGAGGACCACATCCTGCTGTGCATATTCGTGGATCTCTGTCAGCCAAGCCTGGAGGGACACAGCCAAAGAGAGGGGTTGGCAATGGCTCCAGGAGGAGGAGGGGAATGGGAATGATGGGGAACTGCCCCAGTGCTGGCATTGCTGCCATCCCAAGCAATGCTGGGGATGTTTCATGGATGATCCCAACAAGGGGGAACCCTGGGGTACCCTGAGCCCTGGGGGACCCACTTGTGCTGCTACCAGATCCCCATTTCCCAGGGTAACAGCAGCCTTCTGACCCCCCCTGCCCACTCCATGTGCCCAGGGGTGCTTGTAGGACTTTGACCCCAATTCCCCTCAGCTGGGATGTTCACACTGAGCCTCCTTTGAGAGGACAAGGCCGAGGGTTGGCTCTGGATGTGCCCTGTGCCGAGCACACTGCTCTCAGCAGGCACCTGAACCTGCCTCCCTGAGCCCTGGGGTGGCTTCCCTGCCCTCTAATCCAGCCTAATCCAATCAAACCTGCTCTAATTCCCAGAATTTGCTGCTTCCCACAGCAAGTTCTCTGCCAGTGCTGGGATCACACAGCGTTAATTGGCCGGAGCAGTGAATCCATCAGCCTTTATTTGCTCTGAAAGGGAAAACCTTCTCTGCCTGTCCCCTGCCTGTCCTTGCAGGTGCTGAGCACTAACCACAGCCCCTCTGCAGGTGACCACAGCTCCCAGCTGCAGCACACAGCTCCTGAAGGAACCCACAGGCACAACCCAGGAGTGAGAGGTGAGGGACAGCAGGAGGGGCCGGGGGTGCTGCCGTACCTGGATGTTGTCAAAGGATGCTTTGTTGGTGACATCGTAGAGCAGGAGCAGGGCTGTGGAGAGAGGGACAGGCTGTCAGTGCCCATGGCTCAGAGCTCCCTGCACAGCCCCTGTGGCAGGGCACAGCTGGGAACGTGAGGTGTCTGTGAGATGCAGAACACACAAAAATCCAGCACAGCAACACTGCTGGTGTTTGCAGAGCCTCCTCCATCCACGGCAGCTGCTTCCCATGGAGAGCCACTGCAGTGGCTGCTGGCTCACCCGGCCTGGAGTGGCAGCTCAGGCCCTGAGAGGTGCAGGAAGGGGGTCCCCAAGAGCAGAGGTGGCCGTGCTTACCGTGGGCATCCCGGTAGTAGGCGTGGGTGACGCTGCGGAAACGCTCCTGCCCGGCCGTGTCCCAGATCTGCAAACAGGAGCAGAGGGATCACACCTGACCAGAACCCACCCAAACTGCATGGTGCAACTCCAGGAAGACTGCCCAGCTTTTGCTCTCAGGGACATCAACAGGAAAAATGACCAGAGCAATAAATATGGAAGCAGCCTCTTCCCACTCCTCAGCGTGGGGACACGACGTGACCAAGGGCTCCCAACACAGCCATTAATCAGAAAATCCATGGAGCAGATGGATGCATGGGGACCCACTAATGTGATTTATCAGTCCTTAATGCAGCAGGAGGTTTGCAGAGTGCATGCTGCTGCCTGGGGCAGCTGTGTTACCGAGCTCTGGGCAAAGGGCTCGGAGACAGTGTCAGGGGTGAGGGGCTGGAGCAGCTCTGGCTGCAGGGGAACACAGGCTGGGATGGGATCCCTGTGGCCAGAACAGCCCCCAGCCCTGAGCAGGCTCCTGCCGAGGGGACAGAGCAGCCACAAGGGTCCATAAGGCTGTCCCAGGGCAGGAGACAAGACAGGACAGAAGTGGGGCCACATTTTGAGGGTACTCCTGCTTTGTCCTCTGAGGGGCTTTGTCCATCTCTGAACACCCAGGGCAGCAAGGGAAATGCTTCCAGGGACATGGGGACATACCTGCAGCTTCACCTTCACCCCATCCACCGTCAGCACCTTGTTCTGAAAAAGAATGGAAAGGGTGGTGAGGGGTGAGTGCAGCTGCAGAACACCAAGGGAGACACAGCCAGCCCCCATCCCAGTCAGTGTTCCCCCAAACCTCGGGCTGAACCCCTCTCCTGCTTCTTAAACTCCCTCCATTGGTCCCAGCACCTGCAGAGCCATTTTCACCATGGCCCAGCCAGAGGATCTCTCCCTGTATCAGCAGAAGTTGCATTTATTTGGGTACCTAAACCCTGGCAATGCCACACTCAGCTCAGGCTGGAGACCTCTGGCCATGAATTAATGAGCACCAGCATCCCACCTTAATGGCCTTGAAAAGACAGAGTCAGCCACTCCACATCCAGCCAGCAAATTAAAAATAACTCCTGCTCCTGCCTCTTGGATCAGTTTATTTTCTGGTTTCTCTCTCAGGTTCTTTTCCCCCATTTTGCTTGGTTTTAGGAAAGGAGGAACTGAAGAGGAGAGGGAGCAGTGTCCCTCCACACCGAGTTTTCCCCAAAGCCAGCAGGATATTTGGTGTGGAAGGATGCAGAGCTGGGAGCTGTGTGGGAGCCCCTCAGGGTGGCTGTGCCAGACTGGGAGGGCAGGAGATGTGTCCTGACCGTGACCATCCCAGCAATCTGCACCAGCCCCTCCAAACATTAAAGGAATGCAAGCCTACAGCCCAGCGGTCCCGGGGGAAGGAGCAGAGAAGAGATTAATTTGCTCACCAGATCCACAGAAATTAGCACAGTAATCAGTGGGACGTGCTGGAAACACGGCCAGGGAACAGCGCACCAGTGGGATGAGGCAGCTGGTGGCTGCTCTGCTGATAATTTAAATCCCATTTCCTCCATTTGCTCTGGAGCTGGTTTGGGATGCTCCCATCTCCCACATCACACAGCCATGGGATGGTTGAGGCTGCCATGACCTGGCTGAGCTCTGCTGGCTCAGCCCTGGCTCATCCATCCCTGGCAGTGGACACGCCACCAGCCACTCCAGTGCCACCAAACCCCCCAGGAATCCGTGCCAGGATCCATCCCACACCGCTCAGCACCACCACCCTTCAGGTGCTGGTGAGGCTCTTCATTGATAGTTCTAATGAGGGCACAGCGAGCATCTCATCTCCTGCACATCTCCACAAAGATCCAGCGAGGAGGAGAGGAGAGGGCAGGAGAGAGCCGGAGCTGAATCCTCCTTCTGCTCAGGCAGGCGCGGGGAGACGGCCGGGGTTTATAAATACCTTCAAAGGCAGCGACTGAGACGGGGGAGAGAAGTGATTCACAGCCCCGGAGCTGTAAAAATAGGCAGCCAGGGACTGGGGTGGGGGAGCTGGGAAGTACTTGGGGAAAAGCTGGGGCTGGGGTTTAGGGCTCCCTGTGTGCAGAGCTGAGCCTTTCCTAGGAAGTGACTGCTGAAGGTTTGAAGTGCCCAAACCGAGTTTTCCCACTGTCACAAAGTGCTCCCCCATCCTTGGTGCCCCTGCTGGCTCCCAGGGGAGCAGGGACAGAGCCACAGCCACAGCAAATGGTGCTGAGCTGCACCTCCTCCTTGTCCCAGAACGTGGGGGACAGTCCTGTCCCTAACCTGTGCCACAGGTGGGGCAGGGCAGCTCTGTGCTCTGCAGGAGAGCCATTCTCTGAGATCACCTTGCTCTCCAGAGCCCTGGCTCCTGTGCTGGACTCACCCTGCAGCTCATCCCACAGGCTCTGCGCTGGCACAATGTCATTCCAGACACCATTCCCAGCTGCCAACACCACCTGCCAGGGATCGTGCCAGGGATCACACCAGGGATCACACCATGGATCACACCAGGGACCGTGCCAGGATCACACCAGGGATCACACCAGGGATCACACCAGGGATCACACCAGGGATCACACCAGGGACTGTGCCAGGGATCACACCAGAGATCACACCAGGGATCACACCAGGGATCACACCAGGGACTGTGCCAGGAATCACACCAGGGATCACACCAGGAATCACACCAGGGATCACACCAGGGATCACACCAGGGATCACACCAGAGATCACACCAGGGATCACACCAGGTACCCTGCCAGGGACTGCAGGGGAAGGCAAAGGTGCTGTGTTCCACCCTCAGCCCCAGCTCTTGGCACGAAGGGACACGGACACTTGGTGTGACGGATGTGACAAGTGACAAGGACACAACGAGCATCACGTTAAAACCAGCACCAAACAGGTGCCCTCCCCCACGGCCACCTGAGCACCTCCAGCTTGGAGCAGAGCATGTGGCTGTGCCCAAGGACGTGGCCAGGTCCCCACTGTGGCTGTGCCCAAGGACGTGGCCGTGTCCCCTGTGTGGCTGTTCCCAAGGACGTGGCCATGTCCCCAGAGTGGCTGTGCTCCAAGGTGACACAACACCGTGGGTGGCAGGGAGGGAGAACACGGCCCCAGCCCTCAGATGGATCATCCAGGCCAACCTTGAAGCATCTGGTGAGCAGCCAAAAAAGCTGAAGCTCCAAAGGTGCCCCACATGCACCGACCTCCAGTGCAGGAGTTAATTAACACGGAGCCAGCAGCAACAGGAGCCAGGCTAATTACGGCTGACCTATATTTTAGGGAGGTAAATGCTTAAACCTAATTAAAGTCTGCACAGGGATCCAGGTGCTGCTGGACCAGCCTGGTGAAAAAATCGATTTTCTGAGGATTGTGTGGAACAGAGCAGGGTTCCAGGGTGAGAAGCTGCAGAAGTGCTCCTGCAGGCTGGGGACACAGGCAGAGCAAGGCAGAGCATCACTCCTGCCTGCATCCCTGCCTGCATCCCTGCCTGCATCCCAAAGGAGTTTGCCCAGAGAAGTTGTGGCAGGAGCTGGCTGGGAAAGGGCAGGGGCTGTGCCAGCAGCACACACCACTGTGGTTCAGATGAACCAGATGCCCAGGTTCCTCCATACCATGGCTAAGTGACTTTCCAGCCTCTTTTTTTTAAAGAAGATGCCTCAATTCCCTCCTGTCAGCCCTTCCAAGGCACAGCTGGGGGCTGAGCTCCTAATAAGCATCCAAAGACCAAAGACGCCGTGTGTCAATGCACTGAGATGTGAAATGTGCTGCCAGCCCTGCCGGCAAGGGGAGGGGCTGTGCTGCTCAGGGCTCCGTGCTCATCTCACCCTGTTTGTTAGAGCACAGGTAACGCTCCCAGCAGCCTCCTGCCACGGTTTGGAAACCATCCCTGCGCCTCAGCTCTGCTGCTGCCCTTCCCAATCTCAGCTTTTGTGCCCTTTTTCCTGGGGCGGTGCAAACATCATTGAAATCTCGTCTAGTGGAATGCCTGCAGTGCCTGGGGTGGACAAACACGACGCTCCAAAGTTCAATAATCTTCAGGACATCAGATAAACAAAGTTGGAACGTTGCAGATGCAGGAAAAATTAAATTACCAAGTGCAGATGGTCCTCAATTAAGAGCAGCAGCGTTATCACCCAGCGAGGCCCCGCTGGCTGCAGCCCTGGCACCATCCACAGCCACCAGTGCCCGGGAGAGCAGAAGGGAGGGAGGGGAAGGTGATGGAGCCAAACGTGCACAGACCATGCTCCCACCCAGATCCACCCCACTCTGCCCCCACAGCAGCTGCAGGATGGGCAAATGCCAGAGCCTGGATCACGGTGCCCAAAAATCCCAGCAGGAGCAGCTGGCACCTCCCCAGGTGCCTGAGCCCACAGCACTGCACTGCAGCACACCCCAGGAGCAGCATCCTCCACAAACCACCTCTCCCAGCTCTTACATGCATGAACTCATTAATTAAAGCCTTTAAAGTTAAATTGGATACATGGATCAATTTGCTTGGCAATTAACTGGACAAATGGGAAGCTGCTCGCTGGCACCCTTCAGGCTCCAGCCACAGGACCCCCACCCTGGCTCCTGTGATGGGAGTGACCACCCAAGCACTCCCCTGCATTTTACCAAGGAAAAGAAGCCCCTCAAATGTCATTATTGGGCCTTGGAGGCATCTCCTGCTGCTGAGGGGGGCAGATTGCTGTCAGAATGGGGATAAATGGCATCAGTGACTACAGATCAAAGTGAGCACAGGCGCTGGGGCAGCACAGAGTTAATTAGTGCCAGTAATGAGCTGTGGGACTGACAGAGCAGCCACCCAGAAATGTCATTAGGTTGTGGTGTCACCAGGCCAGGCCCCCCAGGAGCGAGGGACAGATTGGGTTATCCTTTATTGCAGGAGACACCCGGCAGTGCAGGACTGGCTGAAGGGAGGCTGCAGCACCCCAGCCCCGTGCCAAGGCCAGACCAGGAGCCAAATTCCCACCTGGCAAAGCCCAGGGAGCCCCTGTGAGCACAAACACTCCTGTGCCAGGCGGAAATGGGATGAGTTGTGATACAGCAGACACACAAATAACCACCACCTCCAACGGCGGCTGCAAAAATAGATCAAGGATCGATATGGAAATCTGCCCAAAACAGCAGGACACTGCATTAAATTTGCTCGTTAAAACCCTGAGGTTTTTTCCCAGACATGTGCAGGCAGGGAGCTGCTCCTGGTGGCTCAGCATCTCTGCAGGCACAGCTCCTGGCTCAGGGACATCCCAGCCCAGGCCAGGATCCAGGAGCAGCCAAGCTCCGACCTCTCCATGCTCCAAAATCCTGGTGCTCCAAATCCAAGCAGTGCCCGGCCCAGCACAGCCCAGCAGCCATCAGCAGCTCCATGGAGAGCACAGCCAGCCCTGCACCCAGCCTGGGAAAAGGCACATTCCCTGCAGCCTGATGCTGTGCTGGGACCTGGGGAAAACCTCTGGGAATGGGGAGAGCAGAGATGTGTGCTGGAGGCAGGGCTGTGCCATGTGTGGCTGGACATGGAGCTGCTCCAGCCGTGCTCTGTGGGGCTGGAGGGTGTCCCAGGCACTGGGGATCACATTCAGGGCTCCTCTTCCTCCTCCTCCTCAGCTCTGCCATCCCCAGAGACACTCATGAGCGGCACAGGGGAGACCCAGGTGGCCAAAACACCCCAGCACTGTTCCCTCTGCCTCTCCCTTCTGAGAAAAATCCATCTTCTGGGGCAGGTGATGAATTCCTCAGCAGCTCTGTGCATTTGCACTGTGCACCTAAAAATAGAAACTTCTGCCTTGGGATGTTTTCCTCCCCAGGCCTTGCACACTCCTGCCTGCAGCACGGGTGCCAAGATCCTTTCAGAGCCCACAACGTGCTCTGGCTGCTCAGCTCCTGCTCAGCTCCTTGGCAGGTCCCAGGAAATGCAGATGAACTGACAGCACACAGCCTGCTCTGCTGCCAGAGCCACCCTTGCAGGGTCACCCCACCCTGTCCCCTGTGCCACGAGAAGCCACAAGCCTGACCCTACAGAAATGCCCCCTGCTCTCCAGCTGGGCACTGCCCCTTCCCCACAGCCCCAGTAAGTGCCCCAGGGATGTCAGCAGCACCAGCCTTTGTCCAGAGCCCTGTTCACTACCTGAAATCCCAATTGACATCTCCCTGGCTGCCAGCCCTGCTGAGATAAGGGCCCAGGCTCTTGTTCCAGCAGACACACTGAAGAATTAGTGACTTATCATCCTCTAGTCACATCAGTCTGCAAATAAAAGGGTTTCCTGGCAAGAGGAGAATCCTGTCTTAGGGACAGATTAGAGGTAAAAGGATCTGCTTAGGATCATGCATTTTAAATTCAGCCCTGCTCTGCTTCTCAGCATCACCTGCAGCATTCCCAGTCCCGGGTGGGGATCGTGCTCCCTCCCAGCCTGGCTGCTCCAGGAAACCACCAAAGTCCTGGGGGGATCCCTGGAAGGGTCTTTGAGGGAGGCACAGGCAGATGGGGCTGCTTGGGCTCATCCCAGCCAGAGGGAGATGGGGCAGTGTGAGCTCTGAGATGGGCAGTGTGAGCTCTGAGATGGGGCAGTGTGAGCTCTGAGATGGGCAGTGTGAGCTCTGAGATGGGGCAGTGTGAGCTCTGAGATGGGGCAGTGTGAGCTCTGAGATGGGCAGTGTGAGCTCTGAGATGGGGCAGTGTGAGCTCTGAGATGGGCAGTGTGAGCTCTGAGATGGGCAGTGTGAGCTCTGAGATGGGGATGTGTGAGCTCTGAGATGGGGCAGTGTGAGCTCTGAGATGGGCAGTGTGAGCTCTGAGATGGGGCAGTGTGAGCTCTGAGATGGGCAGTGTGAGCTCTGAGATGGGGCAGTGTGAGCTCTGAGATGGGGATGTGTGAGCTCTGAGATGGGGCAGTGTGAGCTCTGAGATGGGGATGTGTGAGCTCTGAGATGGGGATGTGTGAGCTCTGAGATGGGGCAGTGTGAGCTCTGAGATGGGGATGTGTGAGCTCTGAGATGGGCAGTGTGAGCTCTGAGATGGGCAGTGTGAGCTCTGAGATGGGGATGTGTGAGCTCTGAGATGGGGATGAGCTCTGAGATGGGGCAGTGTGAGCTCTGAGATGGGCAGTGTGAGCTCTGAGATGGGGATGTGTGAGCTCTGAGATGGGGATGAGCTCTGAGATGGGCAGTGTGAGCTCTGAGATGGGGATGTGTGAGCTCTGAGATGGGCAGTGTGAGCTCTGAGATGGGGCAGTGTGAGCTCTGAGATGGGGCAGTGTGAGCTCTGAGATGGGCAGTGTGAGCTCTGAGATGGGCAGTGTGAGCTCTGAGATGGGGCAGTGTGAGCTCTGAGATGGGGCAGTGTGAGCTCTGAGATGGGCAGTGTGAGCTCTGAGATGGGCAGTGTGAGCTCTGAGATGGGGCAGTGTGAGCTCTGAGATGGGGATGTGTGAGCTCTGAGATGGGGCAGTGTGAGCTCTGAGATGGGGCAGTGTGAGCTCTGAGATGGGGCAGTGTGAGCTCTGAGATGGGGATGTGTGAGCTCTGAGATGGGGCAGTGTGAGCTCTGAGATGGGGATGTGTGAGCTCTGAGATGGGCAGTGTGAGCTCTGAGATGGGCAGTGTGAGCTCTGAGATGGGGATGTGTGAGCTCTGAGATGGGGATGTGTGAGCTCTGAGATGGGCAGTGTGAGCTCTGAGATGGGGATGTGTGAGCTCTGAGATGGGCAGTGTGAGCTCTGAGATGGGGATGTGTGAGCTCTGAGATGGGCAGTGTGAGCTCTGAGATGGGGATGTGTGAGCTCTGAGATGGGGATGAGCTCTGAGATGGGGCAGTGTGAGCTCTGAGATGGGGCAGTGTGAGCTCTGAGATGGGGCAGTGTGAGCTCTGAGATGGGCAGTGTGAGCTCTGAGATGGGGCAGTGTGAGCTCTGAGATGGGGATGTGTGAGCTCTGAGATGGGGATGTGTGAGCTCTGAGATGGGGATGTGTGAGCTCTGAGATGGGGATGTGTGAGCTCTGAGATGAGCAGTGTGAGCTCTGAGATTGGGATGAGCCTGAGCCCCAGTCCCACAGGCAGCCAGGAAAACCCACCCTCAACATTCCTCAACCTCCCTGGAGACCAGAGGCACCAAAACCCACCAGCCAGCAGGGAAGTGCAGCCCATCCCTGCAGCTCCAACACGGGATGGGATCCTCCCCAGCACAGCTCCCCCACCACCCTGGGCTGCATCCCTCACCCCTTCCATCTCCTTTCCCCCTACTCTATAAAGGAAGGGATGTTTTTAAAAATATCCCTGCTTACTTCTAAACCAGGAAGTCTTGGAAACAAAGAGGGCAGAGATGGCTCACGCAGATCTGTGCCAATACTGGGAATAACTAACGTGGTGCTCAACGTATTTATCTTCATTTTCCTCATCAAGGCCGTGCCACGCTGCAGAGCTGAGCAGGGATCTCCACGGAGCATTTATTGCTCTATCATTTCTCATCTGCAGCAAACACGGCCCTGTCAGTGCCACAGAGATGAAAAATGGCTCATCAGGTCCACTTAGACAGGGAATCGTTTATCTGGGGACAAATAAAGCCTAGCAGCACTTCTCTGACCTTAAAGGTCTTTTTTCCAGCCTGAACAATTCTAGGATTTGCCTCAGTGGTTGCAGCCAGCCCTGGGCTGAAAACTTGCCTGAAGTTTCTGAGAAGACTTTACAATCCAATTAAAAAAAAAAAAATCAGGGCTGAACATCCAGCAGCAAACATTCTGTCAGCACCCAGCAGTAACACAGCAGTGTCTGCAGACAGCACAGCAAACAGCATTATTAAAGAGCACTTCTCATCCCTGAGGAAAATGAAATCCCCAAAGACCTGACAAAGGAATCTGCAGCTTTTTATCCCGAACCCTCCCATCCTTCACCCACACCCAAGGCAGCTCCCAAAAACTGCTGTGCAGCAAACCTGAGCCCGGATTCTTCGAAGGATTCAAGGGAAGGAGAGTGACTGAACAGCTCAGATGAGAATTTCTGGTGGCTGTACGAGCCCAGCCAGCCCCCAGGACTGGCACCCATCAGGTCCCAGAGCTCCCTGGTACCACAGCCCATTCCTGTCCCCCAGCAGGGACAGCCAGGGCTGGAACACAGCAGGTCCTGTCCCCCTCTGCAGGGCAGGACCCTCCTCAGCCCTGTGGCTGCTCCCCAAAGCCCAGCAGAGCTTTCTGAGGTTTCTTCTCACCAACCACAGTGGTTCCATTCTGCCACCATGGTCCCTGGTGCAAGAACAATGCTGAAATCCCCCTGGGACAGAGCTGGGGACACAGGGGCTGAGCTCCCTGCCCCATCACTCTCTGCAGGGCTGGGGGGGCCACTCAGGTGCACCCCAGGTGTGCCAAGGCAGAAGGCACAGCACAGGAGCATCCCCAGCACAGGAGCATCCCCAGCACAGGAGCATCCCCAGCTCAGGCACTGTGCACTCAGAGCTTTGATCTTTGCAAAGCTTTTCCTTCTCCCTGGCAGCAGGCCCAGCTCTCCCATTTTCTGCTCTACTAGAGCAGGCTCTTCCCCAGGTTTGGGCACCACTGAGAGCCCCAGGAGATGCAGAGGGGCTGAGGAACTGCAGCATGCTCATCACTGATGCTTCCACCCCAAAATCACCCCATCAGTCAAACCAGTTTGGCCAATTCAGCTCCACCGTTTGCTCTCCCCATGTGGGGCTCTGGAGCAGAGCTGAAAACCAGGAATGTGCTGGGAAATCACCCCAGAGAGGCAAAACACCCCAGATCCTTCCCTGTGGGTGCTGGAGGTCTGGGCAGCTCCTGGGAAGCTGTTCCATGACCTTGCCAACCCTTTTACAAACAAAACTGAACCAAACCCCACACACCATCCCCTTGATTTTTTTTTTTTTTTAATTTTATTTTATTTATTTTTTTATTGCACGTTTGGGAAGCCCAACCTCAGCCAAGAACTCCATCTGGAGTAGCCAGGTCCTCAGGAAAGGATTTCCAGCTCTGCACTGGGCTGTGGGGCTGATCCCTGGAGACTCAGCCCTCCCAGAGCTGCTCCTGCTGCTCTCCCCCAGCTCTTGGGAACAGTCTGACCTCACGTGTGTATTATTCAGGAGGGAAAAACACATCACATCTGCCAGGCATTAACGCTTGCTTGGGAACAAAGTTATTTTCGGCATTGTTGAGCACTTCTGCCATTAATTCATGCACATTGATAAGTGCAGCTGATGAATGGGTTGAAGGAAGGGCTGAGCCACAGAGCCACTCACTGAGCCCAGCCTTGCCAGAGGCCACCTGGATGTGTCACCCCGATGTAAAGGGGTCTGGGGGACAGCCCCACAAAGCAGGACCCCCTCTCCAAGCTGAACAGGGGGCAGGGGGACACCACAGGTGAGGGACACCCAGAACTCAGGGCTCACATCCCCACCAGCCTGGCACAGCTGCCCAGCACCGCTGAAAAATCCGGGCTCAGCTCTAAAATCTGCCACCAGGAGCACCAACAATCCCCCAGCTCCTCCTCAACAGGGCGATGCAGAGCCCAGGGGTCACAGCTCAGCTGCTTCCCCACAGCTCCCAGAGCTCAGTGTGCTCAACACCAGGGGAAAAAGATGAAGCAGTGAAAGTCTGAACATCTGGCTGCATGAGCTGCAGGAATAAAGAGTCTGGAGTGACCCTGCACTGCCCAGGGCACTGTGGATGGATGTTCATCCAGGGACTGCTCCCTCCAAATGAGATCCCCAGACAGGGTCTGCACCTCGACCCCCCAGCAGAGAGGCTGGGCTGAGTTATTCATCCACACATGCAGCTGTGTTTTTCTTAATCATCAGCTCCAAGGAAGCAGCAAGGCACGGAGGCACCGGTGGGACCAGCTGCTGCTGAGTGGCACGAGAAGCAAATCCTGCCAAATTTCTGCCAAATTCAGCATCCAGCACAGGGCAAGGTCCTCACCAGTGGGGTCTGCACTGCCCAGACAGGCTGGGGCTGCCCAGGTGCCTTCAGCAGCCTCCTGCACTTGGCTTTGGGGGGAAAAAAAGCTCATGGACAGGGATCTTTAACAGGGATCATGAGCTGGGAGTTGTTCCAAGGTTGGGAACACAGGACCCACAGGGATGTGCCAGGCACTGGGGCCGGTCCAGCTCAGTGCTGGTGAGGAGGAGCAGCAGCTCTGGCGTGGGGCAGGACCCCCAGCTCCTCCTCAGCTGGCACACAGCACAGCCAGGGCTGGTGGCCGTGGCACACAGCACAGCCAGGGCTGGTGGCCAGGGCACACAGCACAGCCAGGGCTGGTGGCCGTGGCACATATCCCAGCCAGGGCTGGTGGCCGTGGCACACAGCCCAGCCAGGGCTGGTGGCCGTGGCACACATCACACCAGAGCTGGTGGCCGTGGTGCACATCCCAACCAGGGCTGGTGGCCGTGGCACACAGCACAGCCAGGGCTGGTGGCCGTGGCACACAGCACAGCCAGGGCTGGTGGCCGTGGCACACAGCACAGCCAGGATTGGTGGCCGTGGCACACAGCACAGCCAGGGCTGGTGGCCGTGGTACACAGCACAGCCAGGGCTGGTGGCCATGGCACACAGCACATCCCAGCCAGGGCTGGTGGCCATGGCACACATCCCAGACAGGGCTGGTGGCCGTGGCACACAGCACAGCCAGGGCTGGTGGCCGTGGCACACAGCACAGCCAGGGCTGGTGGCCGTGGCACACAGCACAGCCAGGGCTGGTGGCCATGGCACACAGCACAGACAGGGCTGGTGGCCGTGGCACACAGCACAGCCAGGGCTGGTGGCCGTGGCGCACAGCACAGCCAGGGCTGGTGGCCGTGGCACACAGCACAGCCAGGGCTGGTGGCCATGGCACACAGCACAGACAGGGCTGGTGGCCCTGGTGCAGAGGCTCTCCCCAGAACAGCGTTAATGCCACGGAGCCTTGGCTGGGATCGTTGCCGTGGTGATGCTGCGCAGGCAAAGCTGGAAAAGCCAAAGCCTCCATTTCCCCAGTGTGTCACTGAGCCTGGGAACATCGAGGCTTGGCACGCAGGAGGAAGAAGTCCTGAGACACAGGCAGGTGGCACAAGGGCTGCCGAGGTGGGTGCTGTGGTTTTGTGGCATCTGACCCAAGCACGGCTCCCACCACTCTGCTCCCTTCCATAAATCAAACAGAAACTCCCCACACAAAATGGAACAAAATGCTCACACCAGGGCCACTCACATCCTCAGAGATGTGCCCCTAGAAGGTGCCCCCTCCTGCCTGCTGGGGTGGAACTGACTCAGCCCTGCCACACCAACATCTTCAGGAGCATCACTGGGACCCCCAAAGCACCCCTGAAACTCCTCCTCACCCTGGGACAGCCACAGCCCAGGGCAAAGGCCATCACCCTCTAAAGCTGAAGCACCACCAGCTCCCAACTCACATTAGCTATGATCAGGGAAAAACACTTTTTCCCAGTGGAGGCATAATGATGAATTATTTGCTGTTGCTTCCGAGAGATTCACCAATGCCTCAGGGCAATGACTCGGTGCTGAGCCAGGATTAAAAACACTGTATATCCCTGCTAGATAAACAAAGCTGTGTGAGCTCCAGGGCTCTGCTGGGATCCTGAGCCAGGGCAGCTCCAGCACCCTGGGATGGAGCCAGGAGCCACATGAACAGTGCCCACCGTGCCAACAACAAAATATTTTCCTTCCAAAGGCTCTGCAGGTAAAGCCCTGAATCCCTCAATCCCCTTTGCCATAGGAACAGTGTGTGCCCCACCAAGGACAGGGACACCACAGCCCAAACACAGCTCTCACCTGCCTGGATGGTGGTGGTTTTTCCCATTTTTTTCCCACTTTTTCCCCAGTTTTTCCCCAAGCAGGATGAGCAGCTGGTGCTCACTCAGTGCCACCATCACAGGGTCCAGCAGAGCCCCAGGGATGGGACTGGCCCCATGGCTCAGGCTCTTTGGGGAAAGGGGAAAAGGGAAAGGAGTGTTCCAGGGAAGAACAACACACAGGGAGCAGCTGGTGAGCTCAGCCAGAGTCAGCTCCTGTGCTGCAGCACAGCCAAACCCGGCACTGGCACCTCAGCCTTCCCCACAGAGATCAACATCCACCCCAGGAATAACCCAAAGCCTGCTGGGAGCAATCATTAATTAACAAAACGAGGCAATGGCTCAGCAGAGAGGCAATGAGGGCTCAGGGGACCACAGGAGCTCAGCAGGGCAGGGCCATGGGGCAGGGATGGCCCCAAATCCCATCCTGGGGGCAGTGGGGGGGTTAGAGACCCCCAAAACCCACCTGCCCCACCTTTCCTGAGTGCCCTCCCTCTGCTTTCAAAGAACAACCCAGTTCTGCACAGCTGAGTTCAATATTTTATCACAAATAAAAGATGAAAGTGAAATTAAGCCAAATGTATTCCATTAAATATTGAAACCATTTAGACTTACTCTGGCCCCATTTAAATGTTTTACTGGCTGTAAAACGCTCCCTCCCAGGTCCTGGCACCGGGAGCGGATCCAGCCCGGCTCAGATCCATGGCAGTGGATGCTCCAGTGCCCAAATTGGCCTCTCCAGAGCCAATTTTCCACCTGGCAGCAGGCAGAGAGGAGTCAGCACAGCAGAACCGTGTGCCCACAGCCTTCCCCAGCTCCTGCTCACCCTGCTCCTGCCCAGGGATCCTGCTGAGCTGGGCAGGGATCTGACCCACACCCTGTGGATCAGTGGGAATTGCATTTCCCAGCTGAGTTTCCCAGGGTTCCCATCCCCTGTAGGGGTTTTGGGCTCCCACACAGGGATCTGACCCACAGCCTGTGGATCAGTGGGAATTGCATTTCCCAGCTGAGTCTCCCATGGTTCCCGTCCCCTGTAGGGGCTTTGGGCTCCCACACAGCTCTGACCAGAGGCAGATTATGCTGAGCACCTTCACAACCTCCCTCCTTCCACCAGCAGCTCCCAAGTTTGTGTTTTCCTTGCCTGTGTCCTGGCACTGCAGCTCCTGAGCAGCCCTGAGTTAATTAAATCATTATTCCAAGCACCCCAGGCCAGGACAGAGCCCTGGGGACACCAGCTGCCAACAGGAGCCCCAGCAGGGCTGCAGGAGCCTGGAGACACCAGTGCCCTTCCAGAAGCATCTCACAAACCCCACATCCATCATGTCAGCTGGAATGGACACAAAATCCCACATCCAAGCTATGCTGGGTGGGATTTCTGACACCAAGGAGGTGGAGAAGGCACCTTCCCACCATCCTGCAGAGAGGATTAAGCTGGGAAAGAGTTTTCCTAACCAGGCTCTGAGGCTGGCTGCCACTCCAGCTGCTCAAGCACTTCTTTGCTTTAAAGACATTCATCTTCTTCCTGTGCCCTCCCCGAGGCAGGAGTGGATTCTCTTGTCCACTGGGATCACCGCCTGCACACGGGGGTTTGCATTTCCCTGCACAACTGGGGGTTTTTATCTCCCAAAAGCAAGAGGCAAAGGAGGATGAATAAGAGCCCGGGAGCTGCGAGGAGCGGGCACCGCTCACAGCATCTCTTGGCAACTGAGCCCTGCATGCAAATGACAGGCACCACTGCAAAGCTCTGAGTGTCCCTCTGCAAGGGAGGGAGCAGCCAGGCTAGAAAAGCAGGGCTTGCCATGGGAAATGGGTATTCACTGCTCTGAGCCCATCCTGGGAGCAGGGAACGGGCACTGGCAGCAGCTGAGCCCTCGGAGCAGCACAAGGGGCACAATCCAGCACTGAGCAGTGCTGCCCTCCCTGGGCAAGGCTGCCAGGATCTGCCTGCCCGTGCTGGATTTGGCCCCTACAGCATGGTGTGCATACCCTGGGGTCAGGCAGGAGGGGTGGGAGCATCTCAGGAACCATCAGAGACTCCTGGAATGGTTTGGGCTGGAAGGGATCTCAAAGATCATCCAGGTCCAACCCCCTGTCAAGGACAGGGACACCTTCCTCTAGACCAGGTTGCTCCAAATCCCACAAGGACAATCCAACTTGTCCTTGAACACTTGCAGGGATGGAAATCTGCTCTGGGCAAATTGAGCCCAGCTCTCCACGCAGTGAGAAATGCAAAAATGTGAAATCAGCTACTGGCTGCTATTAAAATTCATCCAGCAATGGGAGCTGCAGAATAAACTGATTTTCAGACAAAGAGCTGCTGGAAACACACAGAAACACAGAATGGTTTGGGGTGGAAGGGACCTGAGAGGTCACCCAGTTCCAAGCATTTGCCATGGGCATCCTCAAGGTGGGAGCTCAGGCATCCCCTGCCTGCTCCTGCCCCACCCTCCCCATCCTGCTGGCACCTCTGTTGCCATGCACGGTCTCATGAAGGGGAATTTGGTCCAAGCAGCTTGCACCAAACAAGATGTTTCTTCCAGGAAAAGGCCACTTTCCTCCAGAGCTCCAGCCCTGTGGACTGACCTAAAATCACCCCCCTGCAGCAAACCCCATCCTGACCCCACACAGCAAAGGAGAAACAACACTCTGCTCAGTGCCCAAGTTCCTTCTCCCCAACATCCAGGGCTAATTTTACACAGAAAGATGCTGAAATTAATTTATTTCCGTTTCTTTCTTCTGGCCTTAGCAGCTCCCCTCCCACTTTTTCCAGATTGATCCATCAGAAAATGAGCCCTGCTAATGCTCCGTGCCAACCGCTGAGATAAAAGCCAGCCCTCGGCTTCCAGGAGGCTCCAGGTCGCTCCAGCCCTTCCCAGAGAGGCACCAGGAAAAGCTGTGAGGGCAGGGATTGGGGCTGGGATGAGGGCAGGGATTGGGGCTGTGAGGGCAGGGATTGGGGCTGGGATGAGGGCAGGGATTGGGGCTGGGATGTGGGCAGGGATTGGGGCTGGGATTGGGGCTGGGATGAGGGCAGAGATTGGGACTGTGAGGGCAGGGATTGGGCCTGGGATGAAGGCTGGGGTGGGAGCACCTGCTGGGGACCAGAGCATCACCCAGGGCAGGGATGTGGGCAGGGATTGGGGCTGGGATTAGGGCAGGGATTGGGGCTGGGATGTGGGCTGGGATGGGAGCACCTGCTGGGGACCAGAGCATCACCCAGGGCAGGGATGTGGGTGCCCACTGGGGACCAGCAGATGCTCAGGGCACCCAGAGCCCTCTCCCAGCACAGCCAGGAGCAGCCTGGGTGAATCCAACCTCTGCACACCCTGCAGGGCTGGAGTAAAGGTTCCCATCCTCCTGCAAAGCTCAGCTCGCTGCAGGAGCTGGGAGCAGCCCATGGAAGGAACACACACAATAAAAAATAAAAAATAAGCAAAGATACAACAAATCTCCCATGTAAAAAAAACACATTACACAGCGCTGCTTGCACCCCTGAGCACAGGGCTGGGTGTAATCAGGAGTCCTTAGGGCTCAGGGCCACGGTGGCAGCTTTTATCTACAGCACGTCCCAGATAAAGCCCAGCACAGGCAAGGCTGGAGCACAGCCCGAGCCTCCCGAGGGGCTGGGGAGCAGCTGAGCCCCCTCACAGTGCTGGCAACCTGTGGACATCAAAGCAGAGCCTTCAAAGGAAATATCCCCTGTGCCCACTGCCTCCCTGGAAGCCTGGAGCTGTGCCCAGGCACTGGGGCTGCTCCCTCCTGCTCCTCCTCTCACAGCAGCACCTGAGCTCCAGGATGATGCTTTGCTCCTGTCCTTGGGGCAGCAACAAGGAGTGACACCCCTGGGAGCACAGCAAGAGCTCTGAACCCACCAGAAAGTTCCATCCCCCTGATGAACACAGGAACCATCACCCCTGCTAATGCAAAGAAGCTCATTAGCACCTGTTCCCAGGGAGAAAAGGCTCATCCTTAATTTTTTTTCTTTTATGTTCTTCTCCTTTCAGGTCCAATTAGCACAAAAATCTTCCCTTGCCCAGCGCTGCACAGCTCGGGGGTGTGAGGACCCGGGTGTCGCTGGGGACAGGGACACTGGGGCTCTCCTGTCCCTTTGCTTTGGTGACACCTCCCTCCCTCCCATCACTCGTCTGTCGCGACAGGACACAAGTCCTGAGCCGGCTGCACAGCTTCAATTTCTGTCGAGGTTTCTGCAGCCAAAATTACAAGAAGAGGCAGCTCCTGAGAAAATCGGGATTCACACCCCTGAGCTCTACACCTGCTCTTTTCCAGGAGCCCCTTCCCCCTGGATCCCGAATGTACAAAGCCAGGAAAGCACACCCAGCCTGCCCAGAGCTGCTCTGCCCTCACCAGTGTGGATCTGCAGGGACAAAACCCCCAAGCACAGGCACCTGCCAGCATCCCCCAGACAAAACCCCGTGCCATGGCTTGGCACAGCTCAGGGAGGGCAATAATTAAGTTTGTCCCCACCCTGGGGACAGCAGCTCGGGAGCTCAGAGGTTTCTGCTCTGCCTGGGAGCTGGAGCCTCACCCAGGGCTCTGCCTGGATAGACAGAGGGGGCTCAGCCAGCTCTGCAACAAACCCTCAGCTCAGGGACACCCTGGCCCAGTCCCAGCTGGACTGGGAAGACTGGAATCATCCCCAGAAGCTAAAGATGCTCCCCCAGCAAACCAAATTTCCCCGGGATGGAACACTGAGGACTCAGCACCTCCAAAGCTCAAAGACAACAGGTGCCATTTTGATGCCTTTTTTAAATATTACAATAGTCTTTATTTCCCCAGCATCAATGGTTTGTTTTCCAAACACATTCAGATCAACATCCCTCTTTGTTTAAGAGATGATAATAAACAAACACGTCGCGGGAGGTTCTCCCTTACATAAAACAGTAGGAGGGAACAAACCTCAGGGGCCATTAGGAATAGTAATGCCAGATTAATTTTAAATGGATTTCTATTCATTTACATTCGCCCCAGCCTATGTAATCCATTAGCCATAGCTTTGGGTGCATCTGATGGTTTGACATCCTCGAAAATGAGCAATGGATCCTGGGGAGGAGGAGGCTGGGCTGGCGTGGGGGCTGCCCCAAGGCGGCTCCATCCCATTCCAGAGCGCCTGCAGGGAGCAGAAGGCATCAGGAAGAGTGGAGATGGTCCCCAGGACAGTGCCAGGAGCTGGACAGCTCTGTCCCCGTGGTTCCCTGAGCCAGGACAGGGCACAGGGACCCGGCAGGTCCCAAACAAGGTCGTGCGTGCACAGGAGCGCAGCTGCCACCCGCGCCGGCCTTGGGGAGCTCCCTGCAGGCTCTGCTGCCAGCCAGGCTCAGAGTCTGCCACCAACCCTGCCAAAACCCCGCAGAGCCCCCCAGAACAACCCCCCTGTGCTCGCTCAGCACCTCTCACAGCGGGCCAAGAGAACAGCAAACCCCAGAGACACCTTCCCACCGCCGCCACCTCGCCAGCAGCCTTCAGCCAAACCCCGTGCTGTGGAGAGCAGGAGCTGTGATACGACAGTTCCATGATTAAAAAGACACAAATTAAAACCAGCAGAAGCCTCAGTGTTGCCACCCCAGAGCATCATCTGCATCTGCGGCGCCCACGGCGAGAGGGGCGATTACCAAACAGGATTATCCTGCTGGGAACGCAGAGGCACATCAAAAAACTATTTCCATGTCCCCCCAAAATTATGAATGCCTTACAAGGATGATAATAATGAGTTTTAGGGCAAACACATGATCTCCCCCACTGTATAATCTGCCCATTTCGGAGACATGTAGCTCTAGCAGCTCTATTAGAGAAGTAAATTAACCCTAATTTGATTGCTTCTCAGGAGCAGTCATTTCAGCACTCTAATCAATAAGTCACAGAGTTTTATGGCTGCCCTCTGTATCAATCACTGCAATCAGTAATAAAACGCTTTTATGTGAAGAACACCTGAAACACTCTGTAATTACCTTTGTATAAAATTACAGACCTGAATTTACCCATTTCACCTGCAGCAGCCCCCAGCCTCGCTGGGCACGGAGCTTCCCTCCCTTCCTTGGGGCTTTCTGAGCTGCCCTTCACCCCCTCCCAGTGTCACTGCACCAGCGAGTCATCACCCACACCCCAGCCAAGCAGCAGGCTACGAGAGACACTCATCTCCCAGAAATCCTCCAAGAAAAGCGAAGATCTGAGCTCCTGCTGGGGAAAGGGCGTTGGGAAGAGGCAACGCTGCTGTGTGGCACCACCAGCAGCTCTTCACAGCACCCAAACGGAGCCAAATCATCAGGGCAGGGAGAGAGGCTGCCCAGACATGCTGGGAGGTGACAAACTCACACTCTGCAGGGAGCAGGTGGCAGGGGGACTGGGGAGGGACAGGGAGCAGCTGGTCCCAGTGCCACAGAGCCAGCCCAGGCTCGGCTGCTGCTTTGGTGGCAAAACTGCCCTGCAGAGCTGCTGTGCAGGCTTTGGTGCCTGTAAAGTCACCACTGCTGCTGCTCTGCTGTCCCACCCACGGCTGGGGATCCCTGATGGACCACAGAGAGCCCAGGCAGCCCCTCCAGCAAGGGACTGACAGGGAAACAGCCAAGAAAAGGTTACAAGGGCTCCAGCTGGTACTCAGATGTTCCTGCCTGGCACAGGATGCTCTGGGCACGCTGGGGCACTGCAGGGCATGAGTGATGCCCTTTCTGCCCCCAGCCCAGCTGTTATTCCCTGTGTGGAGCAGGTTCCCACTGTCCTCACTGGGGCTGCACAGCTCTGACCGCTGTCCCTGTGACTCTCCTGGCATTGGGGTGCTCCAGTTCCTCCCAGCCAAACTGAGACCTCAGAGATCCCTTGGTACATCCCACAGCCCCACAGCAGCACCCCAAAGCTGTTCTCAGGACATTCTTCCAGGGCATTCTGCTTTATATCAGTTTTGAAAAGAAATATATGAAGAAAAAAAAATTAAAAACTCTTCAAAACACTGAAACTGCCTGAAGGAAATGTTTTCATGGGTAGATGTCAGGCCTCAGTTGTTACAGGAATTATCCCCAGGACCCTGAGCAGGGGACAAACTCCCCATCCCTGCACAAAGCCAGAACAAAGACGCTGCTGCTGTCACACCCCGCGCACCCCGGCTGGAGCTGCCGCGGCTGGCGAGGTTTAAATCCTGGGAGCAATGCTCAGTTACTGCTCTGCACCATCCATCAGTCCCCTGCCACAGCCCCAGGCCCAGGCACTCACCCTGAAGTCGATTCCCACCGTGGAGATGAAGCTGCCGGCGAGGAAGGCGCCGTCCTTGAAGCGCACGAGCAGGCAGGTCTTACCGACCCCCGAGTCTCCCACCAGCATCACCTGCAGGGACACACGGAGGGAGGGAGGGAGGGGTGTCAGCTCCAGGTTTGGGAAGGCAGCCCCAGTGCAGACATTACCCCACCCCATCCCAGCAGATGCTGGAGATCCAAGAGAAACATCATCGACTCAGGGCAGGGTGGGGGAGATTCACAATGGGATTATTCCCCACCCTGCACCATGTCCCCAAACTGGAGACACCTTCCCCTGTGAAAGGCACTTCACAGCTCCTTCCTGGGGGCACAAAGCCCCTGCAAACCAAGAGGTGCTGTCAGGGTGACACGAGCTGCCCAGGGCACCCACAGAACACCCCACCATGTGTGGGGCTTTCTGGGAGGGTGACCCTGCCCTGGGGAGACTTCAGAGGGTCCCCAAGCCATGAGAGGCAGCTCCAGGGGTGCACTCTGCCCTTGCCTTCAGCAGGATTCACACATGCCATGAGAGGCAGCTCCAGGGGTGCACTCTGCCCTCACCTTCAGCAAAACCCACACACACCCATGGCCACCCTGCCACTCCTCCAGGGATGCCAAGGGAGCAGCTCCCGGTGCCTCCTGCCTCAGTTTCCCCTCCCTGGGCACCCACAGGGCAGGCAGCTCCTTGCCACAAAGCAGCCACGGCAGAGCTGAGGCAGCTCCCAAACGCAGCTCCCCAAAATCTCTGCCCACACCAACAGCCCTGCTGCCCCCCAGGGCACCCACCCTGCTCCCCTCGGCGGGATGACAGCGGGAAATCCGGGAGCAGGGAGCCGGGCTGTGCCAGCTCCTTGCACACCTGCCGTGCCAGGTTCCCTCTGTCCCACGGCTCTGCCATCAGCCTTCCACGAGCCATTAACCCGGGACAGGATCTAAATGGCTTTACAGCAGCGACTGCCCTGGGTCACACCGAACCCTCCCCAGGAGCTGCCAGAAGTGGCAAATGCCACCAGCCCTGTGCAGCCCAGCCCTGGCTGCAGGTGCAGCTCGTTCTGGCACTGCCAAGGAGGGCAGGATGTGCCCACGGTGCCCCACACCTCCAGCAGAGCCCACAGTGGTGCCCCACAGGTGCCCCAGGCACCAAGCCCTGGCACAGTGGGGTGAGAGCAGCCACAACCCACGGCAGTATCGGTGTGAAGCCAAGGGAAGGGGGGAAAAGTCATTTTAGTACAAAATATTGATTTTTTAAAAAATTCCAGACATCTTTTTGGAATGGGTGACCCTCAACAGCAGCTTCTCCTTGTTCAGCACCAGCAAAGCCTCACCCTGGCACGCAGAGTGCCCAGAACCAGGACCCAGCCTGTGCCCAGGACTTGGCCACAGCATCAGGCAGAGACCATGAGCCTCAGGAGAGGGGAAGGGAAGGAGAAAGTTTAATAAACCAGGTTTTTACTGGATACAAATCAATTCCTGCCTGCCACTGTTCAAAATCAGCCAGACCATTAGCTGATGTTTTTTCTACCCGGTGCATTGGGGCTTAACCAAGACCAATCTGGCTCAGCCTGGTGCCATGGGGACGATCCCTCAGGGAAAGCCCCAGGCAGAGGTGAGCTCCAGGAGCCGAGGACCAGTGCAAACACAGAGGTGGCTCCATTTTAGGCAAGCTGTTGAACCATTAACGCAGCTGTATCAGGACCTACCGAAGCAACCGAGCGCATTTCTGGAACGTCCCTCTCCAAGCCCACATCCCAAACCTCAACACCTCCCACCTCACATCCCAAACCTCAACACCACGACGGCCGCAAGCACCGAGCTCTCATCGCCACACACCGAGCTGGGACACAGCAAATCCGCGCTCTCCAGGCTCAATCCCCCCGGCTCGGTACCGAGATCCGCGCACAAACACACGGGGGTTTCACCGAGTCGTGGCCTCAGCCGAAATCATTAAATGAGCCCCAAAATCGCGATGTGAGCCCTAAAATCATCAAACGAACTCCAACCGGGCTTGCATCGGCTCGCATGATGAAGTGGGGAGGAAGCAAATATATTTGCTCCGTGACTCGCTCGCCGGGGTCTGAAGCAGCAGGAGAAGCCATCGGAGCCCGAGAGGTTGGGGACACCTGGGCAGCAGCCGGAGCGCACCCGATGTCCCTCGAGGGCTGCCATCACCCTGCTCACAGCCCCGCTTTTCCGTAGGATCCGGGAGGTCACAGCAACTCCCCGGAGCAGCCTTCGGCCGTCACTTGCACAAGTCCCGCAGCAGCAGCTCCGCTACCGGGGGCTCTGCGGGAGCAGCCCCCGCCGAGCGAGAGACCCCGAGCGGGCGGCTGCGGAGCGGCGGGATGCCGGGGCTCGGAGAGAGGGATGCAGGGATGGAGGGATGGAGGGATGCAGGGATAAGGGATGCGGGATGCAGGGATGCGGGATGCAGGGATGCGGGATGCACGGATAAGGGATGCAAGGATACGGGATGCACGGATGAAGGGATGCAAGGATAAGGGATGCAGGGATAAGGGATGCAGGGATGCCCGCCCGGTCCTGGCCCCCTGGAACTTCGGGCACGCAACCCCCGCCCCCGCACCCTCCTAACCCCGCACTCCCGCATCCCTCCCCTCTGCCCACCCCGGTCCCGCACCTTGAAGGCGAGATCGTAGAACTCCCCGCTGCTGCTCAGCGAGGGCCGCCCGGCCGCCGCCGCGCCGCCGTTGCGGGGCAGCTCGGGAGCGGCGGCGGCAGCGGCTGAGCTGCCCCGGGGGGCGTTGGCGGCTCGGCCGGTGCCCTGTGCGGCGGGAGGCAGCGCGGCCGAGGGCGCGGCACCGCCGCCCTTGCTGCGAGCCGCCTTCTTGCGCGACATCCCGGGGCCGGCGCCGCGGCCGCGCCGGGGCTGGGGGGGCGCGGGAGCCGCCGCCGCCGCCCCGCACGGCCCCGCCCCTCCCGCCCCTCGGCCAATGGGAGAGCGCTGAGGGCGGGATGGGGGCGTGGTTTGGAAGATGGCCCCGCCCCTTCGCGCCCCGCAGCGCCGGCACCGGGAGGAGCGGGGGGGACGGGGGGGAACGGGGGGAACGGGGGGGACGGGGGGAACGGGGAATGGGGAAAATGGGGGGAGCGGGCATGGAGAAAAAGGGGTTGGGGGAGTCTGTACCCGGGGAAGAGAAGCGAGGACGGGGAGGCTCCGCTCCCCACGCCGCCCCTGCGCACCCCGGTCCCGAGCGCCTCTGGTGGCTCGGTAGGAGCGAAGGGTCCCCGCAGCCCGGGGAGCAGCGTGGGGTGCCCCCCGCCAGCACTGAGCACTCCAACCCCGCGGGAGCACATCCCGGTCTAGGATCCAGCCCGCAGCCGCCTCCATCCCGGTGCCGGCAGCCCCTCAGTGGCCAGCAGCATCCCTCGAGGGTGTAAGGTGGGATTGGTCCAGGCCACGGGGGGACAGGGCTCCCCCAGTGTGTCTCAGCAACTGGTTTCAGTGAGCAACACTTGGCTTCTCTCTCTGCTCACGAATGTCACCCGAGGCACTGGAGGTCTCTCAGCTGGAATAAATGTTTTGGCTGTGTGACGTGTTCCAGCAGCACGGCCACTGCCTGGCTGGGAATGGAGGGCTGGACAGGCACAGCGAAGCAGGAACATGGAATAAATCACTGTCAGGAGAAGCCAGGCAGGCACTCGGTGAAGATGGGATAAGTGACAGCGCTGGCACAGGGAGTGACAGCTGACACGGCACGGATCAGCATCCCAGAGAGCCCGGGGCCAGCTCCAGAACTCGGGGCACAGCCGTGGTGATGCTGAGGGGTCTCTCTCACTGTGGGCACGGACGAGGTTTTCCCTTTGGGAGCATTTAAATCGATGGTTAATGGCCTGTGGGGAGGAGGAGCAGGCAGCAGGGCTCTGCTGGATTTGACCATGGACAAGGGACATGGACCAGGTTAGGAGCTCCTGTGCACGGTTCTTGAGTGAGATCCCCCCACCATCACCCCGAGCCCTGGGCACGGCTGTCACAGGCTCCAGGGAATGCCGAGGAGCTCTGGCTCCTCTGACACATCTGAGCTGAAGGAAAAGCTGTCACGGTGGAGGCTCATCATCCCACACCCTTGATCCCAACGATCCAGCCGGGAGATGGAGGAGCTGCCTCGGCAGAGCAGACTGGATGCCACGGTTTTGCACTATAATCTGATTTTCCAGGACAGCTGCAGTCAATAGAGGCTGAGGCCTCAGAACAAAGTGCGGTGCTGGAACCATGTGTGGGCTGCAGGTTTTTAACCAGCCCCTGTGCCGTGGTGCAGCTTTCCCTGGTGGTGTTTGGGGGGAAAAGGGGGTGCACACCCCTGGCACCCCCGCATTCGGGGCACACCCGCCCCGCTGCACAAGGACTTTGCCCTGCTGCCATCCCCAGCCGAAGATGATGGAAATCTCCATCAGCAGCCCCGTGCTCCGGAGCAAACAAAGCCAGCTGTTTATCGCCGCCGCATCAGGGCAACGCCGGAGGAGATGGCTCCTTATCGCCGGGGTACGGCCGGGATAACTCTGCCTGTACCAAAGGTCGTGTGCTCCAGGGGCTGCCCAGGGGCTGGTCCCCGCTGCCCCCAGCCCCAAAGAGAGCCTCGGCAGAGCTCAGAGCCCCGCAGCGAGGAGCATCTCCAGCAAGTTTCTCTTCAGGAGGAAAGGCGTGTGCAGAGACACAGGCTGCTCAGAATCGCAGTCACGCCTGGAGATGTTGCTCCTCATATAGTTACAGGAACTAATCAGATAACGGCAGCTGAACTAAGGGGGATATGTTTGCTAAAAATAGCTTAATGGAACAGCAGACGCCTGGAGATACGGAGTGCCTCGGGGAGCGGGGCTGTGGCATCTGGCAGGGCTCTGAGCGGGGCTAGCTGGTATTCCGAGCCATCCACATAGATGTAAATTTGTTCTTAAAGGCAGAAAAGCAGCTTGTCCTCGTCAGGATGGTCAGCCCAAGAGGGCCGTTGTGCTGCTGTGTAAATGTGAGCACGGAGAGGCAGATGGTGCCACCAGTGCCACCGGTGCCAGCAGCCATGGGGATGGCACCTGCCTTTTGCCCAGGCAGGGAACAGAGCTCTGCACAGGGCTGGAGACACCAGGAGCCCACGCAGGGCCGAGCGCCGTGCTCTGCCCAGCTGCTCTGCACAAACACTGCGCCTCAGGGCTTTCAATCCGCCTGTTTTCCTTGGCATGGAACTTCGCAGGGCTCTGTGTGCCAGAAGTTCCATGCCGTGCTCAGAGCCAAGCAAGATATTTCAGTGTGAGGCCATCCCTGCCTCCCTCCTCCCGTTGCTCCAGGTTTTTCCAAAGCTCCCGTGCTCCCCTGGCCTGCTCCGTACCCCGGGCCTCGCTGGGCTGTGGCCATCCCTGCCTCTCCTGGTAGCCCAGGAGCTTGCCCAGCCTGCTCTCCTCCTGGTCCCAGCTCCTGGTGCCAGCTCGGAGGGAGCAGAGCCGTCTCTCCAGCAGGCAGCCTGCAAGGACGAGCTATTCCCATCAGGCACGATGTCAGCTGTGCCAGCTTGGAAGATATTCATCTTCCTCGCATGGTGACTGCAGGAAGGATGGTGCAGGCTCTTTCCACGTGCTGCTCGTGCTGTCACCTGCTGCAGTGCCACCAGCCAAGGGTTGGGGGTTTCTCTGTCTGTGCTGGGCGCTGCTGAAGCTTTGCCTCAAGTCCTGGGGTCAGTTTTGGGTTCTTCATGACGTGGAGGTGCTGGAGAGAAGGGAACAGGGCTGTGGAAGGGCTGGAGCCCCAGGAGCAGATCCCAGCTCCCTGCCAGGGTGGGTGAAGGCTCTGCTGCCTTGGGAAGGGCCCAGCCCACGCAGCACTGAGCAGGCACCGTTCCCTCCCTCACCAGTTATTGTTCTTCCCTCCCCATCGCTCACTTACCTCCGAACACTTCAATCTCATCGCCTTTGTCAGTGTCGCTGGTTTTTAATTGAAATTCCTCAGACATCTCCTCATCAGCACAGCCCATCAGTGAGTTTTGTGTGGGAAGTCATTGTTTTTCTTCTGCAGCTGTGAAAGTTAAATTCCAGCGTTTTGCTCGGAGGCTGCGTTTGTCTCTTCCCTTTCTTACGCTGCCAAGCCCAATCTTACAATTGAAACCTCTTTTTTTTGTCTGGATATTTCATTTTCCATCTCTCCTCTTTGGAGTCCCTCTGGTTCCATCTCAGGCTCCTCCACTTCTCTGGCCCATCCTGAGGGGCAGCTCCCACCTGTGGCTCTCTCCAGCCACGGCCAAGTTTTTCCTTGCAGAGCACTTGGGAGGTTTGGAGAGCCTGGCCTGTTAGTAACTCTTTATTTCTTGGTGTTCAAAGTGCCCCAGCGCCCTGCCAGGGGGGTTTGTTCCCCTCCTCTGGAGCAGAGCTTTTCTCCAATGTCCCCAAGGGCATCCCCAGGGAACCTCGGTGCTGCCCTGGGCCCCCCCTGCCCCCTCCCATACATGAAAGGGTGATTGTGCCAGGTCCTAACGAGCCTGCACTGGCTGAGGCCAGGAAATTAATTTTCCTTGTGCCAAGACTGACACGAGCCAAGGTTTCAGGAGCAGAGGACCGAGTGCAGGGAAGTCCCCAGCTCAGCAGTCATCCATGAGGACTTTGGGACAGGATGAAGAGCTGGATGTTCAAAAGGCCTTTGAAACAGAGGGAGGGCAAAGCAAATGCCCAGACTTCTCAATATGAGGTATTTTCAGGCTATTTTGTATATTTTAGATGCTTTTCAGACATGCTTCAGCAGCACCAAATATTTTAGGAATATAATGTTTCACCTTAGAAATACCTGAGGTGTTTTGTAGCTGTACATAAACACATCCTGAGATGGGGAAGGGTTAGATTCTGGTTGTGGTTTCAAAAGCAAGGGTGTAAATGTCACAGGTGCCTCTGTTATCCGTGCACACTTGGCCATTTCCATTCACAAACCTAACCATGGTCCAAGGAGCTGGAACAAATAAACCCCAAAAACCCTCATCTTTGGAAATTAGTTTGGCACTGCAGAGCTCAAGAGCTCCCACGGGCCAGCCCTGGGATGTGAGCAGTGCTCTGGGCCCTTGTAAAACAATAAACAGTGGTAATGAGCAGCATGGAAATGTGCAGAGGCTCGTAAAGCTGCTGCTCTGGAGGGTAAGACACCCGCTAAGGACGGCTGGGAAGGAGCTCCCGGTGGACCGGGGATGTGAGGCTGCTGTGGCAGCACGGGCTGAGGGTCTGTCCCCGGGCACAGCCCGTGGCAGGAAAAGCAAATCCAGCTCCTGGCTCTGCTGCTGAGGAGCTGGGCTCCTGCTCGCCAGGGGATGTGCAGATGAGTGCCCACAGTGTGCCCAGACGTTCATCAGCGCTAATTGGTGGCAGATAAATGATGTCAGTGGGATCCACCAACCTCAGGATCAACAGCTTTTGTTTTTCTGCTGTGACACAGCTGAGGTGACATTCCCAATGCAAGTGTGAGCGCCGCTCCAGGTAATTAAGTCTGGGTGATGATGATGATGTTTGTTAGTGTTTTCCAAGGAAGGCTAGACATTTCCTCTTAGCAAAAATCTAGTGAGCTTGGGCAATTAGTTTTTATTTCCAAATGACGATGTGTGAGCAGCACGGCCAGCCCAGAGCCAGGCACTTCCAGGCACTCAAAGCTCAGCTTCTGAATTCCTAATTTATCCCTGCCCTCTGTGAGCCGCTCCCCGTTGTCCTTTAAAAGCCGTGTGGCACTTGGGGACACGGGTTAGGGGTGGCATTGGCTCCGCTGGGGGAGCAGCAATGGGTGGTTTTGGAGGCTTTTCCAACCGATCGGGTTCTGTGATTCCGATGTTCCGGGCTCGCTCCGGGTCCGTTCCCGGTCTCTATCCCGGAGCGGTGCTAGAGGGCGCCCGGGACCCGTGCAGCGGCACCGGGAGCGGGCTGAGCCCGCCCGGAGCTCCCGGATCTGCTCCTGGATCTGCTGCTGCCCCCGGGGTGAGGACGGGAGCAGCGGGATGGGAATGGGGGAAAGCGGGAGCCAGGGCTGGGGGATGGAGATGGTCCCTGTGCTGGTCACTCCTCAGGCATCACAGAGTCACTGCCCCATCCCTGTGGGGATTTAACAGAGGATGTGACACTTGGGGACACGGGGGAATGGTTGGGCTCGGTGGTCTTGGAGCTCTTTTCCAACCTGAATAATTCCATGATTCTACAATCACACAAGAAAGGGCGGCACAAAATGCAGCCACGCAGCAACAACCCGCAGGGATGGATGCAGCCACTTCCTCCCAGGAGAACCAGGGATGCTCAGCTCCTCTGGGATCCCTGTGTCCCACTCCCCACTGCAGAGCTCTCCCCTCCAGACACTCACTGAGCACAAGCCGTGCTACTTCCACCATGGGAGAGTTATTTTTAAGCAGGGGAATAACAACAAATGGAGCTGGTTCTACAGCCATACATAAATAAAGACGTTCTCCAAGGGCCAGGGGGCAGAGAGGGCAGGAGGGGCATTTCCCTTTCTTTTGTAAGCCCCACACGAGGTACAGTGGGTGGGTGCTGCTGGGGGCAGGAGGCTCCTTGTCCTGGCTCCAATCCAATTTCCAGCTGCACAGTTTCCTCTCCACAAACACACCTGGACAAGAAGGTGCTTGCACTGACTGCACCTGGTGCTGGAGGAGCCAAACTGTGTTTCATGTGCAGAAATGGGTGCTGCACAGGGGCTGTGCAGGGTTCCAGGGCTGTCCAAAGCCATCTGCAGTGTTTTTGGGATCTGGAGGCAGCAGGGACATTCCTGGCCAGCCACAGCTCTGTCACGTTTTGCTGAGCATGGTGTGTCTGGGGTGTGCTGCATGCAGGACTGGGAGGATGGGGAGAATCAACAGCCTCTCCACTGGAGCTTTAATTCTGCTTCAAGTAAACAGTGTTGAGAAACTCTGCTGTTCCCGCCAGTGGGAGGAACCAGCAGAATCCTTCCCCACAACGAGCCATTCCCAGCCTTGCAGTCAGCAGCAGCCTTCCAACCCCAGAGTGCATTTTCCATTTCCATCATTTTCTCCAGCTGCTGTTTTGAAACCCAGCTCAGCGACAAGACTTTCCTCCAAGATGAAAAATTGTCATTTGATGTGAACAAACTATTTTCTCACTGCTATGTCAAGGTTTGCTCTCTCCTTGCACACTTGCTCAAGTATTTCCTTGCTCATTGCCCTCATTACAGCTTGGCAGCCCTGGATTTTGGGGGAGAGCCCTTAATTTCATTCCATGGGCTGGTTTCCATTAGCCAGCTAATCTACTGATTACAATCGACACACAGGATATTTTCTCCTTGCTGTTTTCTGAAAAAATACGGGCATCAGTACAAAAGAAAGGGGAAAAAATCCTACAAAAAGCAATTTACAATTGAGGGAGCGGAAATAAATATATCGTAGTCACATGAGGAAGTAGTAACCATGGAGCTATTTTGGGCACAATACATCATGCAAAGGATGATGTGTCTTTCAAGCGTATTTCAAGCCCAAAATTCAAGGCACAGAATGTTTTTGGAAAGTAAATTCTCACATACATTAAGCACCATGCCAAGGAGTGGGGTTGGATGCTGTCAGGCTTTGCATTTCAGGTTCATTCTGAGTTTGCAGAGCAGAGCCTCAGCAGGACGATCCCATGGCTAAAACCACACAGGAGCTGAGGGATTCTGTTGGATCAGGACAATCCTGGGTCAATCCCACTGGGTAGAGTGAGGAGGGGTCTTTCCCAACTTAAATGATTCTGGGATTTGTAACCCACAGTGGATGCACACCCAGCACTGAAGGGTCAGTCCCTAGAGAGTCCCACACACCCAAAATCACAAATGCCTTTAAAAATCCTACATGATTCAAACCCAAACCATCACCTTGGCTAACCTTTGTCTGTCCTGAGTAAACACAGCACATGTGAAACACCAACAAACCAGGGGGCAATAATCATCTGTTCCACCCTTTCCAGTGGGGCTGGGGTTGGTGTTTGGGAGATGCCCTCTGTAATGAAGCTTCCTCTGGTTGTAGGGTGATTTTATTTTAGTTATATTGTTTAATCGCTTCAAATCAGAAATAATTCAGCTCCCCGAGGAGCTGTTGTAGGATGATGGGTTGATCTCACCAGGTGTGAGCCACAGCCAGTGCCTGGGGCCGGTGCAGGGGGGAAGCGACATTGAAACCTGACAAAACGGCTGCGTTTGATGGTAAAAATAAAATGCACTGGCAAGTACCTGCCTTGCTCTTCCTCTCTCTCCAAGGTACCGAGTTCCCTGCTGTGCTGGAGGTGTGTCACACACCCCGCAGCTCTTCCTGCATCCCACATCCCTGGGAATGAGCACCAGCCAGGAACGGGCTGCGAGAGCCCTCGGGGAGGCATCTGTGGGACAATTCCCTGCCCACTGTCTGCCCTGCCCGGTGTCTGAGCTGTCCCCACGGGGATAAAACCCTTGTTTGCCGGGGATAAAACCCTTGTTTGCCGGGATTCTCCTGTCCCGGGGATGCTCACGTTCCCCGGGATGCCGCTGCTGCCTGGGATGTTTCTGTCCTCAGGTTGCCCGTAGTCCCCGGGATGGTCCCTGTGTCCCACGGGATCCCCGTTCTCACAGGATGCTCCTGTCCCCCGGGATAGTCCCTGTGTCCCACGGGATCCCCGTTCTCACAGGATGCTCCTGTCCCCCGGGATGGTCCCTGTGTCCCACGGGATCCTCGTTCTCACAGGATGCTCCTGTCCCCCGAGACCTTCGATGTCCCACGGGATCCCCGTTCTCACAGGATGCTCCTGTCCCCAGGGACAGCCCTGTCCCGCTGGGACCTTGGTGTCCTACGGGATCCCGGTTCTCCTGGGACACCTTTGTCCCTCCCCATCCCCCTGTCCCCGGGACACCCCTTTCCCACGGGATCCCCTGTTCCTAGGACACCCCTTTCCCACGGGATCCTCTATTCCTGGGACAGCCTTTTCTCACGGGATCCCCTATTCCTGGGACACCCCTTTCCCACGGGATCCCCTGTCACCAGGACACCCCTTTCCCACGGGACACCCCTTTCCCACGGGACACCCCTTTCCCACGGGATCCTTTATTCCCAGGACACCCCTTTCCCACGGGATCCCCTGTCCCCCAGGACACCCCTTTCCCACGGGATCCGCTATTCCTGGGACACCCCTTTCCCACGGGATCCCCTGTTACCAGGACACCCCTTTCCCACGGGATCCTTTATTCCCAGGACACCCCTTTCCCACGGGATCCTTTATTCCCAGGACACCCCTTTCCCACGGCATCCCCTGTTCCTAGGACACCCCTTTCCCACGGCATCCCCTGTTCCTAGGACACCCCTTTCCCACGGGATGCCCCCGTTTCCCCCGTGCCCAGCGCGGTGCCGGAGCGGGGCCGGAGCGGGGTCGGAGCGGGGCCGGAGCGGGGCCGGAGCGGGGCTGGAGCGGGGCCGGAGCGGGGCCGAAGCGGGGCCGGAGCGGGGCCGGAGCGGGGCCGGAGCGGGGCCGAAGCGGGGCTGGAGCGGGGCTGGAGCTGGACCGGAGCGGGGCCGGAGCGGGGCCGGAGCGGGGCCGGAGCGGGGTTGGAGCGGGGCTGGAGCGGGGCTGGAGCGGGGCCGGAGCGGGGCTGGAGCGGGGCCGGAGCGGGGCCGGAGCGGGGCTGGAGCGGGGCCGTGTTTCCGCCGTCCGGGAGGCGGAGCGGGGGCGGCCGCGGCCGGGCGGAGCAGCAGCAGAGCCGAGCGGCGCCGGGCCGGGCCGGGGCTGTCAGCGCGGCGAGCGGGGCCCCCTCAGCAAGGCCGGGCCATGGCGGGCGGGCGCTGAGGCGGCGGAGCGCGGCCGGGGCGGGCGGCCGGGGCGGCGGGGCCATGCCATGCCCGTAGGGAGAGATGCCTTGGGGAAATGGAGACACTGGAGCACAGCGCAAACATGGCGCCCCCGCGGCGCGGCTGCCGCTGCCGGGATGGTGCCTGCTCTGCTCGCTGCTGTGTGGGGGGCTCGCCGCGACCCCGGCCCCCGCCTGCCGGCCCTGCGCTCCGGGCTGTGCCTGCGCCGCGCCCGCCTGCGCCGTCAACTGCTCGGCCCGCGGCGTGGAGCGCCCGGGAGCCGCCGTGCCCATCGCCGCCACCGCGCTGTGAGTACCGGGCACGGCGGGGGATGCGGGGCATGCGGGGGTGCGGGGGATGCGGGGGATGCGGGGGTGCAGCGGGACGGGCCCGGGACGGGACGGGGAGAACCGCGCGGGGCCGCCCGCGGGGACCGAGCGGGAGGGGAATTCGGTTTGGTGCCGGGGGGATTGGTTCGAGAGGTTCCGTGAGTGGAATTTGGTTCGGGAGGTTTTTCGTGAGTGGCATTTGGTTCGGGAGGTTCTGTGAATGGAATTTGGTTTGGTGCCGGGGAGTTTGGTTCGGGAGGTTCTGTGAATGGAGTTTAGTTTGGCGCCGGGGGATTTGGTTCGGGAGATTGTGAGCGGGGCAATTTTTTTTTGGGAGGTTCCGTGAGTGAAATTTGGTTCAGGAGGTTCTGTGGATGGAGTTTAGTTTGGCGCCGGGGGATTTGGTTCGGGAGGTTTTCCGTGAGTGGAATTTGGTTTGGTGCCGGGGAATTTGGTTCGGGAGATCCTGTGCCGGGGAGTTTGGTTTGGTGCCGAGGAGTTTGGTTCGGGAGGTTCTGTGCGGAGAATTTGGTTCGGAATGCTCCGTGCCAGGGGGTTTGGTTCAGAATTCCCCGTGCCAGGGGTTTTGGTTCAGAATTCCCCGTGCCAGGGTTTTGGTTCAGAATTCCCCGTGCCAGGGGTTTTGGTTCAGAATTCCCCGTGCCAGGGGTTTTGGTCCGGGTGGGCAATAACACGAGGAGGGTGTGCGGGAAGGAGCAGTGGCACGCGGGTTAAACACACTTTACCAGATCCCAAACATGAAACTGAGCGGTAACAAACACGGCTGGCTGGGGTGACAGCTGTGCCTGTGCCTCGCTGCTGCTCTTTGGGGTGGGTCGGTCAGGCTGTTCCGTGCAGGGCACTGCGCTGCTCCATGTGCTCTGTCACTGGAATAAACTCTGCGTGACGCAAAAAACAGACGTAGGGGAAAAGTTTGGTTTTCCATAGGGAGCAGCTTTTCAGTTCTTGACGAGACAAAAGCACTGAATGATTCATGTGAGAGAGATGACGTGGGGCCTGGTGGTGGATAAATTTCAAACTAATTTCTGGTGGTATTTCACTGCTTTAAGGGTCTGCTTTTCTATTTTGGTATTCTTAACTAAGCTTTCACTTTTTAGAATCAGTACAGAGATACTGCAGAAGTTGTGGAGTACCACAGTAAATGTACGTTGTAGGTTTTGCAGGCTGCGTCTGGAATAACTTCAGGAAAATGTGCACATCTTTAAATCCAGAAGCCAAGGTGTTTTCCAGCTCTTTTCTTGCTAGATATATTTAGACTTTTGCAAACAAACCAGCCATTGTTTGTTGCAGAAAGTCCCTAACTGGAAAAGACTGGTTTTTATTAAAGAGGTTCTGGATTTTTGTTATCTGTTGTTGGTTTGGGATGGGGATCTGCAGCTCAGTGTAGAGCAGCTTCATCAAGGCTGTGATGATCAGTTCTTCATTTGGCTTTTTGAGGATCTGGGGCTATTACAATGTGTTTCTGTGGTTATTAATTTTGGTAGTAAGTGTTTGAGACTGTGTTATTGTTGTTCAGAGGCGCTGAGCTGTAAAAGCTCCCAGGATGTTTTGGATTAGATGTTGTGCAGTGACAGATGGAAGTGGGACATAAACCTCATGCAGGTGAACAAAACCATGGGAAGGGGAAATCTGCCGGAGTGATGGATGGTGTTAATGGCACTGCTCTGATTCCAACTCGTGTTTGGAATTCAGGCTGTATAGTCATCTCTGTCAGCTGGAAATTGTGCTGGTCCTGTTCTGAGGGCTGGGGTAAGATGTGCTGAAGTGGGTTCCTTTCAAGTTTACTGTCCTGTTTGGCCTCCTGATAATTGCAGAAAATGCAAGTGCACCCACTCTTGTTATAATTGTGAAGAGTTTTCAGATTCATTCCTGTTGGGGTGGAAGGGACTCTGGCTCATGGTTATGAGGTTATGCAAGTGGATTTGCCTAATAATTTCACACTCCCTTTGCTGAACACGGACAGATAAATAGCATTTATATATTCTCTCATTAGAGGGAAAATAAGTTTTTAATATCTCAACACTCCCTTCTAAAAAATTAATTATTCTGAAATGAAAGCGGCCGAGTTCTGAAAATTCCCAACGCCCAAATTCCCGGACGTGCGCTTGCAGCTGCGCTCAGCAACTGCCATTCTGTATTTCTGGCTGTAGCACTGAGGCCTAGGAAATGAATTCCTCTTGTATCCGACGTTTTAGACGGAGCAACTTGGAGGAAATAAATGCCAACTGCGGCCGCGCTGTTCCCAGGAGCGCAGGGAATGTCCCATCCAAAGAATCACTAAGGAAATGGGCTCTGCTGCTCGCAGACACCGCAGACCTCGCTGCGAGCGCTCTCCAGGCAGACCAAACGGGAATATTGGCCCCTTCCCATCTCCAGAGTCAGGTTCTTGACGTGTAACGCAAAGTCTGGCTGGAACCGGGAGCGAAGTCTGATTTTTCCAAATATTCCGCAGTGCGCAACACACAAAACTAAATTTTACCCCAAGAACTGGAGGAGCTTCGAGTGGCAGCATTTGCACTTCTGAGCCCTCCATGGCAGGAGTGCTCTGATCCATCTCTTTTCAAGCGCTCTGCTCTCAGCCCTCCGGATTTTGTTCGCATTTATTTGAGCCTGAGCTGTTTCTTGAGCTTTCATCCCTCAACTGGAAATAAACCTCATCAAGGCTTTGCGACTTTCCCTTGCAAATCCTGATTCCTTCTGCCACGTCTTCAGTGGTGTTTGAAGTGCCCTCAGTTTCAGGTTTGAAATGGAAATTAGAATCTCGATGTCAAAAGATGAGAGTTGAAACTTCCTTTATTTTCCCCTGCTTAGCATGGAACAGCGTTTGTGGATGGCTGGGAAGGAGAACTGGGATCAGAGGAGCTCTGCTGTCGCCAGGCTCCTGCAGAAGCAGATTTGGGGGTCAGAACTTTCATCCAAAGCCCAGTGGGGCTTTTTGTGGATTTGGCAGTGAGCCCTGGGGTTGCACTGCCCAGCCGGTGACTTCACCTAAATAAACCTTAAAATAAACAGATCCTATGATTCAGGAACCTGCAGTCTGGTATTTTAAATTTCAGGAGTCAGTGGCGATTGGTAGATTTTGATATTATTACATGATGCAGGAAAAGCCTTTTCAGGGCTTGAGGTGTCTTCAGAAGCTATCAGGGGAAAGAAATTTCCAGTTTAAATTAAAATCTAATTCAGGTAAACCCACAGGCAGTGGAGTGTCTGTACAGTAGTGTCCAGGCCACAAAAACAAAATACAGTAATTTCACGAATACAAGCCGCACCAATTTGACCAAAATTTTGGTGGAAACCCGGAAGTGCGGCTAATATTCCGGGGCGGCTAATCTATTAACAAAATTCTAAAAGCTGCCAACACGGAAGTGAGAGCCCGCGGCAGCCCCAAGCCAAGCTGGAGCCCGGCCGGCCCCGGCAGAGGTGGGAAAGCCTGGCAGAGGCGGGGCCAGCAGTGTGGGGGGCGGGCGGCAGAGCCTGAGCCAGCAGGGCGGGGCAGGGAGGGCGGCAGAGCCTGAGCCAGCAGGGCGGGGGAGCCCGGGAGAACTGGGGCTAGCAGTGCAGGGGAGCATGGCAGAAGCAGGAAGGCCGGCGGGTGGGGCTGCCTGGCAGCGGGGGAAGCCCAGCAAAATGGGGGCCAGCAGCGTGGGGAGCCCGGCGGTGCGGGGGCCTGCAGTGCCGGCCAGGGCGAGGAAACGCGGCGGCGGTGCAGACGGGAGGGGGCGGCCGGCGAGCCTGGTGGCGGCGGCGGCAGCCCTGCCGGCGGGGCGAGCGAAAGCGGTGCTCGCCGAAGCGGCGCTCGCCGAAGCGCCGCTGGCCGAAGCGCCGCGCGGCGAGCCGAAGCGGCACGAGCCGAAGCGGCGCTCGCCGAAGCGCCGCGCGGCGAGCCGAAGCGGCGCTCGCCGAAGCGCCGCGCGGCGAGCCGAAGCGCCGTTCGCCGAAGCGCCGCGCGGCGAGCCGAAGCGGCGCGAGCCGAAGCGGCGCTCGCCGAAGCGCCGCGCGGCGAGCCGAAGCGGCGCGAGCCGAAGCGCCGCTCGCCGAAGCGCCGCGCGGCGAGCCGAAGCGCCGCTCGCCGAAGCGCCGCGCGGCGAGCCGAAGCGGCGCTCGCCGAAGCGCCGCTCGCCGAAGCGCCGCGCGGCGAGCCGAAGCGCCGTTCGCCGAAGCGCCGCTCGCCGAAGCGCCGCGCGGCGAGCCGAAGCGCCGTTCGCCGAAGCGCCGCTCGCCGAAGCGCCGCGCGGCGAGCCGAAGCGGCGCGAGCCGAAGCGCCGTTCGCCGAAGCGCCGCTCGCCGAAGCGCCGCGCGGCGAGCCGAAGCGCCGTTCGCCGAAGCGCCGCTCGCCGAAGCGCCGCGCGGCGAGCCGAAGCGGCGCGAGCCGAAGCGCCGCGCGGCGAGCCGAAGCGGCACGAGCCGAAGCGGCGCTCGCCGAAGCGGCGCTCGCCGAAGCGCCGCGCGGCGAGCCGAAGCGGCGCGAGCCGAAGCGGCGCTCGCCGAAGCGCCGCGCGGCGAGCCGAAGCGCCGCTCGCCGAAGCGCCGCGCGGCGAGCCGAAGCGGCGCTCGCCGAAGCGCCGCTCGCCGAAGCGCCGCGCGGCGAGCCGAAGCGCCGTTCGCCGAAGCGCCGCTCGCCGAAGCGCCGCGCGGCAAGCCGAAGCGCCGCTCGCCGAAGCGCCGCTCGCGAAAGCGCCGCGGGTCGGGCGCGGCGCGGGGCGGGCGCGGCGCTCGCGAGGCGCGGCGCAGGGCGAGCGAAAGCGGCAGCGGGGCGGGCGGCGAGCCCGGCTGCGGCAGCCCTGCCAACCGGGCGAGCGAACGCGGCAGCGGGGCGGTGCTGACGGGAGAGGGGGGCCAGCGAGCCCGGCGGCGGCGGCAGCCCCACCCGGCCAGCCCCGCCGAGCCGTGGCGCTGAGCTAGGCCACCCGGCCCCGTCGGCAACCATGAGCGGGCCGAGCCTGCCTGGCCCCGCCCCGAGCCAGTAAAGCCCGCTATGCCGCGATCCTGTTACTAATTGGCCAATTTGTGAAAGCTGCGCACGGATTCTCGCGACGAACGAAAGTGCGGCTAATATTCGGGGTGCGGCTTATCTATTGACAAAGACAGCAACATTGTCCAGGCACCGGGGGTGCGGCTTATAATCCGTGCGGCTTGTATTCGTGAAACTACTGTAACTCTATTGCTGTTCCTAGAAAAAATGAGACAGCCTGGAATGTCATTCTTGTAGGAAGCCATATCCCAGCGAAAACAAGGCTGCGTTTCTCTTTTGTATGAAATTTTGGAGGGGGAAAAAGGCCCAAATGAGGTGCTAGATAAATATTTTGCCAGCGAGATTCTTTCAGCCTGTGGAAGGGACCAGTCCCATAAGCAGCTCGTAGCTATAGTCTGAGTGTGAACAAGGAGGCAATTCTGTGGTGTTGTGTCAGAGCAGAACGGGCTGGGTTGTTTATTGTGCTCCTTCCTAAAGCTCCAGAGAAGTCTCAGTGCTGTTCCCATGACTGAGAACCTTTTAAAAAATTACAACTTTTTTTTTTTTTTAGTGGTGTTTCAAAGTGTGTTAAGAAAAATGTCCAGCTCAGGAAGAACAGGCATCCACGGAGAGGCTCCTGCTCTGCGGCAAAAGTTACAATTGAATAATCCTGAGCAGCATCACCAGGTCTCACTTTTGTGATTTGTAGTTTGGTGTGGCCAAACCTACAAACCCTGGTGGTGACAAAACCCCACAGGTTAAATAAAGAATTTTAATTGAACATCTTGGAGCCACAAGGCAGGACGAGGTGCTGATGGAACCCTCTGGGGTTCCTCTGACACCTGGTGTGTTTTTTCCTGTGTACTGTTTGCACTGATTTTTCCCTGTGTTTCCCGATATTTTTAAATTTCCTGGTGGTCTCTCTCTGTTTCTTTTTCCTCATTGGAGTGAAAGTGAGGGCTGATCCTGCTCTTCTCCCGCTGGCAAGCCCCCGGCAGATCTCTTGCATTTCACTCAGCTGCTTTCATTCTGCTCTCACAAAGAGTGGATTTAAAAGAAAACCACTCACTCAGAAGGTAGAACTCATATGGTTTGTTAATGCTGCTCTGCCTTTTATCCCATTTCATGGGATTCCTTGTTTTATCTCTTGTCGTGCCGCGTTTTCCGCACTGTGGTTTCCACAACGCGTCCCGGCGTCATCCTTTCTCCGTTCCTCCAAGCTTTGTTGTGCTTTGATTGATTGTTGCAGTTCAGCTTGATTTTGTATTTTATGTACTCCATATGTCCCCAAACATTTATCTGAGTTGTAATAAGTGAGTAACAAAGTGAGCAGGGGAAGGAGGACGGCTCAGGAGCAAAGCCGTGCATTATTGCAGTGCCAGGGTGGAGCGGGCTGGGAGCTGCTTGGATCTTGCTCTGACTGTGAGGAGAGTGCGTGGAGCAGGGTGGGGAGTTGGGTGGGTTGTGGGGGACACAGCACTTGTGACAACAGCACGATTTCAGGCAGCTGCTGTCAGGCTCAAAGAGAAAATGTCCCGTCCTTTCCCCAGTGGAAAGTTGGCAGCTCTGCTCCCGGGCTGTGCTCACGGCGCTGTTGCTGTTCAGAGGAATGGCTGCTGCTGCTCTCCAGCCCACCCTTGTCTCCCCCCACATCAAACACCCTCCTCTCCCTCCCCACCATCCCTCCCTTCTCTCCAGCCCTTGCTGAAATGTGGCTCCAAGGCTGGAGAGCTGCAGTGGCTGTGGAGCTGCTGGCCACGCTCCCCTTCAGCTGCATGGACCACTCTGCTGAAGGTCACTTGCCTGTCCCAAAGGAGGGTGACAATGTCCCACCAGACCTCTCCAGCCCTTATTTCTCAGCCTTCCATTGCAGTAAAGAATGAGCCTGTTTTTCTTATAGAATCACTGTTCTTTACTTAGACACTGAAGCGAAGTTGGCATCTCCGTTTGCCAAAACTGAAAATGTCAATTGAAACATAATGTCAGTTTTTTGCTTTGTAAAGGGCACAAAAAGCAAAACTCATGTGATTGCTGCCATTCACATTTATTTAAAGGATAGCTGTCATCAGGAGGAGCATCAACAACGTGCAAGCTGTAGCATTTACAGTGTATTTATAGGAACTGTGACCGGTAAAGAGATTCTGTCGTAGAATCACAGAATGCTGGAGTAGTTTGGGTGGGAAAGGACCTTAAAGAGCTTCTCATTTCACTCCTCTGCTATTGGCAGGGACACCTTCCTTTAGACCAGACTGCTCCAAGCCCTGTCCTTGGACACTTCCAGGGATCCAGGGGCAGCCACAACTGCTCTGGACACCCTGTGCCAGGGACTCACCACCCTCACAGGGAAGATTTTTTTTCCATATATCAAACCTCAGTTTTTTCTCTTTCAGTGTGAAACCATTCCCACATGTGCTGTCATTACAGGTCCTGATGAACTGGATTCCCTGGAGCCCTTTCAGACACTCCTAGTTGCTGTGAGCTCTCCATGCAACCTTCTCCTCTGCAGGCTGAACTTCCTCAGCTTTCCAGCTCTTCCCTTTCCCTTGGAAGATCACATCCTTTTTGACAATGTGCACTTAAGCAAAACACAGATAATTAAAACAATTCCTCAGCCAGCTGCTTCTGCTGCAATAACAGCAGAACAGTTGCCCCCAGGTTAGGAGCAGGTAAATCTCTTTGGCTTCCTGGCATCAGGCCTTGGAAAAACCTCGCGGAGCCGAGCTCGGCAGTGAAGTTCCAGACGTGGCATATGGTCCTGTGTGATTGTGTTTAACCTGCTGTCATGTTGAATTCAATTAGCAGCAGAGCTCAGGCAGTGTGATGGGCTGGGCTGGTGACAGGACTCGATGTTCATTCAGTGCATGGTGACAGATCTGCCACCTACGGCATTTCTGGGTGTTGGAGCGTGGCCCTGCTGTACCTGCAGCCTGGGGCTGTGGGTGCCCTGTGGCAGTGCAGCTTTGGGAGCTGCTGGGATGCTCTTTTCTCGCTCTGGAGGACCATGGGGACAGGGCTGTGCTCGCTGTCCCTGCAGCAGCTCCATTCTCACGAGCCTGCAGGACAGCCTGCAGTGACGCCGAGTCTGGATCCGAGCCAGCCTCTTCCTATTCACCCAAAATTGTCCCTGGCCACCACACCATGGCCTTGTTTCTCCTGGTGACAGCTGTTTGTGCCATCCTGTGCGGGCAGCTCCTTGTGTGGAGCACTCTGGGCTGTGTGGTGCAGTTTGTGTGTCTGTGACGGGGTCACTGCTTTGGAAGGGACATTTCCAGGTGGGGTTTGTCACACTCCCAGAGCCTGTGCCACCTCCTTGGCCAGACCCTGTCCTTCAGAGAGCTACAGGAGAGCTGGAGAGGGACTGGTGACAAGGGCATGGAGTGCTGGGACACAGGGAATGGAGTGGCAGGACACAGGGAATGGAGTGGCAGGACACAGGGAATGGAGTGCCAGGACACAGGGAATGGAGTGCCAGGACACAGGGCATGGAGTGCTGGGACACAGGGAATGGAGTGCCAGGACACAGGGAATGGTTTCCCACTGCTGGATGGGATATTGGGAGGAAATTGTTCCCAGTGAGGTTGCCCAGAGAAGCTGGAAGTGCCCAAGGCCAGGCTGGACAGGATTTGGAGGGTCCTGGGACAGTGGAAGGAGTTCAGGGTGTCACAGGATGGGCTTTGAGGCCCCTCTGAACCCAGACCTTGGGTGATTCCCTGGTTCTTGCAGATCCCCCAGCAATGGCCTCTCCACAGCTCCATTGCAACATCCCCTGGCAGCTCTCAGCCCTGGCAGGGCCAGCACCTTGGCAGATCCGGAGCAGGGCAGGACTTTTCCCTGCAGGGATGGGCAGGGTGCCTCCCCCATCCTGGGGGGCTCCCATGGGGTCCTGTCCCCCCTGTCCCACTGCTGTGCCCCGGCTGGGAATGGGTTAAGCAGGCTGTGTGTGCCTGGGGAGTGGCTCTGCAGAGAGGACCAGGGTGTGGGCTGAGTCCTCCGGAGGGAGGAACCCGAGGAACAGCTAAGCCTGGGAAAGCAGAGCCCAGCCGGATCGTGTTGGCCAAAGCTGAGCGTTTCTGTCTCAAACCACGCCTCGGGAAGGGGGTGGAGTGAGGCCGGGCTGGGCTGAGGATTTTGGTTTTTAGGGCAGGTTGGTGAAAGCATCTGTGTGCTGTCCCGAGAGGTTATTGCAGTGTCACAACCCCAGGGTGGTGAGCTGGGGGGATGATCCCTTGATCCCTAAAACAGTGATGGGAGCACGTAGATCCCTTTGAGAACTGGGGGGAAAAAAAACCCTCTTTTTTTTTTTTTTTTTTTTTTTTTTTTTGGTGTGTGTATATTTTTGTAGTGCAAAAATGCTGCTTGAGGAAGCACTGCAGAAATGCCTGTTTCTGTATTTTTGTACCTCCCTGCTCACTCGCTCGCCTCACAGCTGGCTGGGTGTGTGGTAGGGCTTGGATGCAGCTTTCCACGTGTGGCTTGGAAAATCCAGCTGTTCCATTCCTGCCTCTGCTGCCCCCCAATGCCACACTCCCAGGAGCAGGATGCCCATCCTGGCACAGGGATATTCAGGGATTTTCCCTCCCAGTTTGCTCTTGTGCTGGTCTTTCCATGAGCAGGAGGGAACCATCCATCCACGCTCTGCAGCTGTGCCTGGCCCTCTGTGGGGTGATAAGAACAAGAATCACAGTCCTGTTCCATGCCATGTGCTCCCAGCGCGGTCCATGTGCCACATTTCCTCTCCTGGGGCTTGGACAGCTGAGGGAACAGCTGGAAACCACAGTGGGAAGCAGAGTGGAGCCTCTAAGAAAAGCGTTTCAGCCACATTCCCTCCTCTTTGCTGTGCTTTGTGCTCCCTCTGACACCTCTGCTTAAGCTGTGTTTAGCCAAAAGAGGAGTGGGACAGGGATTTTAGGGTGGTGAGTGCCTTGTCAGCCCCAGGCAGGTCCCAGGGGCACAGGGGACCTGGTGAAAGGCTCTGAGCTTTGGCAGTGTGGTGCTGCTGGGAGTGCAGGGCTGGGTTTCACCCCTCCCCAGACGAAAAAAAAGGGTTGGAAAGCTTTGTGGAAAGAGTGAGCTTGCAAAGGAGGAGTTTGGATATGGAAAGAGCAATCAACTGGCACCTTCCATGTTTCCTATTGCTGTACCAGCTCTGGGATCTCACAGATTGCTGCAGGCACAGCAGAAGGGCAGCTCTTACCTGAGACCTGCACCTCACCCAGGCCATCCTGCAGAAGCATCAGCTTGGAACACGGGCACTTTGAGGTTGGCAGAGCTGCTGCCATTCCAGTCTCCTAAATGATTCCAGCAGGATGTGCAGTGACTCCTCAGTGATTTGTGTCCCCAGAAATGCCCTCTCACCTAAGCACAGCACAGTTGGAAAGAAATCTTCTCCTATTCCCTAAAGCCAAACACAGTGCTCGTCTGAAATACGATGCAGAGTGATTCCCTGGGAGAAGAGTTTCCATTGGAAAATATCTTGGCTGCTGCCCAGTGCTCTGTGAAGCAGTTGTAGAGGACAGCTCGTTACTGCTACCTGGGTGATTTTCTGGAACAGAACTGTTAACACAAGCAGGAGTTGGTGAAGCCATTAGTCAGGATCCTGTCTCAGCTCCTTCACTGCACAGCAAGAAGAAGATTCCCTGTCCTCCCATACCCTGGAGATGACTGGAAGTAGAGAGCCACTGCCATGAGCAGAGTGGCGTTGGCCAGAGATTCATAAGTAATGAATTAAATCTGTTCAGAGCAAAGGTTTCTATCGGACTGTGGGAACATTATTTTACTCCTACAGAGGGAAAACATGAAGTCAGTGGCTTTATAGACTGAGCTCTGCGACCTCTGATTGCATGGATCGGTGCAAAGTTTGGATCAGAAGTCTTAAAAAAATTACTGTAGACAAAACTGAGGTGGGAAAACAAAAGCTAGAAGAGGCCAAGGGGTTAGACTTTGTTAGTCTCTGAGTTGTGCTAAGAAAATTCACTGTAGCTGGTGTCTGTGGTGGATTGTGTTCCCACAGCAGTGAGGAAGGGCTTTATTTAAGGCAAATGAAAAGGAAAGGTGCTTCTCCTGTGTGCAGGAAAGCTGTGCAGGGCACAGCAGAGATCAGGCAGCACGGTGGAGACAAAGCTGGAGCTCTCTGGGTGGCACTGGAGGTTCTGCTGGGCTGACACAAGACAATTCCCAAGGTTTAATTGCGAGGGAGGACACACCCTGTTTTCTGCAGGGACTGCCAGGAGCATCACTGGTTCCTAAATCTGTGTTTCATACAACACAATAACTGCAGTAGCCCAACAGGCAGACCCCGAGCTCCCAAGCCCTCACTGTGCTCCCTCTTGTCACTCCCTGCATCCAGTAATTAACCATTACTTGGAAAGCTCTGTGCCTTTCCAAGCTTGCAGGACAGTGAGCTGTCAGGGTGGCAGTGCCACTGGCCTTGGGTAGTTGAATTTGTGATTACATGCACGGATTGCATCTGATACAGCACAAATTGAAATGGCATTGACTTGGGTTGGGTTTGCTTTGTGTGTAGTGCCCCATGCTGTGCAGCCAGTCAGGTGGGAATATTTCCCTGTGACTTAAGTTAGTCTTTGCAGCAATTAAAGGGTTAATTACAGCTGGCCATCAGATCTCAAACAAGCCAGCAGAGCCCACACTGTGCTGTGTTTTCCTGCAGATTAGCCAGACACATCCAAGTCTGTAGCTTGGTCCATAACTTCAGAGAGAACTGAGGGAGTTTGGGAATTCATCTCCCAGCAGCCCTGCTCCCACAGGACCCACTTCCCCTGGGGCAGGTCCTCTCTGGCTGCTTGGGAAAGACATTCCATAATCATCAGAGCATCCTTTCATGGAATCACAGCATCATTCAGCTTGGAAAACACCCCCAAAGCTCACTGAGTCCAACCTGCTCCCCCTTTTGAGGATGGGCAGCCCAGCTCTGCATCCTCCTGTCCCAGGTGAGTGCTCTGATCAGCACCTTTAGCTGCCTGTGCAGGCTGACCACAATTCCTCTGCTGCTGTTCCCTTTCCTGGCTTGCTCTGAGCTCCTGGGAGCTGCTGGATCCTGCAGCTGCCATGGAGGAGCTTCCCTGTGTCCTCCCCTCGGTGGGCAGGGCAGTGCATACCTTGGCTTGGGAAGGGAGCCGAGCTACTGGGGGCAGTGTTGTCTAAGAGCTGGAACACGGAGGGGGAAGCAGGGCTGCTGCTTTTGTTTTCAGTTTGACCCTGGTGCTGTGGGCTGGGCTGTTCAGGGATTCCTCTGCATCCCTCTCCCTGACTGAGCCCTGGGGCTGAGGCTTCCTTGTCTCTCCGGAGTATTGTCCTGGTTATTTATGGCAGTGAGATGCTTGTGGAGTGCTTCAGTGCTTGGCTGCTGGATAAATGCCCTGGATTTGTAATTCCTGCTTGCCTGGTGCTCTGCTGTCCTCGTGGGGAGGCTGTAAAATATCCCACAGCAGCTTTTGGGAAGATGAATCTTCAGGCTGAGCGTTGGGGCAGCAAAATAGAGATGTGAACTCACTTTGACAGGTTCATTGGTACTCTTGGTCCTGCCTTCCCACCCCTGCTTGGGCTTCAGCCTCTTCTTCCTCATCCTCCAAACCAAACACAGCCTTGTGCTTGGGGAGCATCCTGAGTGGCAGGTACAGGAGCCAGCAGGGTCCCACTGTGCTCCCACAGCTGGAGAACTGTTAATTTTGCTTTTAAAGCATCTGAAAAAGAAGCAAAGTTTTGTTTTCTACCCAACTTGTGTTTTTTGTTCAGGGCAGAACCATCAGTTTCCCAAACAGAGACATCCCAGCCCCAGCTGGGAAGTGAGAGATGTGTCCAGTGCAAGGGAGCAGCTCCTGAGAGGAATGTGGTTTTATTTCAGTATTCCCACTGGAGTCTGAGATGGCAGGGATGGTTCCAGTATTCCTCCTGGCTGCAGCTCTGCTTGTGCACTTGTTTCTTTTAACTTTTTGGAGTCCTAATTCTGGCTGGCTCACAGGCTGTGTGACAGTAGAATCACAGAATAGCAGAAAAACCTTCCAAGATCATTGGGTCCAACCATTCTCCCAGCACTGCCAAGGCCACCACAAATCATGTCTCAGCCATTTCTCAGACACCTCCAGGGATGGTGACTCCAGCACCTCCCTGGGCAGCCCCTTCCAATGCCTGACAACCTTTTCATGAAGAAATTCTTGCTGTTGTCCATCCTGAACCTCCCCTTCCTGTTTTTATCTGGGTAAGGCTGTAGGAGCTCTGTGCACAGAGGGACGTGCCTGAGGTCACACAGGGAGTTTGTGTCCTCCCCCTGCTCTGAGGTGCAGCTGAGTGTGACAAACACATGGCTTTGCACATGGCACTGGTGTGATGTGGATGTTCTGTGCTGTGAATGATGGGCTGGGGCTGCCCCTGGAGCATCTTCAGGGTGGTGGAGCTGCATCCCCTGTGCCATCCTGGTCCCAAGGGCAGCACAGCACGGCTGGGGTGTGCTTTGGTTTGGAGTGGGGATGGCAGCAGCTGGTCACTGCATCCCTGTCCTGCTGTGAAGAGCTGGCCCTGCTCTGGTGTCCCTGCAGGTCCCTCTGTGATGACCTCCAGGCTGCAGGATTCATTTGGTGTGGCCAGGGGAGCAGCGTTTCATCCTGGACCTGTGCCGGGGTTCTGGATTAATCATTACTGCACTTAATGGGTTGGAACTCGGAGCCAGAACCATGCCCATCACCTGAGGACTCTGCACAGCCTTCAGTGGGGATCAGGTGCTGGCACAGCTCTCTGCCCACAACTGGGGCTCCCAGGAGGCGTGAGGGAATGGAGGCAGTGGTTAATAGGTAGGATGGAGTTAATCATTCACTGAATTCCTCAGCTACAAACTCTCTCCTCAGTGTTTTTTCTGGTGCTGTTGCTGGAAAGGAAATGGGGGTATGTGAAGCAAAACCACACTTAACAACTCACAGTAGCCCTGGTGTGTGCAGGATTTCTTGCCTTGTGCTGAGGGTGGAGCTCCCCTCTGAGAGGAGACGCTTGGATGGTCTGGTAGAGCTGAGCAGAGCTGGGATATTTGATATATCTGCACCCTTCCCTTTGGGTGCCTGGGCCAGGCCCAGGAGAAGGAAGTGTCTGCACTTTCACCTGCCTGAGATTCAGGAAAGATCTCTATTTTTCTCACATTAGTTAATCCCCAATAACTCAGACAAACTCATCTTAATTAATAGAATAGCAAGGATGCAATTACTTACAAGAGTCCAGATCTGCCAGCCCAAACATGAGTCATTTACCTCTCATAAATCTTGAGATTAAAGAGAAACAAAAGAAGACCAAATGCTGGTGCCTTCTGTGTTTTGAGCCTGAACTGCCATGTAGGAAACATCTGGAAGCATCTGTATCTCTCACTGAGGAGATAGAGAGGAGTAATAGATTTCAACAAAATAGAAAGGCAGGAAAAAGTAGAGATTATAATTTAAAGTTGTGATTCCAGGAGACAAGGGAACCTTCTTATAGGACAAAGACTGAGCGTATTTTCTAATTCTTTTTTGGGTAAAGATGTGTGATGTAGAGCCACATACCATAGAACCAGATACAGGAGTTTTTCAGATGTGAGTGAAAAATAACCCATTTGGTGTTAGCCATGCTGCAGAACGTGTTAGCAGTTCAAAAATGGCCTTAAACACTGAGTGGGATCCAATTTAAACCCATAAAAGTGAGGAAGTCTGGACTTGGAGCCAGTTCTCCTACCTGTGTATCAGCTGTGCATGGAGTAGCTGTGGCATAAACAGCCTAGGAGGGCGTTGGGATTTCTTTGTACTCCACTAAACAGTTGTCATTTGTTTCCAAGGGTTTGATTTTATTGCTCCTCCTGTTTCACACAGCAGGAAATTAAAAAAAAAAAAAAAGAAGCCCAACACACAAGAAACAGATGCAAATTTTTATTCGCTCAAATTCAGCTGAATGTAGGAGCTGGGGCTCCAGGTTGCTTCACAAAAATGTCTTAATGCCTGATGATTCTGAATGTAATAAAAATCCATGCTCAACCCTCTGAGGTGGTGATCTCAGAGGTGTTTTCTAACCATGGTGATCCCATGATTTGCCTTTTTGTGTTATAAGGGAACAGCAGTCATGAGTAGAAAATGCTTTCTGTAGTTACAGCCCAGGCTGAGCAAGGACAAAAGATGCTTATCTTGCTTCTAGTGCCTTCCCTTCCCTCCTCCCATCCCTGGAAGTGTCCAAGGCCAGGTAGAATGAAGCTCTGAGCAGCCTGGTCTCATGGAAGGTGTCCCTGCAATGACAGGGAATGGATCTGATTGATTGTTAAGGTCCTTTCCAAGCCAAACCATTCTGTGATTCTACAATTCCCTTCCTCTGCTGCCAGCCTCAGCATCATCCCTCTGCCCTGCAGGAGCTGGGGAGCTGCCCTCCCTGTGGAGCACCCAGAATGCCAGATGTGCTCCAGATGTGCTCCAGAGCCACCTCTAGCCCTCCTGAGTCCCTGCTGGGCTGTTGGAGGGTCTTGGCCCCCGTGGGTGCAGGCTGTGCTCTCTGGGGCTGCTCTGCTTGGGCAGGAGGCAGCTCTCAGTGCTCTCTTGGCAGGAGGGTGTGGAAAATGTTGGGAAGGAAGACTGGAGCTGAGGCAGGCAGCAGCCCTGTGTGCCTGGGGACCAGCAGAGACCAGGAGCTCTGCTCCTCCATCCCCACACCTGCCCTGCTCTGCTCCCCAGCTTGAGTTCCTTGGGAAACAGGAGCTCTCTGCTGGCCTTTGCTGGATGGGATGGGACAGACATTGCTGGTTGGGAAAAGCCTTGGGGTCTTTCTGTTCCTGACCCCTGAGTGACACAGAGCAGTGTCAGAGCAGTGCCAGAGCAGTGCCAGAGCAGTGCCAGAGCAGTGCCAGAGCAGTACCAGAGCAGTGCCAGAGCAGTACCAGAGCAGTGTCAGAGCAGTGCCAGAGCAGTGCCAGAGCAGTGCCCAGCGTGGGCTGGTGCTGTTGGCACGACTGGGCAGCAATCCCAGCATGACTGAGCTGAAAAGGGACCTGTTTTATCTTTTGGTGCATGACCCAGGAGCTTTTCTGACCACAGGTACCCCAGGTGTGCTTTTCCCATCTGTTTTCTGACAAATTAGGGACAGCTCACAGGTTGGACTTGTTGTTCCAACCAGAGCAGACCATGGATCAGCAGCATTAGGGAGGGTTCAGTTCTTCCTTTTCCTCATGTGTTGGTGATCCTTGTGTCCATGTGAAGCTGAGCTGAGGTGCTGGATTTCAGTGGCTGTGTGGGTTACATAACCCCTGAGGAGAGTCAGTAATGTCCTCTTGGATCTGAGAGGAGCAGGGGTGCTATGGAAACCTGACTTGTTGTTATTATATGGGAACGAAATTTATTATTTCGCTCTTCTGCCTCAGTTTGTGATTACGCCATGGAGCAATTTTTAGCCTTGGCAGGAAGGTGGTTTAGCATAAAACCAAAGATGCAGCTTAACTCAGTGTCTGCTGCAAATCCTGGGAGCGATGCCGTGTCTGACAGAGCTGGGCAGATTCTCCTCCTGCCAGCAGGGCTGATTTATGAGTATCATCCTTCTTGACGTTGCTGTGGTGTCCAAAGTTTACCAAGGATGTTTACCCAAACCTTGCAGAGTGTCTGTGTGGAGCCTGAGGAGGGATCAGGCTGCACTTACGTGTCCTGCTGCTCCGAGCCTGCTCTGGGAGCCTTCCCGTCCCTGCAGGGCTCGGAGCAGAGCGTGGCTGTGCTGGGCACGGAGCACACTGCCTGCCCCAGCTCCTTGGGGCACCCTGGCTGTGCCATTTTATTTGTCTTGGCCTTGCCTTGGTGTTTCCTTGCTCTTCTTTCCCTTTTAAACAAAGCAAATTTGCTGGTGGTTTGTGCGCGCCGCGAGCACCCTCTTACACAATCCCCCTCGTGGGTTTCTGGAGAGTAGGGAAGAGTAGTTTTGGATTTAATCATTAAACTGAGGCATGGTCCAAGACAGTTGCTTGAACCTGAAGTGGAGCATCAGCCTCTCCTGAGCCAGCCCTGTCCATGTTTGAGTCACCCTGTGCCATGGAGGGGGCTCAGCCTTGACCTTCTGCTTTAACCAACGTGAAGTGAAAGAACAGCAACAAAATCAATGTTTTACTGTAGGAAAAAAATCCATGCACTATAAATCCATCTCTTTTTTAAGATGTCTCTATCAGCTCCAGGGACATCTTCCTCGGTGGGTCTCTCATGGTTCATTTGCCCTTTCTTAATGAATTTTTCGCTGTGTGATGTGTGGGGACTTTGGGTGTTGGACTTACCTGTTGTAGCAGTAAACACCTGGAGTTCAGGTGAATCAACACTGGGGAACTTTGGAAAAACCCTGAGCTGAGGAAGATTTAAACTGACTAATTAAGAAAATATTTCTGAGAGGAAGAATCAGTAGCAGTGTCAGTCCCAACATGTGCTTGTGTGGGGAGTAGACAACAATTTATTATATTTTATATTGAATGTATTTACATATATTTATAAATGTGTACATATTGACCTGGGAAGGAAATGTCTCTTGTCTGTGCATTGCAAAGAAAAAGAGGAAAACCAGCACAAACAAGGCCCATGAAACCACCTCAGCCTTACTCTGATTTTTCCAAAGGAATTGGGTGTTCCAGCCTTGTTCTGGTCCCATACACGAGGGGATGGTCAGCCCTGGCTGAGCCCAGCCTGGGATGTGTCACCAGCCCGTGGCAGATGGAGAAATCAAACAAGGCACTTTGGGATGTGCCCTGTCCTTGTCAATGTGATGAAGAAATCAGGGGAAAAATGTCACAAAAACTGCAGGGAAGAGCTGCTTGCCAGAGAGATGGAATAATTAAAGAAAAGGGGTGGCTGTAGTGGAAGGAAAATGCTGATTGTGAATCATCCATTGTCCGTGCCTTTCCTGCTCTGAAAGGTTGAATGGTCCAGGCTGTGTATTTGTGCTGGCAGTGAGAGATCTCTGCAATAACAGCCGTACCCTGTTTAGCTTTGCTACTATTTGGAGGATCTGTGCCAGGACTTATTGGAATCCCCCAGGCAGGCATTTAGAAGATTTTTTTTTAAATTGGTGGGGCTGTGGGATCAGAAACCCTCGCTTGATCTCCAGAGAAATTGGTTTTGTTTGAAAACAAAATCCACAGTAGGATGCTGAAGTGTGTGAGATGTTTTGTACGGCAGCGTTTAATGGGATCAGGAAAGGGATACCTCCCTGTAGTATTTGCAGGTATTAAATCATTAAGAAGATTAGCAGAGTTGCAAGACCTTTTTTTTTCTTTTCCTCTAGACAGTTTATTCCACATAATGATGTTCTTATAAAAGGATTAGAGGCACTGGTCCTGTGAGAGAAGGGAACAGGCCCTGCAGTGATCCTCCCTTTAACAGATCCCTGACAGGACCTGTAGTCTGAAGTGAATGGAATTATCCTTGCTCTGATTCCTCACAGAAAAATCACAGAATCATGGAGTGGTTTGGGTTGCAGGGAACCTTAAAGACTATTCCAGCCCCTGCCATGGGCAAGGACACCTTGTGCTAGACCTGGCTGCTCCAGTCCCCATCCAGCCTGGCCTGGGACACTCCAGGTGTGTCTGCATTGTGTGTTTTATTTGAGGGAGAGACCTCTCTTTCCCCAGGCTGAGCAGCCTGCAGGAGCAGCAGCTCCTTGTGGGGCAGGGATGGCAGCAGCTCTGTACCTGCTGTGGTTCCACCAGCAAGAACACTGGGACTCCTTCCTGGAGCTGTGGAATGGCTGCTGGGCTCTCCTGCTGGTTTTCCTGAGTCTGGCTTGAAGAAGATGCTCTGGAGAGAACCTGTCCTTGTCCTGTGGCTTCCACACCCCTGGATAACTCGTGTGCCAGGACAGGGCTCTGAGCTGGAGGATCAGAGCATGGAGGTTCTTGTTCTCAGCCCTGTCCAGAGCCCCACATTTCCCCTGAGCTGCAGCACAAACCCTTTGGGGCACAGGAGGCTCTGCAGTTGCTGAAGGGCTGCAGAGGAGCTGCACAGAAGCAGCACAGACAAACCCAGGAGGGTCTGACCCCTGAGGTCAATTGTTCTTGTCACTCTGGACAGGAGATCTGCCCAGGCTAAGAGGAAGAGTTGAGCTGAGGGGAGCACTGCACACAGGTTATCTCGAGGTCAGCTGCATCTTTCCAGGATAAGCTGATGACCTGGTTGAAGCATTCTTCCAGAGCTCTTTCCAGGGAATCTGTCCTTTGGTTTCCACCCCATACCTCCTCCAGTCATGTTGCAGAGTGGATTTCTCAGCCTCTGATGTTTGGCAGAAGTGTGGACAATAATCAGGCAGATCATGTTTTAGTTTTGGCTCTCTCCTGTCTGGAGTTGAAGTTTTCCAAGGAATGGGTAGAATTGGATGTGCAAGTCCTGCTGAGCCCAGGAGATCCAGACCCCTCCTTGCTGCAGGCTTGTGTCATTCCAGCTGTGTCACTGCTGAGGAGTCACTTGAATCCTTGGAGTTTTAAGGGGCTTTTGGATCTCTTAATGTACAGCATGTGGGAGTGGGTGGATCCCTGGATGGGTCTGGATGGTCAGGGTGGGTCCAGAGGAGGACACTGAGCAGCTCCTGTGCACAGTGCTCCAGAAAGAACCAGAAATGTGCATCACCTGCACTGATCTGACTTAGGAGCACTCTTAGGAATAGGCTCAGATGGGATATTGGGAAGAAATTTCTCCCTGTGAAGGTGGGGAGACCTTGGAAGTGTCCAAGGCCAGGCTGGACAGGGCATGGAGCAGCCCTGGACAGTGGAAGGTGTCCCTGCCCATGGCAGGGGTTGGAATTGGATGATCTTTTTTCCCACCCAAACCATTCCAGGGTTCTTTGATCTTGTGCAGGGATCAAATAGTTTTCTGTCTCCTGTTCAGAAGGTCTCCTAGAGGGGCAGCTGAGGCCCAAGCAAGCTGCTCCTTTTCCTCTGTACCTACTCTGGGGCCTCTGAAAATCAGTGTTTTTTAAGCAGAAATATTCTGACTGCATCACAGAAGACTTTCTAATGCTTAAAGGAAGCAGCCCAACCACACACATTATTAATGCCAGAAACATGCAAATGGCTTTTGTACGGGAACCAGCAGCTCTATATTGGGTTCTAATTGGGTTTTGTTTTCAGAAGGAAGATATTTAAGGTTCTATACTGAACATGCTGCAAAAACATTGAGTGCAGAGCCCTCCAACCCAAACAACCACATTTAAAAAAAGCTGGGGGAGCTGGAATTGGTGTCAGCAGTGGCACAGGGGGATTTGGGGAAGTCTGTCCTTTGGCCCCTTCAGACCAGATCCCTGTGCTCTGTCTGTCCCTGGCTCTGGGGTCTGCCCTGCCCTCACATTTACAGCACTGAACATCAACCACAGCTGCTGCTTAAGGAATTCCTTGAGTGTTTTTGTTCCAGTAGGGATTCGTGGCCCTGACTTTGAGTTATGGAGCCTTTGTGCTAGAGAGATGTTTACAGCTGAAGGGTGACTTGGAAACCCTTTCTGCCATGGAATCCTGGAAACTCTGTTATCTCAGGCTTCAGGAGAGACTTCTGCACAGAGACCACCCAGGACTCAGAGCTACCTGTCACCAGAGCACCTCTGTGTTCCTGCAGTGACACTGAAATTTGGCACAGCTTGGGCAGAGCCCTCAGCACCTGCAAGGGCTGGATCTCCCAACACAGCAGAGATGGAGATGTCCTCATCAGCAGAGATTCTGGCTGCATGCATGGTATCTTCAGCCTGGTGGACAGCAGAGTTTTGCCCTTGTTCCCTCCTGAGGGCCTGCAGGATTCTCCCTGGTACCACTGGACTCCTTTCACTCCTTCTCTTCCTGCTGCTGGTTGAGGCTGCCGAGCATTTCCTTCCTTCCTCCCCTGGATTGTGTCTGCATCCACTCCTGGTGCTGCTCCTGCTTTCCTCCAGAGGCTTTTTGAAATTTTAATTTGAACATTTTGCATTTTTATAATATTTGGATCCTACCAGTTAGTGATCACAGGACGAGGAGAGGACAATGTCCTTGTTCTGTCACCTGCCCACCAGCACACCAGTTTAACCAGCATGCCAGTTTAACCAGCACACCTGTAGCTTCCCCTCTCCTTCAGACCACGGTGGGAATCAGCTCTTTTTGCTGCTGTGATGGATGCTGCTTTTCAGAGGTGATGGAGAAACGCCCCTTGTCCTTGTCTCTCCTGGGATTTCCTGTAAAAAATTGGACACCTAAAGAAATGAGGCTGGAGCAGAGCTGGACACTGGGATGAGGCTGGAGCAGAGCTGGACAGTGGGATGAGGCCACAGCAGAACTGGACAGTGGGATGGGGCTGGGGCAGAGCTGGACAGTGGGAAGTGGCTGGGGCAGAACTGGACAGTGGGATGGGGCTGGAGCAGAGCTGGACAGTGGGATGGGGCTGGAGCAGAGCTGGACAGTGGGATGAGGCTGGAGTGGAGCTGGACAGTGGGATGAGGCTGGGGCAGAGCTGGACAGTGGGATGAGGCTGGAGCAGAGCTGGACAGTGGGATGAGGCTGGAGTGGAGCTGGACAGTGGGATGAGGCCACAGCAGAGCTGGACAGTGGGATGAGGCTGGGGCAGAACTGGACAGTGGGATGAGGCTGGAGCAGAGCTGGACACTGGGATGAGGCTGGAGCAGAGCTGACCAGTGGGAAGTGGCTGGAGCAGAACTGGACAGTGGGATGAGGCTGGGGCAGAGCTGGACAGTGGGATGAGGCTGGAGCAGAGCTGACCAGTGGGAAGTGGCTGGAGCAGAACTGGACAGTGGGATGTGGCTGGGGCAGAGCTGGACAGTGGGATGAGGTTGGAGTGGAGCTGGACAGTGGGATGAGGCTGGAGCAGAACTGGACAGTGGGATGAGGCTGGAACAGAGCTGGACACTGGGATGAGGCTGGGGCAGAGCTGGACACTGGGATATGACTGGAGCAGAGCTGGACACTGGGATGAGGCTGGGGCAGAGCTGGACAGTGGGATGAGGCTGGGGCAGAGCTGGACAGTGGGATGAGGCTGGGGCAGAGCTGGACAGTGGAAAGTGGCCAGAGCAGAACTGGACAGTGGGATGAGGCTGGAGTGGAGCTGGACACTGGAATGGGGCTGGAGCAGGGCTGGACAGTGGGAAGTGGCTGGGGCAGAGCTGGACACTGGGATGAGGCTGGAGCAGAGCTGTGCTCCGGGCAGGAGCTGGCCCAGCGTTACATAACGCACCAGAGACACGTTCAAGTGATTAATTTGAGGCTCTGGCAGCCGCTTCCCTGTAATAATATTTTAAACATTACTTTTCCACTGGCCCTTGCCAGTGATCGTTATTTTGCGCTGTGGAGGCTGTAAAATTTCACTTCAAGGATGGGTTTCACTCCCGTTACAGAATGTGTCTGGAATGTGCAGATGTTTCCTTCGGGGAATAGGGAGCCAATGGGCTCGAGCACATCAGCCCTGCGGGGAGGACTCAACGTGCTAAGCAGCCCTATTCACAAAATCCCAAACAAACACACACAGAGCCCACAGAGCTGCACCCACACCGTGCCCTGGGCATGGAAACCCAGGGTCTGCTGGAGCTCAGCAAGGTTCTGGGCTGGGATGGCCAGAGGGGTCCCTCAGCACAGTCCCACATGTTCCTGTTTTCTGGAGGAGTTGTGCAAACCTTGGCTGACTGGGTGCAGATAAGGTGGCTTGGAATGATGAGGTCTCTGAGGTGCCTTCCAACCTAAACCATTCTGGGATTCTGAACTGGAGGAGTGCAGGGTTAGATGGGAAATTGGGAAGAAATTCTTGACTCAGAGGGTGGTGAGGTCCTGGCACAGATTCCCATCCCTGGGAGTGTCCAAGGCCAGGTTGGACAGGGCTTGGAGCTCCCTGGGACAGTGCAAAGTGTTGGGATTGGAGCTGGATGAGCTTTAAGGTCCCTTTCAACCCAAACCATTTTGGGATTCCATCGTTAACCTCCCACAGGTATCCAAGGGTTGTGTGTCTCAAGGTCAAAGCAGCTGCTGTGGATGTGTCAGAATTAGAGAAAATGGGAAGATGGGATTTAATTGCACAGAAAAATAGTTTGCATGGAGAGTGGAGAAGACTGAAAATTGCTTTTTATGGAACAGCTTCAAATTAAGGAGCTTCAAATTAAGGCTGTAACCACCCCTGAGGGATATGTGGTGGGGCTGGTCCTCTTTTAATAGGATGATACAGCAGAGCATTCATTTTTTCACTTCTCTAATTTTCTCTTTCCTTATCTTCTTCACTGCAAGGAAGGAGAGAGCAAAGGATTAGGGCATCAGGTCCTTAAAGAGGAGTCGTCAGAGGATCAGTCATGGACACAGGGAAGGCTGCAGAGGGACTTTGGAGGACAAGGACAAGGGGAATGGCTTCACAGCAGCACAGGGAGGGTTACATGGGATTCTGGGGTGGCACATGTGGCCCAGAGAAGCTGTGGATACTCAAAACTCTGCCTCTGGCATTGTGAGAGCCTGAGTGAGAAGTGGGAGCTCTTACAGAAATGAGATATACAAGATGGGAAAGAGAAATGTTGGTTGTGATGAGCATGGGCTCAGCTCAGGCCCACTGAACACTGATAAGCAAAAGAATCTTAAAGAAAATCTGTGTCCAGCAGAGTTGAGAAGAGTAAAGAGTTTTTCAAGTGTATTGGGAATTGAAGGAGTTAGATGATACTGGTCTGTTAATAGATGAACATGATCAAATTATCAATGAGAATACAGAAAAGGCAGGACTGCTCAGTAAATATTTCTGTTTTCTATTTGGAAAAAAGCCAGGTGATGTATTTGTATCATATGAGGATGATGAAACACTTTCCACTCCAACAGTAACCGAGGAGGATGTTAAACAGCTGCTATTAATGTTAGACCTTCTTAAACCAGCAAGTTCAGATATTTTGCATCCAAGAATTTTAAAAGATCTGGCTGAAGAGTCCTCTGGGCTATTAATGTTCGCTTTTAATGGATTTTTGGGCCTTAGGGAGATTCCCAGGGACTGGATCAAAACAAACATGGTGCCAGTGTTAACAGAAGGTAAATGGGCTGGTACAAACATTCATTAGCCCAGTGTCCTGATTTTCTGTCCCAGGGAGAAGCAATGCTGTTCCTAGCATGGCATTAGCAAAAAATTAAAGGGGATGGTGTAATTAGTGGCAGTCAACATGGAAAAACCACTTATGGAAAATAGATCTCCCAAACCTCTGCCTTTAAAGTAGCTTTGCAGATGGAGGAGCAGAAGATGCTGACGTTGATGTAACACACATCTGATTTCTGCAAGAAGTCAGAATTTGAGTTCTGAGTCAGAGCTTTGAGTTTGACCCAATGTCATGTGTATTTGTCAGGAACTGGAATGAAAAAATCAACACTTCAAATATTAAAGGGATTGAACTTTGGCTTCAGAATGTTCCATATAATGATAGAGTTGACAACACCTTTAATTCCAACCTCCTGCCATGGGAAGGGACACTTCTCTCTGAATCACTTTGCTCCAAGCCCCTTCCTGCTTTCCTTGCACCCGAAACCTTGATTCTCAGGGGTTATGTGAGATGGGAACATCCTCTGGAGCTGCCTGCTTGGGCTTGGTGCAGGAATTGCTGTGTGGAACCTGATGATGTGCAGTGTTTGAGATGCTGGGATGAGCATGGAAAGCAGCCCTGACATCAGGACTGCAGGGAAACACAACTGGGCAGTGCTGCAGCCGTGGTTTGGGGCCCTGAACGTGCTGCACTTTGCTTTTTGCTCCCAGCTCTCCTGCTCTGGGGATTTCCTGTCACAGGCAGTGGCTGTGAGCTCAGCATCACAGCAGCACCGTTTACTTTGGGCTATTTTTAAACATATCAAGTAAATCTGATGGCCCCAAATCCATGAGTTTTCCTTCTGGGAGGAAGAAAGTAAGTCAAGAGGCTCATCAGCTCTCCAGCGTGTTTTGTGCTGCAAAATCCTGGTTATCCTGAACCATTCCAGGATTCCCTGACCCCCTGTGAGGGCTGTGTTCTGCTGCTCATGGTTTTGTTTTCCCTTGGTTTGTGCTGCCAGTGCCACACACTGATTGTTCCTGTGTGAGAAATGGGAGAATTATTTCTCAGCTGTTTGAAGAAATTCCTTTTGATCTGATAGTGCCTTATCAGTCTCTTAGCTGGGCTGTGCTCTGAGTTGAGCTCAGAAGTGGCCTGAAGGTTTTTACACACTCCCTGTGTTTTGGTTTGTTTGTCTCATTCTGTGTCAGTGATGCCCAAATTGTTCCCCTGATCCTTTTGGGATACAAAACACAGATACCCCAGGAGGTTTCCAAGGAACAGCCCATTCAGACTTTAGCAGTGTTTGCAGACAGGACGTGTTCTTTGGAGAAGAATTCCTGGAGTTCTCCGTGTCCCTTGGCTCCAGCTCCCCTGCCAGCTCAGTGACACATCCCTGTGACCAGTGCAGCATCATCCTGAGCCTCCTGCATCCTCTGAACCCTGCCTGTGGCTCCTTTCTTGTCTACTGCAGAATTTACACTGCTGGGGCTAAACAGCATTGGGGTTTTATTGTTTCTCACATCCCTGGAGGACAGTTGTCCAAGGAAAACCTCACTTATAAAGTGAATACTAATTGAGTAATAAAAAAAACAGGACACAAAGATTATCTACACCATTCCCTGTCCCAGTGGTGAATTGATATCAGCAATACCTAAACATTTATTGAAAACTCTTCACTTTGTGTAAGGAAGATTAAGCACTGAGCAGCTCAGCTGTGTAATCCCTAAATTACAGCTTCCAGAGGGCCCCTTTTTATGGTAAAATCAAATGTTCCTGGGCTCCCAACATGCTGACTTGGAAACGTGCTGGCTTGTCAGGAGAGCAGAGCTGGCTCTGGAATTGCTGTGTGTTGGCACACAGTGGCACAGGACGTGGGCACAGATGTGTTTTGGGGGAAAAAGTGGGATCTGCTGGGAAGGGATCTGCTGGGAAGGGATCTGCATGGAAAGGGATCTGCAGGGAAAAGGATCTGCATGGAAAAGGATCTGCAGGGGAAGGGATCTGCAGGGAGGGGATCTGCTGGGAAGGGATCTCCATTGGAAGAGATCTGCTGGGAAGGGATCTGCTGGGAAGGGATCTGCATGGGAAGGGATCTGCATGGGAAGGGATCTGCATTGGAAGGGATCTGCTGGGAAGGGATCTGCATGGGAAGGGATCTGCATGGGAAGGGATCTACTGGAAAGGGATCTGCATGGAAAGGGATCTGCAGGGGAAGGGATCTGCAGGGGAAGGGATCTGCATGGGAAGGGATCTGCTGGGAAGGGATCTGCAGGGGAAGGGATCTGCATTGGAAAGGATCTGCTGGGAAGGGATCTACTGGGAAGGGATCTGCTGGGAAGGGATCTGCATTGGAAAGGATCTGCTGGGAAGGGATCTGCTGGGAAGGGATCTGCATGGGAAGCACTTGGCTTTAGGCTGCAGGCGTCTTAATAGGATCTGCTTGAGCTCTGCCACGTGTGCTAGGAAGATGCTTGGATTTATCACATCTTTGGTTGCTTTGCAGACTTTCCATGAAGCAAATGAGTGTTTGCAGGGCTGACATTTCCCTGGCTGGAGCTGCAGACAGCTCGTTTACGTGCGGCGCTAATTATGGACATCAGCTTGGTTTCAGTGTTTGGGTTGCTGCTTTCCCAGGCTGGAGGTCTGTGCTGTTCCCATCCTTTGCTGTGGTGTCACAGGGCTCGGTGATGCCTGAGGTTTCTCCCCTGTTCTGTGCCACATGAAGTCACCTCTTGGCAGCGAGGGAAGGACCATGGTCAGTGCTGGCTCCTGGTCAGTGCTGGCTCCTGGTCAGTGCTGGCTCCTGGTCACTTGGGTGCCTCAGAAGCTGGGAGGGACCTCTCAGAACCATGGCCATCCCTGTGTCCACCTCCCTGTCCCCTTGGAGCACCTTCCTGGCCTCCCCAGGCACCCCTGGTGACACCCCAGTGCCCCCCTCCCCTTTGGCTCTGTTGTCTGGGTGTTGGGAGTGCAGAGATGAAATCAGCTCAGTGTAAGAGGAGCTGAGCTGTGAGTGCTGGATTTTGGGAGCCCCCTCACAGCCCCCTGGCTGGGGAGGAGAGGGATGGAGCACACGATGCCATGGCTCCAGGACAGCCCTGCCAGAGCATGACGTCGCTGCATGAGGTAACACATCCCCTTTGTGCAGAGCCTGCAGCCCTGCTCCGGCTCCACAGCCTTATTTGGGAAAGTCTGCGGGGAGCTGCTGGCTGCAGGGATGTGGGGAGCTGCTCCTGGAGCCACAGCTGCTCTGCAGACAGCTCCCACCTGCAGGGAGGGCTTCTCCTGAGCTTGCTTGGGGTGCCCTGGCTGGTGCTGGGATGTCATGGCTGTTGTGAAGATGTTCTGGCCATGGTTGGGATGCCCTGTCTGTGATTGGGATACCCTGTCTGTGGTTGGGATGCCGTGGCTGTGGTTGGGACACCCTGGCCATGGTTGGGATACCCTGGCCGTGATTGGGGTGCCCTGGCTGTGGTTGGCACACCCTGGCCATGGTTAGGACACTCTGACTGTGGCTGGGATGCCCTGTCTGTGATTGGGATGCCCTGGCTGTTGTGAAGATGTTCTGGCCATGGTTGGAATGCCCTGGCTGTGGTTGGGGTGCCCTGGCTGTGGTTGGCATATCCTGGCCATGGTTGGGATGCCCTGGCTGTGGTTGGCACACCCTGGCTGTGGTTGGCACACCCTGGCCATGGTTGGGATGCCCTGGCTGTGGTTGGCACACCCTGGCCATGGTTGGGATGCCCTGGCTGTGGTTGGGATGCCCTGGCTGTGGTTGGGACACCCTGGCTGTGGTTGGGACACCCTGGCTGTGGTTGGCACACCCTGGCCATGGTTGGGACACCCTGGCTGTGGCAGGGGTGCCCTGGCTGTGGTTGGGACACCCTGGCCATGGTTGGGATGCCCTGGCTGTGTCTGGCACACCCTGGCTGTGTCTGGCACATCCTGGCCGTGGTTGGGACACCTTGGCTGTGGTTGGGATGCCCTGGCTGTGGTTGGCACACCCTGGCTGTGACAGGGGTGCCCTGGCTGTGCATCCTGCAGGTTTTTTGCAGCCTCACCTCCTCTCTCTGCTCCAGGGAAGGGACTGTGTCACCTGGGGTACCCTGAGCTCTCAGCTTCTCCCTGCTTCTCAGAGCACAGCCTCTCACCCCCCTTTCCTGAGCTGTGAAGAGCCTGTGGCCCCAACCTTGGGTTTGCTTCTGCAAATCCAGGGGTTTTGTTGTGCTCAGGGAGAGGCTTGAGCAGGATGAGGCAAGGCTGTGAGCTGAGGGAGGAGCATTGGTTCATCCCCCTGCTCAGGGAGCCCACAGTGATGCAGTGACCTGCTGGTGGTCCTGCAGGAGCTGGGAGAGATGTCTGGGTCTGCTCCTGGCCCTGCTGCCCTGCCAGGGCACACTGGGAGTGCTCTGCTCTCTTCAGGAGAGCACAGAGTGTACAGAACACTGCAGAGATGCTCATCTCGCCTTGCATTTCATATCAACAATTAGGATTTTGCTGTAGGAAGAAAAACATTCCATTTTTAGATGAATTTTTGTGAAAAAGTCTTATGGGACGAATTCCTCAGAGAGAGCCAAGGACTTGGGCCAGCATTTGAAACTCATAAATCCAGAATGAACAAATAAATTGTCATCGTGCTGTGACAGCCTCGGGGAGATGAGGGTGCTCACAGCTCCTGCCACCCTGAAAGGCCCCTCTTGCTACTGGGCTGGAGTGATGTGTGGTGGAGGGAAAGAGGGAAATAGGGAGGGAAATGGGGAAAATCCCTATTTCAGCATGACTGAAAGAGTGACTGGAGATCTCTGTGTGCCATTTTCCTCCTGTCTGAGTTGAAAAGCAGAGAGCTCCTGGTGCAGGGGACTTGTGAGGCTGTCCCTGCTGCAGGACCACAGCATTGCTCCCTGTGCCCAGCACACAGGAAAATCCGTGTTTTTCCAGATTTCCATAACCATTTGTGGAAATAATCCCTGTCCTCACCTCTGCACACAAGTGCTGCTGCTTCTGCTGTGCTTCCTTGGAGAGGTGCAAGCCAAAAGACGAAGGGAAAAAGGAATCTGATCAGCAAAAACCTGTAATTTTTCCTGGCTCAGGCAGGCAAAAAGCACACAGAGTTTTTATCCTGCTCTTTTCTGAAAGTCTGTTCTGTGTGTCAGGCAGGATCAGCTCTGTGCTGCCTTTTGTTCCTGGAGACAGGGAAGTGTTTGCCATGGCAACGTGGGAGGCAGCCTTGGGCTGTGCAGGGCATCTCTGGGGCACTTGGTGGGTGATGGAAGGTTCTGGAAGCTCTGGTTTTTGCTGTGTCTCACCATATCTCACATGTCCCTGTTCTTGTTCTCAGTGGGCACAGGGTGTGGGGTGGTACAGCCTGGCTTTTCAGGGAGTCCTGGAATGGTTTGGGTTCAAAGGGACATTAAATCCCATTAAATCCCATTAAATCCCATTAAATCCCATCCAGTGCTGCTCCCTGCCATGGGCAGGGACACCTCTCACTGTCCCAGGCTGCTCCAAACCCCATCCAGCCTGGCCTGGGACACTGCCAGGGATGCAGGGGCAGCCCCAGCTGGGTGATGGGGAGAGAAATGGGAGCAGTGCTGGGAGCAGTGCTGGGCTTTACTGGGAGCAGTGCTGGGCTTTACTGGGAGCAGTGCTGGGCTTTACTGGGAGCACTGCTGGGCTTTACTGGGAACAGTACTGGGCTTTACTGGGAGCAGTGCTGGCCTTTACTGGGAGCAGTGCTGGCCTTTACTGGGAGCAGTGCTGGCCTTTACTGGGAGCAGTGCTGGACTTTACTGGGAGCAGTGCTGGGCTTTACTGGGAGCAGTGCTGGGCTTTACTGGGAGCAGTGCTGGGCTTTACTGGGAGCAGTGCTGGGCTTTACTGGGAACACTGCTGGCCTTTACTGGGAGCAGTGCTGGGCTTTACTGGGAACACTGCTGGGCTTTACTGGGAACACTGCTGGGCTTTACTGGGAACACTGCTGGGCTTTACTGGGAACAGTGCTGGGCTTTACTGGGAGCAGTGCTGGGCTTTACTGGGAGCAGTGCTGGGCTTTACTGGGAACACTGCTGGGCTTTACTGGGAGCAGTGCTGGGCTTTACTGGGAGCAGTGCTGGGCTTTACTGGGAGCTGTCTTTCCCTGCCCCTCTGGAGCTGTGCTGCCCCACAGAATCCCCAGCCCTGCTCGTGGTTTGCAGCCCTGGAGCTCCTTTCCTGAGCCGTGCTGTGCCCCATCCTCTCGCTCAGACACTTCTCCATCTGTGGATGCTTTTCCCATTACTGTTCTGGCAGAGCTCCCTGCACCAAAAGGGCTGGGGAAGTTCTGCCCTCCCTCTCCCTCCCTCCCTTTTTGTGAGATGGAGGCAGAGCAGGCCCACAAATGACATAATGAGAGCATGACATCAGGCTTGGCAGCGGGGCCGCCCATACTCTGCTGAACATTATATGTTGTGGGGAAGGAGGGAGCAAACAGCAGTGCCCAAAACCAGCCTGGCCACAGCAGTGTGCAGGAATAACCCCTGGGCTGGCGCTGGGGGGGTTTCTGAGCATCAGCAAGGGATGGAGTGGGTGGCACTGAGCCCTCCTGCTCCCTCCTGCTCCCTCCTGCTCCCTCTCTTTTCCAGCAGCTGAGAAAGGAGCCAGTTCTTGATGCCTTTTCCCCCAGAAATCCATGGGCAGCAGGTCAGGGAGTCTGTGGTGGATCCATCCTCACCCTGTCTGTGAGGTGGCTTTGGGTGTCCCCAGCTCCAGGCAGGCTCAGGGATGCACCCAGCATCACACAGGGCTGGAGCAGGGCTGGGATGGAGCTGGAGGCTCCCAAGGCTCAGGCTGACGCCCTCATTACCAAATATTCCCTTATTTCCCAAAGCTTCACCTTCCTCATTAAACCACCTCCCTTTTCCAGAAGTGTTTGAATCTCTCCCTTTGCTGGGAAGTGTGGCAGTGTGGGGAGCTCTCAGTAGCACCATTTGTGCCCTGCATTGTAGCTGTTGGTGAGTTTTGGTGCCCCATGTCCCCCAGAGTGACACTGCATGGCTCCATTTTACACTTTTCTACATTTACAGCTCCATTTGTGGAGACCAAGGCAGGACTGAGAAGCTGTGACTCGTGGCTGCCCTTTTCCAGGAGGCACAGCGTGTTCCTGAAGTCCCCCAAGCCACAGGAAACAACATTTTTCTTTCTCCTCATGAGGAGGGCGTCAGGCTGTGTGTGTGCAGAGAATGTCAATGGAGAGCCTTGTTTGCTGCTGGCCTCAGCTCTGCTTTGAACCTGCTCCGAATTTCCTCCAGCCTGGCAGCGGGCTGGGAAAACACAGTCGTGGCAGTTTGTGGTGCTGCCAGGCTGAGCTCTGTCCCACAGCCTTTGCCTTGGCTTTTATTGCTCACTATTTCCTGGTTTATTTTTTTATCTGCAGCCCAGCTTGGTTCACAGCCTCCTCTCCCATGGCAGGATGATTTCTGTGAGCTCCCTGGCTCCCAGCTGGAGGTGGCAGGAGCTGGATCCATCTCCATTCCTCACTTCTCCCAGCTGTGCTGTCAGCAGAGCTCTGCTGCCCTTGCAGACCTCCAGGAGGTCAGGGAGGGTGAAAACTGAGAGCTTTTATTGCAGTTCCTCATGGCATTAAGGAGGCAAGGAAGCAGCAAGGGAATTGCTCTGGTTTGTAGGTACCTGTGGGTGTGGGGGACAGGTGAGAAGCAAAGGATTGGGATCCTTGGGCTGGGTTTTGTGAAGTGCCAAAGTCAGGGCTTGGGATAATTGGAGCTGCAGAGGTTCAGCCTATGGAGCTGAGCCCCAGCTCTGCCCTGGGAGCCAGTGGGGAACATCCCTGTGGGTCAGCTCAGCTGGGTGAGCTCAGCTTGGTGTCTGCTGGGCCATGGAGTGAGCAGGATGCCAGCCAAGGTCCTTCATCAGCTCCTGAAGGAGAGCAAGGCACAGGAGCCCTCTCCAGCCGTGAGACACCACAGTGCTGGCACCCCAAACCAGGGTTTGAGTGTCCTCACACCTCCCCTTGCCCCACACTCCCCCTGCAGCCAAGGAGCACCTTGGAAGAGGCTCTTGGAAATGGCAGAGCCCTGTTTTTGTAGCAGCTGGATGGTTTGTTTTGGAGGTTTTGCTTGTCTGGGCGAGGAGCAGGAAGGCATCTGAGCTGAAACTCCCATTTCCTTTCCTTGGACTTGAGGTGCTGCCTAAAAACGAAATGGGAGACTTCCAGGTATTTCAGAGGAGAAAGGAAATATTTGTACTGCTCTCCTGGAAGGTGAGAGCTCTGCTCCTTCTGGTTCTTCTGGTCCTTCCCCACATGGGTGCAGTGGGGACAGAGGGGTTCAATATCCACAAAGTGCTCAAGGAGAGGTGGAACTGAGCTGGTCCTGGCTGGGGTTCCAGTCCTGTGCTTGTCTTCCAAGAGGGAGCTGGCAGCAGCTTGGGGGTGACTTTGCTGTCCCCTGTGCAGAGTGTGGCTCAGCCAGGGATGCTCTGTGCTCCTCCAGTGCTGTCCCAGCCGCTCTGAGACAGAGATTGCTGTGTGATTGGTATTTTTGTTACGTCCTTTATCTAATTTGAACTTTTATTTTGCACATTTCTTGGACTTCTGTATTGGTGTTGCTGGTGAACTGTTGTGAATCCATTCTCAGCTTGGCAAGGAAATCCCAGACAGCAAAATCAGGGAAAATAAACCTTCTAAAGAGACATCCATCCCTGTTACTTATCCCCAGTTTCCTGGAATCGTACGAAATTTTCCTGCCAGTTTGGCAGAATTATTTTCATTTGGAGAAATGAAGTTTAAATGTCAGATCAAACCAAGAAATACTTGATTAAGAGGTAGAAATAACAGGTGAGGCAGCCAGGAGAAATGAGAGGAGGTGTTTGTAGGAAAGAAGGTGAGAGAGGAGATGGCAGGGAAGGGCTCTGGTGGCAAAGTGTGTCCAGCCCTGTCCTGTCCTGGGAGCTCAGCCAGAAACCCAGGGAGGATAAGAACCATCACATGGCCTTGGAGTGTTTTGATGCTGCTAAAAGAAAGTTTAGGCCAAAGGAGATGTTTCTGAAAATGAATAGTGAGGTTTATTGGGAGGCTGATGAACGAAACTTTCACTTCTTCTGTGACTGCCATTTAAATTTGGGGAGGGAGGTGGTGGGTGAGCAGAGAGCTGGGCTGGACTGGGAGGGTTTGGTTTGGATGAGCTCAAGGCTGTTGGTGTTACTGGGAGCAACTGGAGATTTTTTAAAATAAAATGACAATCTGTCCTGATTTCAAATGGAAAATATTCCTTGTTGCTTCTTCTTCCATTTTAAGCTTTTCCAAAGAGAGACAAAAAGGTGTTTAAGGCGTAGAGTTGACGCATCAATTGTGTAATTACTGATCAGGGCTTTGGCACGAGGAACACACTTGGAAGTTCATCATAAATTTTTCTCTGAGTTAATTACTACTTGAGTCTAAAGTATTTCTTAATGACTTCTTTGAACATAGATTAGACTTGAATATCTTGTAAGAGGGTGCATCACTTTTGGTGCCACGTGTGGCATGGTGTAACTGCTGCAGGTGTGCTGAGAGTGGGGGCTCATCCTGAGACTCCTGGTCTCTTCTTACAGGTTATGTGAGCAGCAGATGCTGTATGGTTTTGGGAAAGGTGTTTTCTTTGGCTGGGAGAAATGCTCTGCCTTCAACACACCACATTTCCAGTTGGGATTCTGGCTGGAGTTTGGACAGAGGCTCTTCTGAGGTCTGCTAATGGAGGTGTGACAAAACAGGGTTGAATGAAGGCTGAAAATGGTTTTTTTTTCTTTCCCTAGGGATCTTTCCAATAACAGGATCAGTGGTTTAGATGTTGAGCTGTTCAGAAGCCTGACTTCACTGGCAAAGCTGTGAGTACTTGCTGTGCCCCCCAGTCCTCCCAGTGCCCCCAGCAGGGCTGGTGTTCACTGGTTGCTTTGTTCTTGCTCCACCTCATCTCCCAAACCCCACGTGCTCCTGACCATGGGCTCCTTCCCTGAGGCCTCCAGCTGCTCAGTGTGGTGATTTGGGGTTTATTAGCATTTGGGGTTGGGCAGGGTTTGACCCTCTGTACTGCTGGATGGAGAGGAGCTCAAGGCCAGAGAAGGAATTATCACAAGATGTCCATTGGTACTTAAAGTCCTTAAAGTGCACCTTCCACTGCTTCAGGCTGCTCCAAACCCTGTCCAGCCTGGCCTTGGACATTTCCAGGGATCCAGGATCCACAGTTTTTCCTGCCTCCCCACCTTCACAGGGAAAAGCTGCAGTCAGGAGGAAATTGCTTCTAACATGATGAACTTTTCTCTCTTTTACAGAGATATAAGCCACAACCAGATTTCTACATTAGAAGATGGAATATTTGATAATTTATTTAATTTAAGTGAAATGTAAGTTCATCTTCTTTGTTTCCCAGTTCTTCATTTAAACCTTTCCTTGAAATTTAACATTTAAATTTAAATCCTTTCCTTTCCTGGTGGGGTGGGAGGCTGTGCTGACTTGGAGAGATACTGGGCAGGTGCCCACCCAAGCAGCTGCTTTTTGGGGTGTCCCCATTTCCTTCCTCAAGCTGTGTCTGCTCCTGGATCTTGTTAGTTTTGATTTTTCCTTGGTCTTTACCTCTGTCTCCTGGGTATCTCCAACCTCTGCTTCTGCCTTCTTGTCTCCCTGGCTTCTTTCCCACAGCAGCTCTGCTGAGGTTCTTTTTCTCTGGGTCACTCTGTCCTGTGTCCATGGTCACTCTGTCCTGTGTCCATGGCCACACCTTGGGACTGGAGCATCCAGAGATTCCTGCAGCATGCTAGGTCCTGAGGTGTCCAAGCCAGATGTTGTCCTTAAGTGATTCAAGTTTTTAGGTTTTGTGTTTGATGTTATTTGAAGGGAGGTGAGGAGAAGCCACACATTTCTAGGAGGGATCCCTGAAGTCACAGCACAAATGGCACTTCTGCCTCTGGCTGAGCCAAAGGATTAACCCTGTGCAAGTCTCCTTGGCAAGTGAGAGGAAAGCTCAGCCCCACTTTGTCCCTGAGGACAGGACACAAGGAGCAGTCTCAGCTTTGCAGTTTGGCTCTGGAAAGACACAAAGGCCCAGGCTTGGCTCCCAGGGAGCCTGTCCCTGCTCAGCCTGGTGGCAAAGTGGTACTTTCAGCCCCAGAGTCAGGGTTGAGCCCTGCAAACACCCAGCCCTGCTGGCATCAGCTCCACACACAGCCCCAGCCCTGTCCTGCTCACAGCTGAGTGCCAAAGGCTGTAATTTGGATTGAGCTTAGCTGCAATTAAAGTGTCCCTCTTTTCACTGAGCTGCCACATGGAAAAATTATCATTGACTTTGCATTTCTTTTTTTGACAGATCAATTTTATTCTCTTAGCTATTTTTTAATGGGGCTGTAAATAGTCTCCTGAGCAGGAGAGGCTGCCCTCATACCCTGGGGCTCTTGCATGGCAGATTATTTTAGATATATGATTGTGTCTGTCATTTGCTTCTAATTGCAACAATTATTTGTAGAGTTAAAAAAGTACTTGGAGTACTTGCCTAATTCTAGCCTCTAGAAAAATCACATTAATTATTGCTTGATTCCCTATTCATTAACTCCTCTCGCAGTTCTTCCGAAGCTTTCGGTGGAGTGGCACAGATGGGAACAGGGAGGGCTCAGCACACTGCTGTAATTAAGGCTTAGCACATGTCACATGAATCCCCAACTTGTTCTGATCTCCCTCTGACAGAAACTTAAGTTGGAATCCATTTGTTTGTGACTGCAAACTGTCCTGGTTGCCCCGTTGGGTGGAAGACAGAAGAGTGAGAGTCCTGGAGGCGTCGGACACGAGATGTGCCCACCCCCCTGAGGTGGCCAACCTGTCCCTCTTCGATGTCCTGCTCCCCAATGCCACCTGTGGTAAGGAAAGGCTGTGGGGTGGAGGTGGCTGAATGGGAGTGATGGGCTCAGGGGGCAGCTGGGGCCTCTTCAGGCCCTGAGTGAGCAGTTCTGCTCTAATTAAATGTTGGTCACACAGTCCTGTGTACCCTGGTGCCTTAAGGACCAAGGCAGTCACACCAGGGCTGAGATAGCCCTGAGCACACACCAGACACCACAGGACTCTGGCTCTGTGACCTGCAGCTCAGGATTTCATTCTGCCAGGGCTTGAACAGGCTGACCTCAAGCACTGAAAGCTCCTGGGAGGTGATGGCACCTGAGGACAGGCTGAGCAGGGTCGTTGCAGGTGACAGGGCTCCACTTTGGGGATGCCCTGACCTACAGCCACCTGCTCCAGGGGCATTTTACTGTCTGCTTGGCCAGGAGAAATGTCAGGCAGTGAATCACTAGAACAGGGTGAAAAGAAAGAAAACAGATCCTGCCTGGATGCTGGGTTATTCTGGAATAGGAGAGAGGAGGGAGAGCAAGGGCTCCCTCCCTATGGCAGGCAGCAAGCATCTCTTTAATTTGGGAGTTGTGTGTCAGAAGGATGCAGGGATGAGAACCCAGAGCTGGTGGGAGCCAGCTGAGCTGCCTGGTGAGGCACAGTGTTCCCCAGGACCAAAATCCAGGTGGTTGTTGTTCCTCTTCCCCCAGCAAAGCTACCCCAGCTTGCAGAATCTTGCAGGGATTATCAAAGGGAAAAACACTTGGCACTGTTACTGCTCTTGATAATTAGTTGTTCCCTCTTGAACTACTTTAAGCCAGTGTGGAAACAATAATGTGAGGCTGCCTTCTGGGTAATTCAGTGTGATGGGAGTAGGCTGGGACAGCCTGCCAGCTCCTGACAGCTCTCAGTGACGGGCAGGGGATGAAGAATGACCAGGCTGGTGGTGCAAAACACAGCAGTTCCCGTGCCGTGCTCCTCTCGGGGGACTCTTCTTAGGAAAGTGGCTCAGCATTTGCAGGAAGGCTGTGGAGGAAGCTGGACAGTTGGATGGGTTTGATCTGGGAAGATCACACGAGGCTGGAGCTGTTGAGATGTTTGGGGGAGATGTTGTAGCAACCAGCAGCAACAGCGGCGCAAACGCGGCCGCGCCGCGTGGGCAGAGGCCAGGGAGAGGCCCTGCCTGGGTGTTTGTGGCAGGGAAATGTCCCACCCTGTGCAAGCACTCCAGGGAATGGGCTGTTCTCTGGGGCTGCTGTGGCTCCATGTCCATGGGTTGTTCCTGTGCATCCTTCCCCTGGGCATCCCTGCACCCCCTCGGGTGCAGCTGGGTCTCCAGCACCGCGTTTTCCTGTAAGGAAATTCCTGCCACTCTTGGTGGCTCTGCCATGAGAAAGGTGCCTCAGGGAGGGTCCATCAGTGTCTCCCCTGTGTCCCCAGTGTGCCACTGCCCAAGGGTGATTCTGGATTTGCTGCTGGAGGTCCCAGGCAGCACGTGAAACATTCTGCACTGACCAAGCCAAGGCAGCACCAAAGGACACCCTTTTGTCATGGTCTCAGTTGGTGGCAAGTCCTGTGGGCTCCTCTGAGTGTCAGACTCAGTGGCTCCATGTCCCATGGGAGTGTCAGGCTCTCCAAAGCCCTGTTTTATTTACTGAGTGCTGCTGCTCCATAAATCTGTGTGACTGGCTTGTTATTTCTGTCATCACTAATTAGCATAAAGAGTTTGGAAACTGTTGCTGGGGGATTAAAGACTTCCCAGGCAAGTCTGAAAAAGGAAATGCTCAGAGTAGGAGCTGAGCAGGAGAATTCCATTCCCAGGAGTGTGGGGTGGTTCTTTTGGAGGGTCTCACCAATCCATGGCATCCCAGAGTCTGTTTTGCAAGAGGATCTTCTGTTCTGTCCCACAGGAGCTCAATACATCACGTGTCTGACAGGCAACCACACTGAAGAAGCCGAGTTTGTTATCCTCTTCACATCTGTCCACCCTGGGAACCTCACTGAGGAGACCTGCAGTGCCCTCTGTTACTCCCAAGACCAGGAATATGGGGGTTTCAGCTCCCAGGGGCAGTGTTTGTGTGGAACTGCCCACGAATCAAACTCTTCCTCGGGCTGTTTGCCATTTTGCACTGAGCATTTGTCTGGGCAGGGCTGTGCTGGCCCCTCACTCGTCCCCTTGCCCTTCCAGGCACAGCTGCCTGTGTCTTTCACAGGACTCCAGCCCCAGTACAGCCTGGACCAGCCTGTGCTCTTCAATGTCAGTATTCCCATTGCTGTCAGCACTTTACTGTGGGATTTTGGGGACCACAGCGAGGTTCTCAACACCACTGGACACTCAGCTGTGCACAGCTACGCCTTACCTGGGCACTACAACGTCACTGCCACCATCCTGGTGGGCTCCAGGCTCCTGTCTGAGCAGGCAGAGATCGAGGTGGTGGCTTCACCCCAGCAGCTGGAACTGCAATGTCCTTCCTTGGTCATGGCAAACGAGAGCCTGGACATCCGGATCCGCAACAGAGGCGGCACCGGGCTGGTGGTGCTCTACGGGATCACTGCGGAGCCTGGGGAGCTGGGCAGGGGTGAGCAGGGGGTGCTGGCTCAGCTGGGCTCCTGGGGGTGCTGGGGAGGGTGCCTCTGCCTCCTGGGCCTCCCCTTTGCCTCCCCTGCCAGTGAGGGGTGGCTCCTCTGGGCACTCCCTGTTTGAGCGGTGTTCTGGCTTTAACAGAGATGGGGTTTGTTGGCTGCAGGTTTGGGACATTCCTGCAGCCTCTCTGCCCAGATGAGGTTGGGGTGTGTGGCTCGTGGAGAGGACATCACCCTCGTGTTCTTTCTGCAGCAGTTCACCCCATGTGCCCCCCTGAGGGCTTGGTTTTTCCTGGAAACAACCACTGCTACCAGCTGGTGGTGGAGAAGGCGGAGTGGCTGGAGGCACAGCGGCACTGCCAGGAGCTTGGCAATGGGGACCTGGCTTTTGTCAGCAGCCCTGACATCCAGAGCTTCCTGGTTGCTCATGTCATCAGGTGAGTGAGGAGGGAAAGGGTTGGCATCACTTAGGGACAGGTTTTGGGTTCCTGAGGGCACATCTGCAGAGGGATCTGAGCGTGAGGAGATGGTGGGGGTGAGGCTGCTGAACAAAGGAGGAATGAGCAGAGCTGGAGCCCTTGCTGGGCTTGGATTCTTTCCTTAAAGGCTGTGGAGAGAAGAAGAGGAACGGGGCAGAACAGCTGGAAATCACAACTGGGAACTGAGAGATTGGGGGGATTGTTGTACCCTGTGTTTGTGCCTGTGGATGCCTCTGAAATGTGGGAAGGGGTCCTGTGCCCTTAGACACGGCTGCAGCAAAGCCCAGACCCTTTTCCCTGCTGTCTGTCATCCTGGGAAGCAGCACTGCTCCTCTCCAGCAGCATCTGCTCCACCTCAGGACTGGGCTTTATAAACACAGAGTGCTGCAAGTGTCAGCCTTTGATTAAATCCGCCCCTCTGAGTGCCCTTTCTGCAGCCAGTCATTCCTGGGAAGGGAGGACAAGCAGGAGAGCTCTCAGGGCCTGACAGCCCTTGTCAGCACTCGCAGCTGCAGCTGTGGGACACGGGCTCCTCACAAACACATCCCAGAGAGCACATGCAGGGGAACAGCTGCGTGTGACGTGGGCTCTGAGCGCTGCTGCTCCAGGTCTCCCAGCCCCTTCTTCCCAAACTTGTATCCGTGCCCTGTTCCCTTCACACAGGGCTGCATCCTGAGATTGCAAACATGTGTTCCCTGCTCTGGGGAAGGGAGGCTGGCCCTCTGCACGCTTGGGAGCTGCTCCTGGGTGCTGGGATGTGGCAGGAGTTGCGTGTGGAGCCGGCGCACGGAAATCCTGCGAGCTCGGAGGGAGCGAGGCTGTTCCCCAGCTGCTGCCCCACAGCCTCTGCTCCCCAGCCCCCTCCAGTCCTTGTATTTATTTTATTAATCCATGCAGATAAACATGAAGGAGGCAGCTCCAGGATGCAATTTCCCTGGTGATAAAAGGGCCGAGCTGCAGGATTTTGGAGCGTGCAGCTTCCATGGTTCCTGATGGGAAGGTGGCAGAAGCAGGAAGCTGTTTCCCATTGGGGCACTGAGCAGGTTTCTGTCCTTTGTGCTGGTGTGGGATGGCCTCTGCAGGAGCAGCATGTGCTGAGCTGGTCCCTCCCTGCCTGCACAAGCAGAGGATGGGACCATCCAGGGGGACCCCACTGTGGGCAGCACAGAGAGCCCTTCCAAACCTCCCCAGGCTTGTCCTGCTCCTCCTGCCCCAGCCAGGATGGGACCATCCAGGGGGACCCCACTGTGGGCAGCACAGAGAGCCCTTCCAAACCTCCCCAGGCTTGTCCTGCTCCTCCTGCCCCAGCCAGGCAGCTCAGTCCTTCCTCAGAGGCAGAGATCTCACATCTTCCTTCTAAAAAGGGTGTTCAGAGTCCTCCTGTTCCCCCTGCAGTGCAATGGGCTGGGCAGTAGGGCAGGGTGGGAGCCAGCCAGCAGCTTGTCTTTTAGTTGTTCCTTTTTTCTTACTTTTTGATTATTTTTTTTCTAATGACTTGCAGTTAGATCATAGCTGGAATTAGAAAAGGAAAATCTCCACTGAGTTTTCCTGATGGCAGCAGGCAGGCGGTTTCCTACCCTGCTCTCCTGAATTCCCTGCCAGTGGTTCAGGAGCAGAACACAGCCCTTATTTATTTTCTAATCTCATTTGCAGTGAAAACTACTGATTCACGGAACAAGTTATTTTTGTCATCGTTTTTCAGCATGACCTCATGAATCATTTTATCTGGCATGAGCCTGGAGGTGGAGAGGCACCAGTTACCACCAGTTATCTCCCCAGTGTGCCCTGCAGAGCCCTGGTCCCACCCTGGGAGCACCCTGGGGCAGGCAGGATTGATGTTCACCTGCAGGAGGGAGCGTGGAGAAGGAGCTGAGAGCTTGGGAGGGTGCAGGATGTTAATATGGAGAAGCTGATGGAAGTTAATGTGGAACAAATGCCTCCCTTGCTGCTGGCAGTGATTAGAAACAGCTCTGCAGGTTCTCTGTGGCTGTGAGGGACCTCTCAGCACTTCCCACCAGGATCCTGCTGGGATCCAGCCAAATGGGGCAGGGACATTTCATCTCCTGAAAGGAGCCTGGCAGTGTCCTGGGGGCTCAGCTGCCTGCACTGCTCCAGCCTGTCTCCTCTGGCTGCTGCCTTCCCATGGGGACTCAGGAGCTCACCTTGTCCAGGAGAATTCCAGATCTGGCACTGCTGAGCTGTGATCCTGCACTGGTGCCAGTCCCACCTGCCCTGGAGAATTGGCTGGTGGTAAATCCCACAGGTCTGCACAGTTTTCCAAGGGATTCAGCTTTCCCAGACACTTCTGTGTGACCAGATCATTCCTCATCACTCACAACAGGCTTGGCAGAGTCTGGGAGGGTTGTTTGGTGACAGAGTGCTCTGCTCAGAGCGGGGTGAGGCTCAAGTCAGCCTGGTCACACAATCATGGAATGGTTTGGGTTGGGGGGGAATCTTAAAACTCATCCAGTTCTACCCCTTGCCATGGCAGGAACACCTTGCACTATCACAGGTTGCTCCAAGCTCTGTCCAACCTGGCCTTGGGCACTGCCAGGGATCCAGGGCAGCCACAGCTGCTCTGGGCACCTGTGCCAGGGCATCCCCACCTGAGGTTCTGATGGTAGAGCAGATACTGAAACCCTTTAATAATTAAAAGTCTCCATGAAATGCAGCCCATGACACCTCAATGGAGCTGCTGTTATTATTTTTAGAGAGAACCATAGATGGCAACTGTCCCAGCTCTTTCTAATACTCATGATTTCCTGAAATCCCCCCTTCCCCCTTTCTTTTTTTTTTTTTTTTTAATTTTTTTTTTTTTTCCAGGAGCCTCGATGTCTGGATTGGTTTCAACGATTTTGCAAGCTCTGGAGCACAGCAGAGAGGGGAAGGATTTAATCTGGAGAGCTGTCAGAACTGGCTGCCAGGAGAACCCCATCCCTCCAACGCTGACCACTGCGTGCGCATGGGCCCCACGGGCCAGTGCAACACGGACCTGTGCATGGCCAAGCACAGCTATGTCTGCGAGTACAAGCCACAAGGTGGGCTCTGCTTGCCCTGCTGCCTCCCAGGGCTGGCCAGGTGTCCCCTCACTGCCACTGCTGTGGAAAAAAAGGGATGCATCCCAGGGTATCACCACAAAATGAGACTTGCGGCAATATTCCCAAAAAGAAGAGTTTGGCTAGCTCCAATCTTTACCATGAGCAGAAGGGAGGCAGAGGAGCAAAGCTCTGAGGCAAAGCTTTTCCCTCTTATTTGAGCAATCTCTGCTGCTGCCTTGGTGTCCTTCACTGTGTATTTTGGGAGATGTTGGGGTGGCTCAAAAGTTGGTGAGGTGAGGTGTGATGTGCTGTGCAGGTTTGTGGTTATTCAGCTTTCCAAATCTTCCACACCGGTGTGGGAAGTGAGAAGGAGAAGTAGAATGGACATGAAACAAGGGAGGTTTGTATGAGAAGGAAAAGCCATGGCCAGAGAGGGCACTGGCCTGGTCAGTCCCCCAGAGCCACCAGTGTTTGCCACTCATGGAAACCAGCTGGTGGTGGCCACATTTCCCAAGAAGTGCAGGGGCACAGGGAGGATGAGAAGGGGCACCTGGTATTCAGAATTTCCAAGCAAATCATTAGTTATTGGGAGAATTACTTGTGCAGTACCTAGAGGTCAAAACTGCTGAATGTTGCAAATGAAAATGTTATTTGTGCTGGATGAGAAAGAAATCAAGACACCTGTAAGGAGAAGGAAGGTTTGGAGGGTTATGGAGCTGCTGCTCTCCTGAGTGGTCCAAGCCTTGCTGCAGCTTCACAGGCTGGAGGGAACAGCCTCAGCTCCTGCTGAGTCTCACAGGCTCTGTTCCAATATTTCCTCTGCCAACAGGAGTTCTCCTGGACGCAGAAAACTTCTTTGAGGGGGACGCAGATTTCCCCACCCGCGGGGCCGTGAGGAATGTGAGCGAGGCTGTGCTGGCAGATCCATGGCAGGCTGAGGAGGTGAGGGGGGATTGCTCAGGGGGGATTGCTCAGGGGGGATTGCTCAGGGGGGTTTGCTCATCCTGCTGCTGCCCTGGGAGCCCTGGGGACGTGGGCAGGTGAGAGCTGTGCGTGTTCTGCAGGTGCTGGAGTTGCCCTTCAGGCACCAGGGGTTCCTCACTGCCCTGGAGTTTGTGACACAGGAGCTGCAGCAGCCCGTCCAAGCGAGGTTCCAGGTGTACAGACTGATGGATGGAGAAGGTGAGGCTTCTCCTGTGGGGTTGCTGGAGGTGACACCATCAAACTGGGGCTTGTGGCTCCTCTGACCCTTAAAGGCTCAGAGGTTTGGTTCTGTTTTTTGAGGAGATCCAAGTGCAGGATCCACAGCCTTGCAAAAGTGGTTATCCTGGAGAAAATTACAGAGGGAGAAACCTCTCTCAAAGCATGAGGAGAATGTGAGTGTAAGGACCATGTGGAAAGGCTCATTAATCTTCTGAGCTGTATTTTTTGCTTTGTGAAGACACATGTCAAATGGGAATGTGTTCTGGTCCATCTGGCCCCACGGGTTAACAAGGAAGAACATTTTCCTGAGCCCATTTCTTCCTGATGGATGAGATAATCTAAAAAGCCTTTTATTCCTTGTACAACAGCTCAACAGTCACAGTTTTGGCAACAATTAATTCTGCAGCAGAATGTTTGTTGTAGCCGCAGGGTTGGCTGGTTACAAAAGGATCTTTTTTGACACTGACAAGCTGATACTTTGACATGGAAACATTAACTTCAGAAAAGTTGCTTAATGTGTTTTCAATGTCAAGGCCAGCTCTTGCTTTCACTTGGACTGGCTTTTGCTGGAGCACAGATGCTTTCAGAGTGCAAATTGGTACGTTCTCACTGGAAAAGAGACAGCTTTGGGTTTAATGATCTTGGTGGATTTTTCCAGTAAAACAGAGCATTTATGTAGCAGCAGGATGTGCTGCAGTTGCAGCTTTTACTAAGAGTGGAGCCATCATCAAAGTGGAAAAAATGGTGAATTTGGAGCAAGGAAGTGCATTAGTAGTGTTACTCACCAGAGTGGTGATCGCTGATTTCTCTTTCACTTCTCCAGACTACCAGGAGGAAAACAATGCTACAGAACCATTCCCCAGTGCTCAGGATGACGGGAACTGGACCCTGCTGGAATGTCCTCCTGGTTTCCAGTGGTGTCCTTTGACAAATCTGTGCTCATCCCATAACAACTGCTGCAATGGGACCGAGTGTGCCAACAGTTCCCTTGGCAGCAGCCCTGCCCCAGGGTCCCTGCAGCCCAACCACAGCCAGCCCAGCTATGAGCTCCTCAAGGAGTTCCTCTTCATGGTACCAGCTGGCCCCTCTGCCCAGTATCAGGTCAGTGTTCAGTGAGTGGCTGGGGCAGTTTCCTCCTGAGTGTTTTGGGTAGGTTTGGGCTGTTCCCATGTGGCAGATGGAGGCACTGGAGTCCATTGGAATGAAAGGATGTGCCCAGTGTCACACAGACCGTGTGCCCTGCAGTGCCTGGGGTGATGGGAGGTGTCCCTGCCCATGGAGCAGGATGGGCTTTAAGGTCCCTTCCCACCCAAAACTGTTCTGTGTTTCCATGAGAAGGCTGTGCAGATTCCATGGGCTATTCCCACTGAACACAGTGGAGATGGAGCAAAAAGCTGATTTCTGTGTTGGCACATTTGATTCACAGAGCCCAGGGAGGGTGGAGTGGTGAAAGTTCTCCCTGTGCTGTGTAGGGATCTTCACCTTTTCTGTTGGTTCCCACCTGGCAGGAAATCCAGCATTTTGTCCTGGCAGGCATTGGGTGCTGACTGCTCTTAACATGAGGCATTAATCCAAAACCCCCTCCTCTCTCTGCAGGTCACATTCAGCCAAGAAAACATCTTTGTCAAGGCTGGGGACACTTTCAGCATCCAGCACAACACAGAACCAGGCTCATTCCTCCAGTGCCACCCCAGTGCCCCCTCCCAGGACAGCAGGAACTCCTCTGAGCAGGCACAGGGATCCCCCTGGCCAAACAGCACCGTGTGCTCGCTGCGGGTGCGCTACGCTGAGGAGCAGCTGGTGCCGGTGCTCAGCCCCCACAACGCCGGGCTGGAGCAGCCTGGCCACTACAGGGTCCGAGCCAGCGTGGCCAACGGGCTCTTCAGCGCCAACCTGTCCTGCACCTTCCGCGTGGCATCCCGCGTGTCCGGCCTGCGTGTCATCCACCCCGCCCCCCAGGGCTCCAGGGTCTACCTGCCCACCAACCACACCTCCCTGCTGCTCAAGCTGTCCTCGGGGGCCAACGCCACGGCCACCTGCCTGGGGGACAACCACAGCGTGCCCTTCGTGGCCACCTGCCCGGCAGCGCTGGCCCAGCTGTGTGCCAGGGAGAACAACGACACCTGGTTTGCTGTGGTGCAGCTGGGCAGCCTCGGGGAGGGGGTCAGCACCCACGTGCTGGTGGCAGAGAACTCGGTGAGCTCCCAGAACATCACGGTCACCGTGAAGGTGGAGGAGCCCATCCGCGGGCTGAGGGCCACGCCCGACCCCGAGAGCAGAGTGCTGCTGAACACGAGGGTGGTGAGTGTTTGCTGCTGCTCTCAGCCCGTCCCTGCTGGGTTCTGCCCTTTCCCTGTGCCTGGCAGGGTGGGTTTGCCCTGGGGGCACTGGGGCAGGGGAGCTCTGCTTGCTGCTAAGCTGCCCACGCTGCTGCAGGCACAGCTTGTGGCACAGCACTGGTGCTCTCCAGCAGGAAGGCAGCTCAGCTGGACCCCCTGAGCTAAGGCAGTGCCCCAGGACACCAGAGGAATTAGGAAAGGACAGTGTTTGCCTTGCTTTGTCCAGGTAGTCGTTCCTTGAGGTGTTCAGATTTGCTCTGCTAAATCCTTATATCAGCTGGCTGAAGCTGTAGAGATGTTTCACCTCTCCAAGTCTTGGAGTTCCTCTGGTTTGTTTTTTCCAGTCCCCCATCCCCAGAGCCACAGCCCTGGGAAGCTGCTCAATAACTGCCCCAAATGCTCTGTACAAGCTCTGGCTGCTTCTGGCAGATCCTGTGCCTGCACCTCTTGGTCTCACCCTTCCTGCTGCCACAGGCTGCTCAGGAGGCACTGCTGGAGTGAGGAGGGAGCTGCCCTGTCCAACCCCTTCAGTCTTTGGGTCAGGCACCATCCCTGGACGAGGGTCAGAGGCTCAGCTTACAGGTGTAGCTAAAGCCAGGCTGTTTCTGTAAAGATTTCAGAAGGGTTTTAGTCAGCAAGAGGGACCTGATGACAAGAGCAGAGTGCTGGGCTGTGGGAGCAGGGATTGTGGGGTTTGCTCCCAGCTCTGCTGGGGATTTATGGAGTCAGGGTCTGCATTTCTCCATCAGCAGCAGAGCCACAGATGATCTGTCACCTCTGTGCCGTGCTCTGAGGGCACTGCAGGTGTGGGAACCTCCCAGTCTGGCTCTGCTCCCCCTCCAGTTCAGCTGGAGATCTCCTGGGAAGTGCTGGGCGTGCTTTTCTCTTGCACTAGTGTGAAATGTTCTCGTGCCTTTCAGAGCTACATCCCTGTGATGGAGGCTGGGTCAGATGTGACTTTCCGATGGACAGTAGATGATAAGCCATCTTTCACTTTTTACAATGTTGTCTTCAACGTTATCTACCAAAGCCCAGCTGTGTACAAGCTCTCGGTAAGCCAAGGCCTTTCCCATGACACCATTTCACCCCTGGGTTTCCATCTCATCCCACAAACTCCTCAGGAAAAGCAGCAGGGAGACAAGGCAGAGTTGAGTTGAGGTTTTCACTGTGCTGTTTCTCACTGAGCCGCTCTTGCAAATGCAAATAATTTCTTCTACTCTTACACTGCTATGCTGTGTTCCTCCTCTTTGCTTTCTCCTCTCTTCTCCAAGTCCCCCTTTCTGCTCATGGAGTTTCTGTTTCCCCCTCCTCCCCAGCAGGAGTTAGCAGGGAGCCCCTGCTCTGGCAGGCAGGAAATCTGGATTAAAAGCCTGGCAGAGGCAGGATGCATCATAAGACTTCCCCAGGCAGGACAAAGCTTCTCCCACGAGCTCCTGTGTTCTCTGTCCTGTTCTCTTTCTCCTGCTGCAGCCTGGAACGCTGGGTTGTGCCCTGGCCCCTGAAGGATGGAGCAGAGTCTGGGCCAGGGGAGCTGTCTATTGTAGAACAGGAGTTGGTCTCTGGCCGGAACATCTTTGTGTGTCCTACCCTGCAGAGTCTGCTCTGCTGCAAGGTGCTGGATCTGCTCTCAGGGTGACTCTTGGCCTCCTGAGCAGACACTAATTTGCTTGGTGCAGCACTAATTTGCTGGGTGCAGCACTAATTTGCTGGGTGCAGCACTGTGCTGAGGACCTGGGCTGCTTTCACTTGCAGAGCTGCCAAGGTGCCATTAGCCTGGGGGGCTCTGGGCTCAGTGCAGCACACCCACACAAACCAGACACAGCTGCTCTTACCTGCTGGGGTAGGAGGTTTGTTCCTGGGGGTTTGAAGGACCCCTCTGCCAGCAGCTCAGCTCTCCTGCAGGTGAGAAGGTGAAGATGCTCAGTGTTCCATGCCTAGAAAATTCAGGATTCTGCTCTGCTTCTCTCATGTCTCTTCAGTCTCTTGCATCCCTTTCCTCCTCTGCCCAGCCTTGCTCTCCCTCTCTGTGCCCACCACACTGGAGCTGCACTTGTGTGTGTGTTTGGTTTTATGAGCCTCTCCCATCCCTGCTCTGTGCTTGAAACCACTTTCCTGCCTCTCTCCTGCGAAAATTGAGTGGCTCTTGTCCCCTTGGTGGCAGCAGGTGCCTGTGCTCAGCAGCTGGAGCTGCAAAGGGGCAAGTTCAGAGCCAGAGGAGCCTCAGGATGAGAAACTCCTCTCTTTGTCCTCTTGCTGTAGCCCCAGCCCTTCCTTGGACTGGCTTTAGTGGTGAACATGTGGCCACTCTCTCTGCCTGCCCTGCTCACCTGCCTGGTGGTGCTTCTTCAACCCAGCCAAGCCCCCCTCCAAGGGCAGCAAGGAGACCCCAGACCCATTTTTATCCCACTGTCCTTGCAGCTCACCGCCTCCAACCACGTCAGCAACTTCACAGTCAACTACAACGTGACAGTGGAGATGATGAACAGTATGAGGAACCTGAGTGTGGTGGGTGCCCTGCCAGTGCTGCCCCAGAACCGCAGCGTGGAGTTCAGCGCCAGGGTTCTCGTGGACTCGGCTGTGGAGGCTCTGTTCCTGTGAGTCCTTTGCTGCTTCCCCAAACCTGGGATCTTTCTGTGCATGTTTTACCTTGCCTGCACAGTTTCTCTTCCCTGGGCCAGCTCTGCTGCTGTTTAGTTAGTGTAAAATCCCTGTGCATGGGGGTCAGTCACACACCTGTAATTCAGGCTGAAATCCTTTTCATTTAAACTCTGCTTTAATTTGGGTTCTTCTTCCTCTTCTTATCGGTGCTGTGCTCCTCTCAGCACAGCTGCTGCTTTGATACTTGGCATTCTGCTTCCTATGTTGGTTTTTTTTGAGAACCCAGCCCTGACCTGCAAGAAAAGCCAGGGTTCCTCTGGGATTTCTGTGATTCTCCTGTTGTGCAGTGGGACATGGTTTGCCTGTTTCTCCAGGTGGGATTTTGGAGATGGTGCCCAGGAGACATACCTGTTCAAACCTCCCTACAACAAGTCTTTCCTTGTTCCTGATCCCAGTGTCCATGAGGTTGTCATTGAGCACAACGTTTCACACATCTACCAAGACCCAGGTATGACCAACAAGGTTTTTTGGGGAAGAAAGAGCTCAGGCATTTTTGGTGTGAGGGGTGTACAAGGCATATTCCAAAAAAAAACCAGAGCTTGGAAATCATTGCCTGATTCCTGAGTAAACAGCTGGAGTGACTGGGAGTCTCCAGCTGTTGCCATCCTCTCTGACTGTTTCCCAGGGAAGTTTGGCCATGCTGTAAGAGGCAGGTCCAGCCCCTTTTTGGGCAGTCTCAGCAGAAGGATGAGGGGCAGGCAAGCACTGGGCTGGTGGGAGGGATGGGCAGCAGGAAGGGTCTGTTCTGTGCCTGAACAGGAAGGAAATATTTTCTCTCTATCTGTTGGCTCCTTTCTTGGGGTTTGGTCCCCACGTACATCACCTGGTGTAATTCCTGTAATTCCAGAGTGTGCATAGCACAGGAGCAGAGTGTCCCCTGCACTCCCTGTCACCCCACCTGCAGAGTGTCCCCTGCACTCCCTGTCACCCCACCTGCAGAGTGTCCCCTGCAGCCCTGGCCCCCACCACAGCACTGAGAGGCTGTTGACAGGCGTGTCCTCACCCTGCCCTTGTTCTGCTCTCTCCCAACGCAGGAGAATACGCCCTGATGGTTGTTGTGTCCAACCAGTATGAGAACCTCACCCACCTGAGCCCAGTGCACGTCCACAGTTCCCTGATTGACGTGAAGCTGGAGGCAGAGGAGGATGTTTTGGTCGTGGGCCGGCCCGTCACCTTCCGAGCCACTCCAGTGCCGTCCCCGTATGGCGTCATGTACAGCTGGGACTTTGGGGACAGCTCCTCACTGCTCACAGAGACCCAGCCCACAGTGACCTACAGCTACCCCCACAGAGGGGTGTACAATGTCACTGTGACGGCCAACAACACCGTGAGCAGCGTGGAGACCACGGAGAGCTTCCAGGTGTTCGAGGAGATCACGGGGCTCCGCGTGTCGGCTGCCGAGGCCGCCGAGCAGGGAGCAGCCGTCACCATCAACGCCTCCGTGCACACCGGGGACAGCATCACCTGGACCTTCGACATGGGGGACGGGACGGTGCTCAGGACTCAGGTGCCGGTGGTGGAACACGTGTACATCAAGGACATCAACTGCACCGTGAACGTGACAGCTGTGAATCCTGTCAACTCTGTCTCCCAGGCGGTTCCTGTCCGGATATTTGTGCTGGAGGTACTGAAAATAGAGCCTGCTTCTTGTATCCTGGAGCACCCGGACGTGCAGCTCACTGCCTACGTGACGGGGAATCCTGAGGAGTACATCTTTGACTGGACTTTTGGAGATGGCTCGTCCAATGTCACCATCAGTGGGGACCCTGTGGTGATGCACAACTTCACCCGGAGCGGGACGTTCCCGCTCTCCCTGACCCTCTCCAGCAGCTTTAACAAGGCTCACTATTTCACCACTGTCTGTGTGGAGCCAGAGATCCTCAATGTCACCCTCCTCCCTTCCAAGCACTTTGTGAGGCTCGGGGAAGAGACCTCCTTCCAGGTCAGTGCCCTGCCTCCCTACCAGTACCGCTACCGCTGGGATTTCGGCAACAACGAGTCCACCAGGTCGAGTGGGACTGAGGTGACCTACACCTACAAGAGCACAGGGGTCTTCCTGGTCACAGTGACCGTCTCCAACAACGTCTCTTTCAACAACGACACGGCGTTTGTGGAGGTGCAGGAGCCAGTTGGAGTAGCAAAGATTGAGTATAACGGGACAGATGTTCTGGAGCTGAACCAGATCTACCTGTTCTCTGCCAGCATGAATGGAACCAAAGTGAGTTACTGCTGGGACTTTGGGGATGGCACTGTCCAGCCTGGGCAAGTGGCCACACACTCCTACAACAGCACAGGCCACTACAGCATTACAGTGATGGGGCAGAACGACGTGAGCTCCAACGAGACCACCATCGACATCACCGTGAAACGGCGGCTCCTCGGCCTGACCGTCAACGCCAGCAGGACTGTGGTGCCCCTGAACGGGTCGGTGAGCTTTGTGGCCACCCTGCTGGCTGGCACTGCCATCCGCTACTCGTGGATCCTCTGCGACCGCTGCACTCCCATCCAAGGCTCCTCCACCATTTCCTACACCTTCCGCTCCGTGGGCACCTTCAACGTCATCGTGACGGCCGAGAACAAGATCAGCTCGCTGCAGGACAGCATCTACGTCTACGTCCTGGAGCAGATCGAGGGGCTGCAGGTGGCCAGCGCTGACCTGGTGGAGGACATGTATTTCCCAACTAACAAAACACTCCATTTGCAGGCCGTGGTGAGAGAGGGCACAAACATCTCCTACAGCTGGGTGGTCCAACGGGACGGCAGTGCTGTGCAGACCTTCGCTGGGAAAACCTTCCCCTTGAGCATCCTGGAAGCTGGGAACTACACTGTCTACCTGAAGGCCACCAACATGCTGGGCTGTGCCACTGCTAACAGGACGCTGGAGTTCATTGAAAGCCTTGGTGTCCTAAAGCCCTATGCCTTCCCCAACCCAGCTGCTGTTAATGCCTCTGTGAACATAAGTGCCACCATAACCAGTGGCACTGGTGTCACGTACGTGTGGTACCTGGAGGATGGCTCCTCTCCTGTCACCTCTGAACCCTTTATTATACACTCCTTCCAAAGCCCTGGAATGATTGAGGTTGTTGTTGGAGCAGAAAACAAGCTGAATTCAACCAATGCCAGTGTTTGTGTCAGTGTGGAGGAGCTCATCGAGGGGCTGAGCATAGGGACAGCAGAGCTGGACTGTAGGTACGTGTCCTCAGGCTCCACGGTGGTCTTTGAGGGGGACCTGCAGAGGGGGACTGAGGTGAGCTGGCTGTGGCAGGTGCCAAATGGCACAGTGAGTGGCCAGTCCGTGGCAGTGACGTTCCCCACGGCAGGGCTGTACACCGTCCATCTGAACGCGTCCAACCACGTCAGCTGGGCTCTGGCCAGCAGGAACATCTCAGTGCTGGACAGGATTCAAGGTCTGGAAGTTGTCGCCAGCAAGAAGGTGGTGGAGCCGGGAGAACAGGTCACCTTTGAGATCAGGATGCTGTCAGGTACCTCTGTGAGTTACCTGGTGAGCATTAGTGGGGATTACTCCGTGGTGCTCAACAGCTCCAGCTACAGCCACGAGTTCTCCAAGAGCGGCGATTACCTGGTGACCGTGACCGTGCAGAACCAGATCAGCATTGCCCACGCCCAGGTGCTCATCTCTGTCCTGGAGCCCATCCAGGGCCTCAGGCTCCTCAACTGCTGCGAGGAGGGCATTGCCACGGGCACGGAGAAGAGCTTCAGTGCCCGTGTGGGCAGCGGCTCCCGCGTGTCCTTCTCCTGGCAGTTCTGCCTGTGGAGGGAGCGAGGCCGGTCTGTGGTTGCTGCGTCAGGAGACAGCGTTTCCTATGCTCCAGAAGCTGCAGGGCTGCTGGAGATCCATCTCACTGCCTTCAATGACTTGGGAAGTGTCAACATCACCAGAACCATGCAGGTGCAAGACCCCATAGTCCAGGTGTCCCTCAGTGCCACCAATGCCTTTGTCAACAGGACGGCGCTGTTCGAAGCCACGGTGGTGCCCAGCAGCAGGAGCGTTGAGTTCTTGTGGAGCTTTGGGGATGGCTCTTCCACCCAAACCACCAGGGTTGCAGTGGCCAACTATTCTTACCTGAGCCCTGGGGATTACCTGGTGGAGGTGAACGCCACCAATCTCATCAGCTTCTTCATAGCCCAGGTCACTGTCACCGTCAAAGTCCTGGAGTGCGAGGAGCCCGAGGTGGAGCTGGCCCTGCCACCCCAGGTGGTGATGAAGAGATCCCAGAGGAACTACCTGGAGGCACAGATTGACCTCCGAGGGTGCATCAAGTACCAGACAGAGCACCTGTGGGAGATCTACCGAGCACCCAGCTGCATGAACTTGGACGACTCCAGCAGGATCCGGCTGCCGAACGTCGACGTGAACAGGCCCCAGCTGGTTATCCCAAAGCTCGGCCTGGAAGTTGGGAACTATTGTTTCATGTTCATTGTCTCCTTTGGAGACACCCCGCTGTCCAAGAGCATCTTTGCCAATGTGACTGTGATCCCGAGCAGGCTGGTCCCAATCATCGATGGGGGGTCCTACCGTGTCTGGTCCAACACTCAGGATTTGGTCTTGGATGGGGAGAAATCCTACGACCCCAACTTGGATGATGGGGAACAGACCCCGTTGTTGTACGAGTGGTCCTGCACATCCTCCTCCAAGGTAAGAGCAGCCTGGCACAGCCAGAGGGACCTTGTGGGAGCTCCAGCTCCACCACAAATGTGTTCAGGGTGAAATGGTATCAAGGGAACCTTTCTGAGCATCTTTACCAGAGCTGCTCTGGAAGGAGGTTCCCAGCTCAGGATGATGATACAGAAATTGGTGTGAGCTGTGGTGCAGTGCAGTGTCCCTGGGCAAGGCAGGAGGGCTGGCTCTGGAAGGGGACATGGACATTGCTGCACCCCTGGCACTCTGGTGCCCAGTGTCAGTGCTGGGGTTTCCATGCATGAGGGTGTTATGGAGCTGCTGATGCAGCTCAGGGCTCTGCTCCCTCTCCCATGAACAATTAAATGTCTCTAATGCCATCAGGGGACAAAGTTAGACTTTGGAGAGGTCAAGTGACCTCAGCTTGTGGTCACTGTCCTCACCTGCTGAAGTGATCTGAGCCTGCGCTGATGGAAGGGCAAGGGAGAACTGAAATCCTGATGGGAATCCACCTTCCTGATGGGAATCCACCTCAGCAGCATTTTTGGCTGAATGTGGAACTCTTCTGCTTGTACAGTGTTTTCTAGCTTTGTCTCGAAATAACAAATGTGAAATGTGTGGGGATTGGACCTTTTGGTTTAATGTGAGCTTTTTGTGTTGCTTGGCAATGTTTATAAGGTATTTAATGAAGAGTTAATTGCTGTAAACTACAAATTTGAAACTCAGATGAAATACAGGAGTATTCCAACTGCTGTTTACTAACCTGAAGAGTAGGATAATTGTTTTATTGTCCACACACAGCCTGTTTCTCCCACCCCAGTGGTGGCACTGCACAGCAAGGTCTGTGACAGTGACTCTGTGTGGACCTGAATGTTTTGGCTGTGGACTAACCCGATGTGCACCCTTACCAAGGAGGGTTTGAAAGTTCTTTTCTCCTTGCAAGCAGAGCTCGGCTGCAGGGTGCTCTCTGAATTTCAGTGCCAAGGAAGGAATTGTCACAATTTCCAAAGCTCTGTTAGAGGCAGATGTGGAGTACACCTTCGACCTCACCGTCAGGAAGGAGGGGATGAGTCCCGAGGCCACCAACCAAACCGTACGTACCAATCCCAGCTGGCACCTTCTCTGCGTGGCACTGCCACCCCTGAGGCACAGTCATGGGGTGCTTGGGTTGGAAGGACCTTAAAGATCATCCAGTGCCACCCCTGCCATGCAGGGACACCTCCCACTGTCCCAGGCTGCTCCAAATCCCAATGTCCAACCTGGCCTGGGACACTTCCAGGGATCCAGGGGCAGCCACAGCTGCTCTGGGCACCCTGCCAGGGAAGATTTAGTTCCTTTTCCCAAGGAAGTTTCTATAGGAGAAAGGAAACTTCCTTTCCTGCTCTTTAGCAGTCTTCACATGCCACAGGCTCTTCCCTTGTTTTACCCAGAGATCTTCCAGGGCTCAATTTTACTGTCAGCAGCTCCTCTCTTCTCACCTTCCAAGACCTTTTAGGGGAGGATTTTTTCAGTGCACGTTGTTTATGTCCCAGTGCTGAGTGCACCCGCTCAGGTCGTGTCAGGAACATCCATCGTGGTGCAGCTGGCAACTGGAGATGGACTCAGGCTGCAAGTGGAAACTCTTACAGCCTGGGGTTTGAAACCAGAGCTGCAGGATGAAAAGAAAAAAAATGAAATTGATAGTCTTTCAAGGACATTCCGTACTATCTGGTTTCCATGCAGGAGCACAAAACAATGCTTCCAGTGTGGCAGGAAATCTGAAATACTGGCGGGATGGATGGGGCTCCAGCGCGGTGCTGGGGAATATTTATCCCCTTTTAAGAGTCTGCCATGTTAAACAATGTCTTCATTACTGTCTTCAGTTCATAACACTCATTATGCCAGGGCAGAGGGCTCAGTCCAGTGCTGGACAAGCCCATTTCCTCAGGGATTGGAGGAATTTAGACAGAATTCAGGGAGTCAGAGTTCAGCTGCTGTTGTGTCTGAGCCACCGGTGCCTCTGGAGCTCTGTGAGCGCTCTGCCAGGAAGGTGTGGTGCATGTCTGGAGATGTGCACTTAGATTCCAGCTGAAAGCCTGGAACAACGTGCTGCTCCTTGGGAAAGGTGCTTCCTCCATCCCCACCTGGCAGCACAAGCAGGGTTTGCTGGGAATTCAGCACCAGGGACCAGAGGGACATTTCAGACGTCATTTATGGTGTTAAAAAATGCAAATAAATCAATCCAGAATGACTTAGATTGGCCCAGCTTGGCTCTTGCAAACCAGTGACAGAACTGGGCAGTGTAAGAGATGCAGCTTAAATCTGACCCCAAATCCTTTGGGAATCCCTTCCTGCTGTCCTTGGGCTGGTGCAGAGCAATTCCTCCCTGCAGCACCAGGTGCTGGGGTGCGTCCTTCCCTGTTAAGTGTCTTTGTTTTGGTGTCAAACCTTCTGATGGAGCCTCTTGCCTCCCCAGGTGTTCATCAAGAGGGGAGGAGTCCCCATCGTGTCCCTGGAGTGTGTTTCCTGCAAGGCTCAGTCTGTCTACGAGGTCAGCAAGAGCTCCTACGTGTACCTGGAGGGCACCTGCCAGAACTGTCACAACGACTCCAAGCTTGGGGTAAACTCACAAGGCTTTGCTTCCCTTTTGGGGGGCTCTGAGAGAAGGGCAGAGGGGTGGAAAGGGAAAGAGAAATCAAATCCTGGGCCTAAATTGCTGTAGAGACAAGGAGGGGAAGCAATCCCTGGCCACAGGCAGTGGCAGGTGGGTCTGGCTGAGTCCTTGTGGGGTCATTTCTAAGCCAAAGCCATGAGTGATCAGGTCTTTGCACACAAAAGCCAATTTTTTTTCCCTGTGAGAGATCTGTAAAGTGGTTTTTCTCCCTGCTGGTTGGCATTTTGCCCATTATTCTGGTGGTTCAAGCAGAGGTGGTTCAGTGTCTCCTCTTGTGCCCTGCTCTAATTCCAGCTTCCACTGCAGCCTGGGGAGTGAAGCAGGTCTCAGACCAGCAAACCCAGCATGTCCTTGCCTGGCATTTTCTGTCTGCTTATCTCACTGTTTCTCCTGTTATCACAATTGTAGGTTTGTGCTATTAACAGTAACCACCCAGGCCATGTTCAGCTTGAAGCACATAAAACACAGTATCCCGTGGAGACTCCACCAGTCCTTCATTTATTTCCTGTGTTTTGTACTCTGTATTATGAAATATTCTGTTGGAGGGGTGATGTAATCCCAGAAACTAAAGTAGATCTCACAGTGGAAATATTCCCACCAGACATTTTGGAAAGGTTCCAGTTCTTGTTGCTGTAGCACACAAGACTAAAGTGAATTATCAACTGCAAATTTGGCAGACGCTCCCACTAGAAATCTGTTACTTTTTATAAAAGACTCAATCTGAAAACATTTTAAGGACATAACTTCAGCTTTAAACCAAACCTCTGGTGTCTTTCCCCCGTCCATCCCTGCAGAGGTGGGCAGCTCACAGCTTTAAGAACAAATCCCTCATCCTGGACAAAACCACCACGTCCACCGGCGACACGGGGATGAACCTGGTGCTGAGGCAAGGAGCCCTGAGGGATGGCGAGGGCTACACCTTCACCCTGCACATCACAGACCTCACCACGGGGGAGGAGGGCTTTGCCTCCATCGACCTGCTGCCCAACCAGCCCCCCGTGGGGGGGTCCTGCCGCCTGTCCCCCCAGGGACCCCTCCGGGCGCTGCTGACCAAGGTGCACTTCGAGTGTGCAGGTGAGAGCCCCTGCCAGCTCCTCATGTTCATCCCAAACCCCCACTCCTGCTCAGGGCTGGGCTCAGCAGGGCTTTGCACCATGTGTGCCCAAATTGTGTGGCAGGCAGCTGGGAAATTCCTGACTCACGTAGGGGAATGGTGATATCCAGCCAGGCCAGTTCCTGCGGAAGGGACTGGGTATTTCAGTGCAGGAAAAAGAAGATGGTGCCCAAAACTGAGTCACAGTATGTGGGAAGAATCAAAAGACAAAGCAGTGGGGCTGTGTCTGCCGTGTGGGCTGGATGTTCCCACCAGAGCCACCTTCCCAACCAGCTGCAGAGACAGCAGCACTGAGCCCAGCTTTATAAAGTGGCCTGGCCGCTGTCCCGTAGCTTTGGGCCAAGCACTAAGTGCCTCTGGAAAGCAGATTTCCCCAAATGATCCCTGGTAGAGATTAGAGCTGTTTGTGCACAGTGCTGGGAAGCCACGCTGGGAGGGGATGAACCCTGCTGCTTCCAGGGGGCTGGCACCAAGCTGGGGGAGCAGCAGAAACCTGTTCAGGTTGGAACTTTGGTGTGTTTTGAGCTATCCAGAATAATGCTGGAATCAATTCCTCTTTGGAATGGTGGGAATTTCAGCTCTTAGTGATTGTTTTTAAGCTGAAATGATAGAGGACACAGTGGCAGTGCCAGCACCTTCACTGGGGCAATCACAGTGATTTTCCCAACTCCCATGAAACTCCCCATAATTCCTGGGAGCTCCAAGGAAACCTTTGTGCAGGTTTAATCCCAGACCCAGTTGTTCCTGAGATGCTGAACTGAGCTTTGTCTAAAGTCAGGCCTTGCAGGGCTTGTACAGAAGCTTTTGTCAGTGCTGTTCCCGGTCCCAGCAGAGTTATTCCCCCTTTTTATTTTAGTAGTGAACGTTTCACAATCCCTTTGAATCATACAGAGCCCAAACACTAAAGGAGAAACCCCTAAACGTCACAAAAATTCAGGGAGAACCAAGGCACCCATCCAGCCTGGTGGAGTCTTTGATGTTTCCTCATTCTGGGGACAATCTGCCAGAACAGGGCAGGGACAGCAGCAAGAGCAGCTCCATAGAACCATCAGAAAATCTGGAATGGTTTGGGTTGGAAAGGTTTTTAAAAAGTCCATTTTACCAGGGACATCTCCCACTGCTCCAGGCTGCAGGGCTGAGCAGGATGGCACTCCCCAAGGGACAGTGCCAGCTCTTTTGGGGCAGCATCTGCAGCTCCCCCTGGCCCTGTCAGAGCGTGCTGGGCTCTCCTTGCAGGCTGGAGGGACACGGAGGATGAGGAGGGGCCGCTGGTGTACATCCTGCTGGCCTCGCGCCGCCGCCCCGGCCACTTCCACGAGTTCTGCGTGTACAAGGGCAGCAGGGCCGAGCACGGCGCCTTCCTGCCCCCCGGCTTCCACGAGAGCGGCTTCCAGGTGTCCGTGGCTGTGCTGGTGCAGGACCAGCTGGGAGCCACCGTGGTGGCTGTGAACAGGTAAGAGGCTGCTGGCAGCAGCAATCCTTGTGTCCAGCCCCAGCTCCCAAATCCCAGTGGTCTGGCCAGTCCCCGTGCTGGTCCTGGGTGAAGGGGCTCCTGGAAGAGGAAGGAAAGGGAGGGGAAGTGCAGAAGTGCACACAGAGAATTCCAGGCTTTGTGGATCATTGCTTCCACAAAGAATTTTTTCCCAGGAGTTAAATGCTTTCATAGAATCGTGGAGTTGTTAAGTGGGAAAAGACTCCTGGAATCCTGGAGTCCCAGTGAGGAGCCAGGCTGCAGCTCCAGAGTTTTTCTCATGCCAATGGGGCACCAGGGCAGCAGCAGCAGCAATGCTGCCTTTGTGGGTCACCCACCTGCCTCCCCTCCTGTCCCTTCCCAGCCCGGTCTGCACCTCACCGAGATCCCTTTTCCTTGCAGATCCATGGAAATCGGCCTCCCCGAGGGCTTCCCCAGCCTCTCCCACTGGCTCTACAATCAGACTGACACCGTGCTCCAGGGCTTGGTGAAACAAGGGGACCCTCAGCAGGTCATTGAGTACTCCCTGGCCCTCATCACCATCTTAAATGAGGTAACACAGCTGGTTCTGCCCAAGAGGGGTCTCCAGAAGTCCTGGCAATTACCAGGAGAATTTTTGGGCCAGATTTTGTACAATGATCTCTATAGGCAGGGCTGGAACTGGGGCCTCCATTCCTGTTTCCCTGCCCAGTCAGAGGATGATCCCCCTGAGCACAGGCACCCTGCTCAGCTGGATAAGGACTGCACTCCAGGTACTAGTTAGCTGCTGAGTGCCAGGCTGTTAAGATAATTGCTTGGAGAGCAGAAGAGAAATGAGGAAGTTCTGCTGGAAACCCAGCTCATTAGATCCCCCTGGGGAGAAGCAGAGGCAGGAGATGTGGAGTGCAGGGAACAGGTGACTCCAGCTCAGCTCAGACTGCTCTTCACTCTGTTATTTTCACTGCAGCTGCCTCAACTCTTGCTGTTGTGTTTCCCACCCCCAGTACGAGCGATCCGTGCTGCTGGAGCCTGAGGCTGGCCAGGAATTCGAGCTCCGGACCTGGACCCGCAACAACATCACAGAGACCCTGAACTCCCTGAAGGTGAACACTGTGGATGACATCCAGCAGATCTCAGCTGCCCTGGCACAGTGCACGGTACGGCCCCTGGCCCCTCCTCTGAGCCTCCAGCCCTTGCTGTGCCTGCCTGGCTCTCTACACACACAGGGGTCACTCCTCAGGGTTTCTGTGGTGATGTCCTGGGTGCTGCCCCTGGGAGCTCTGTGCTGCTCCTCTGGTGCCTGCCCTGGTTGGAGGCTGCAGGAGAAGCCTCTACAGGATGGGGAATTGGAGAACCATGGAGTGGTTTGGGTTGGAAAGGATCTTAAAGCTCATCCATCCAACCCCTGCCTGGGTATGGACACCTTCCACCATCCCAGGCTGCTCCAAGCCCTGTCCAGCCTGGCCTTGGACACTGCCAGGGATCCAGGGACAGCCACAGCTGCTCTGGGCACCCTGTGCCAGGACCTGGCCACCCTCACAGGGAGGAATTCCTTCCCAATATCCAATCTAATTTACCCACTTCAGCTTAAAGCCATTCCCCATTGTCCTGGCCCTCCATCCCTTGTCCCAAGTCCCTCTCCAGCTCTCCTGGAACCCCATGAGGCACTGGAAGGGGCTCTAAGGTCTCCTCAGAGCCTACTTTTTCTCAGGCTGGACATCCCCAGCTCTCCCAGAGCAAAGGGGCTCCAAAACCATTGGAATAAATTGCTGAATCTGTGAGGACAGGCTGGGCTCCCATCAGCAGTAACACAAGTAGAGCTGCTTTGGGCCAGGGGGCAGTGCCCAGGTCTGATGCTCCTCCCAGCCCTGGTTCTGCCCTACAAGATGAGAAACCCCTCTCTGCTTTGGAAGCTGTGTGATCCCCCATTCCCAGTGCTGGGGCTGGGGCCTGGTGGGCTCAGGAGGGAGGAGAGCCCAGTTCCATAAAGCACTTGTGCTCTGGTGCTCAGCCAGGCTGCTCTGGCTCCTCCTCCCACCCTCCCTAATCTTTGCTTTGGGTTCTGCTCAGATACCTTGGCCCTGGCTGTGCTTCCCCTGCAGCCAGGTCAGTGATGGGCAGGCACTGCATCCTACCCACAGAGTCCTGGTCTGCTCCCTTCCCTGCTTCTGAGCCTGCAAACTTCAAAAATCCCTTCTTTCTGTTCCCCTCTGCCCGGGGTTTGGGGCTCAGCACATCCCATTCCGTGCTGGACCAGTTTGTTTCTGTCTCTCCACCTCCTCCTGCCTCGTGACTTGATGTTGCTGTGGGAGCTTAGGTCTAGAAATAGAATTTTTATCCCATGGGAAAAGCTGACATTCCAGGATTACTTTCTGCTCTGGGCTGGATTGAAAAGCTTAGGAAAAACTCCAGAATTTCCCAAGTGGCTGAGACAAGTGGAGATCACACATTCCTTTCCTGCACTAGTGTCCATCAGAGCTGATAGATTTTTGATTTTACCTACAAGGGAGAGGAAAAATCAGAATTAGTCTCTTCCTGGAGGGATGAAAAAAGAATTTTGGACTTCTTGATCAATTCTCCTCCCTAAGTAGGAGCTGCCCTTGGGTGGTTCCTCCCCATAACCCAGTGTCTTCCCCACCTCCCTGATTCCTCTGATCCTCTGTCCTGGCTTCTCAGAGCTTACAAATAAAGCAGAAAAGGGGGAATTCAAGACCTGCAGATGCTGTTTTGATTCTTCACCAAAACATATGGTGAATCATGGCTGAATCCTATGATGATTAAAAGAAAAAAGATGAATAAGAGCTAGGAACGGGGTTGTAACAGCTTCCATGTGTTGCCTCAGTCCCTCCCCTGCAGCCCTGGAGAGTGCAGGAAGCTCCAGGCCATGGCTGGAACATTCTGTTTCTTGGACACATCTGGGAGCAGAGGGAGGGACATCCATCATGCCTGAGTGGCAGGATTCCTCCCACAGCCTTCAGGAGGATTTGGACAGGGAGATGGATTCAGTTGGGGCTGAGTCCTGCTGCCATTGGAGGTGGTGGAGGGGATGGAGGGATCCCATCCAGCTCTCCATGGTTGGTTTGTGTGTGTGGTCCCAGAGGGGAAACTGTGCCTGCTCCTTATGAGAGCACACCAGGGAGCAGGAATTCAGAATCACAGAACCCTGGAATTGGGTTGGAAGGATCAGGCTGCTCCAAGCCCTGTCCAACCTGGCCTTGAGCAATTCCAGGGGTGGAGCAGCCAGAGCATCTCTGGGCAACAATTTCCTCCCTTCATTCCTCTTCCCAGCCCAAAAGCATCCTCTGCCTGCCTGTACACTGGCACTTGGAGTGTCATGGGAGGGAGATGGAAGAGTCTTGGAGACACCAACAAGTTGCTGGCCCCTCTCAGTGTGAGCAGGGCAGGCTCTGTCCCCTCCCCAGGGCTGGACAGAGCACAGGGCACTTCCAGAGTGAAAATGTCTCTGGGGACAGAGCCAGCTGGGCTTTCCCTGGGCTGTTCCTGCTCTGTCACAGCCTGCTCCCTCTGCAGGTGGTGAGCAAGGAGCTGGTGTGCAAGTCCTGCCTGACAAGGACCCTGAACAAGCTGGAGACCATGATGACCATTCTGCAAGGAGAGACCACCCAGGGCACGGTGACACCGACCGGCATCGCCGACAACATCCTCAACATCACAGGTGAGCTCTGGCCTTGGCTGGGGCAGGGCTCCAGGCCCAGGGGCAGCCTGAGGGGAGCTTCCAGGCTCCCTCCTCCTCTGCCATTTGGGCTTTGGCCCGAATTTTTGGGAAATCTGCCATTTGGAGTGTGGCATCCCAGCCCTCTCTTCTCCCTGCTCTTTTCCCAGGGCTGTCCTGGCTTTGGCAGCTGCTCTGTGCACATTTAAATCTGACAGTTAATATAACTCATTAATACTCCTAATAAGCTCACCAATACTCCTGGGGATTCTCTTTTTAGTAAACAATGAGTAACAGCCATGGCTTCCAGATGCTTGTATTCCTGGTTGGAGTCCAAGGAGGCTGTCAAACCTCACTGGGGCATCTGGGAGCACTGTGTGGAAATTCCCCCCTGGGTGACCTTGGGGGAAGCAGAGACACTTTTTCTGCACCCCCTTTTTACCTCTGCACTCCTGGGTGTTGTGCACTTCATAGTGCAAAAGCTTAGGAACATATGTTTGTTTTATCCATTCCCTCCCTGTTTCCTGAGCTGTGCTTCTCTTCACTGCACAGGAGGGAAATCAAGTGTGCTGTGATTAAGTATTCCTCACCAAACCTGGCAGGTTAGAGAGGCTGCAGGAGCTGCTGACAGCTTTGCTTTTGGCTCTGGGCTGTGAACACTCCAGTGGGGAAGGTCATGTGCAGAGGAACAGTGAGAAGGCAGCAAGGAGAGCTGGTGTGATTGCTTTGGGAAGGTGTCAGGTGTTCTCCTGACTGGAGCAGTTATCCAGGCTTTTTACCACTTCCTCTGCATTTCTCTCCTGCCAGGTGACCTAATCCACCTTGTCAATACAGTTTCACAAGAATCCAAGCCCCAGGAGCTGCTTGCTGATTCCCACAATTTGCTGCTGGCTCCCAAAGCCTACAACCTGTCTTCCAGCCTGATGAGAATCCTCATGAAATCCCGGGTGCTGAACGAAGAGCCCCTGGAGCTGGTGGGAGGAGAAATTAAGGCCACAGGCAAGAGGTCTGACCCCTTTAACTTGCTGTGCTACGAAAACACACCAAACTGCCAGTTCTCCATCCCCCAGGCCTTCAACTCCACCCTTTCCAACCTGACTGATGTCATCCAAGTCATGTTCCAGGTGGACTCCAATCCCTTCCCTTTCGGGTACATCAGCAACTACACCGTGTCCACCAAGGTGGCCTCCATGGAGTTCCAGACACACAACGGGGTGCAGATCCCCATTGGGAGCCTGGACTCTGAAAAAGCCATCACTGTGATGGTCTCAAACAGCACAGAGCCCGAAAATCTCGTGGCTGGCACCGCGGTCATCGAGCCAAGAACGTCTGTGAACCTGATTGTGATCATGGAGAGCAACAACAGGGAAGCAGGGCTGCACTTCCAGCTCACCTACAGAGTCCTCAATGGTAGGGCAGACAAATCCATCTCTTTGTGAGTCCTTCCTGTGGGAGAGGAGGGCTGGGTGTGAGGGATGATGCTGTGGGAAGGGATGCTGGGTGTTCCATGCTGCATGGTCGAGGTTCTGGCTGTCCTGGACAATCTCCATGCCCAGTGTCATCCTTGCTTGGGGATTCTGGCCCTGGGGAGCCTTTTGCTTTTCCCAGCCCTTCTGTTGAGCCACATTAGCCCTGGCAGGCCTTGTCCAGTCCCTCTCCCAGGCTGGCCCAATGGTTTCCAGTGCTCAGGGATGCTCTGAGGTGCACGTGAGGGGGCACAGTCTGGAGAAGCATCTCCCACAACTCTGCATTCCTTCTTCCCTGAGCCCCAGTGCTGGCAGCACACCTGGGCATTTTTAACCCTTTCTGTTCCCTCCCCACCCCACAGAGCATTACCTGGCCAGTGAGCCTGAGCCTTTCATCATGGCCTATCTCCATCATGAGCCCGAGCCCAACGAGCACAACTGCTCTGCCTCCAAGAGAATCAGCCTGGACGCCCTGGCTGGCAGTGACCACAAGCTCTACACCTTCTTCACCTCACCCAGGTTAGAGAATCCTCCCTGGTAGTTCCTTGAGCCTCAGGCTGTGCTGTGAGTGCATGAGGGGTGCTCAGGTGGTCTGGGGAGCCCCTGAGTACCTGCACAGCCAAAGGGTGGAAATTACCCCACATTCACTGGGTTTCTTCTTTTTGAGTGCATCCCTGCCCCTGTGGCTGCTTCCCCTGGGCACACCCCCACCAGAATGGGGCTGGTGTCTCTTCAGGAGGTGGGGGAGTCATCTCCTTGCTCTTTCCCTTCTCCAGAACAGACGACCCCATCCAGAAATACTACCTGAACATCACCAACCACTTCAGCTGGTCGGCAGTGGAGGTGACCCTGGGGCTGTACACGTCCCTGTGCCAGTACTTCAGCGAGCAGGAGAAGCGCTGGAAGACTGAAGGAATTGTTCCCCTGGAGGAGACCAGGCCAGACCAGGCTGTGTGCTTGACCCAGCACCTCACGGCCTTTGGGGCCAGCTTGTTTGTGCCCCCAAACTCTGTCCAGTTCATCTTTCCCGTGAGTACCACAAAGCAGAGGCTGTGCAGTGCTGTCACACACAGAGCAGGTTGTCACCTGGAGCAGAGCCATAGGCTGCTGTTGGTTTCATGTCCAAGCTGGCACCAGCACAGGCATCTGGGAGCCTTTGGGAGGTGCAGATGGGCACAGCTCAGGGGAAGCTGTGTCCCCTGGCTGGGAATCCTGCTGCAAACAGACCCTTGCAGATGGCTTTAGTCCCTGGCCTGGACACCTTACACTGTGTTCCGCTTTAGGGAGATACCAAAGGTTCTTCCAGCTGTCACCCAGCACTGTTTGATCCCAGGGAGTCTCACCTGCCAGCTGCTCCCTGCTTCCCAGGGGCATCCAGCTCTGCCTTGCTGTGTCCCTGTGACGTGAGCAGGAGCAGGGAGTTCCTGGCAGCTGCTGCCGGCTCTGCAGGGCTGTGAGAATCCAGAAAGGAGGGAATGGGAACAGGATCCTCCTGGGATTGCCTTCCAACACTTTTCTCCTATCCAGGCTCCAGGCCCAGGGCTGAACTACATCGTGCTGCTGACGTGTGCTGTGTGCTTTGTCACCTACTCGGTGGCGGCGCTGATCGTGCACAAGCTGGACATGATCGACGTGAACCGCGTGGGGGTCATTCCCTTCTGCGGCAAGAACGGCCTCTACAAATACGAGATCCTGGTGAAAACGGGCTGGGGCAGAGGATCAGGTGAGCCCCCAGCCTGCCTCACAGGGGGACATCTGTAGTGCACCTGAGGTCCCAGCTCAGCACGTCACATTCTGCAGTTCCAGTGCAGGGCTTCCCACAGTGTTCCCAGATTTTATTGTGGGATGATGGGGCAGGTCAGGAGAATGGTTTGGGTTGGAAGGTTCCTCAAAAACCTTTTGGTTCCAAACTCCTGACATGGGCAGGGACACCTTCCACTAGCCCAGGCTGCTCCACCACTGGCTGTTGTGGTGGGACCAGAAATTGCTGCTGGAAGGAAACACCCAAGAGAGAAATTCCTCCCTCCTGCCTTCCCTGGCTGGGCTGTGGTTGCAGAGGCAGAGATTGTTCCTCACTTCTGAGCCCCTCCTGCCTTGTGAGCCCTTTGGATGGGATCCTCCAGGATCCATCACTTTGTTCTGAATCTTTCCCAGCAGCAGGCAGGCACAAAGTCCGGCTTTTCTTTGGGAGCTGGGTTTGTGGATAGAGTTGTCCCAGGCATCTGGACATCTCTGAGGGAGCCCCTTCCCTCCCTGCAGGCACCACGGCCCACGTGGGCATCGCCCTGTACGGGGTGGACAACAAAAGTGGCCACAGGCACCTGGATGGGGACAACGCCTTCCACCGCAACAGCCTGGACGTGTTCCAGATCGCCACCGAGCGCAGCCTGGGCAGCATCTGGCGCATCCGCATCTGGCACGACAACAAAGGTGGGACATGGGGGGCTGGCCCGTGGTGAGCCACTGGGTCAGGGTGTCAGGAAAATGAATCCACAATCACCAAAGGAGACAGAGGAGTCCTTTTGTTTTATTACAATAAAGGGAGAGGCCATGGGGCATCTCTTGAATTTTTGGAGGATGCAGCCTCCTTTGTATCCTAAATTCCCTGCCACATTTCCCTCTTCCTTTCCCCTTGGGCTGAGGTGCTTGACAGGCACAGACTCCCCCAAACACCTGATACCTGAGATTCCACTCTAATGTATAACCCTGCCTTTTAGTTTTTAATTCTTATGGAATTTATGTTTTTCCTCATGGCTTCTTTCATCCTTCCGTATCCAGTTTCATTTATCAGCAAACCTACAGTTTGTTTATAAAGGCAAATATCTTTTTCCATTCATCAGTCAGTGGAATCCATCCCATTGTTTCTTTCATCTCTCAGTGCTGGTTTTATCCACCAGCAGACCCAGAGCTTGTTTGTAAAGACAAATCCATCAGGTCTGACACAGAGGATGCTGTGCACTGTGACCATAAACGTCACCTCAGGGTGACAGAGCTCCCCTCGTGGGTGCTGTGCAGTGACAATCGTGTCACTGTCCCACTGGCAGTGCTCATGTGGCCCCCTCAGCTTTGAGGGCTCACACAGGGAACGTGTGCCATGGAATCATTGCTGTGTCTGTCCCCGTTCAGGCCTGAGCCCCTCGTGGTACCTGCAGCACGTCATCGTGCGGGACCTGCAGAGCAGCAAGAGTTATTTCTTCCTGGTCAACGACTGGCTGTCGGTGGAGAGCGAGGACAACGATGGCCTGGTGGAGAGGGAGGTGTTTGCTGCCAGTGAGTGTCCCCATGATCCTTCTCACCCCTGCTCCCTCCTTTTCTCCAGGCTGAGCCCCTTTCCCAACTCCCTCAGCTGCTCCTGGTGCTCCAGCCCCTTCCCCAGCTCTGTTCCCTTCTCTGGACACGCTCCAGGTCTTTCTTCTTGTGAGGTTCCTCAGCAGTGCCCTGCACAAGGGATGGACACTGTTCTGGGGCTGTGGCCACACTGTTTTGGTACAAACCAGGTGCCACTGGCCTCTTGCCCACCTGGACACAGCTAGGCTCATGTTCAGCCCCTGTCACCCCCAGATCCTTTTCTGCTGGGCAGCTTTTCCATCCTCAAACCTGGAGCACTGCATGAGGAGGGACCCTGTGGGTGGAGTGTGGACACCCTGGAGCTCCTGGGACAGGCATGGCCAGCTCAGCCAGGTCCCCAGAGTTCTGCAGCCCACCTGAGTCTGTCCCTTTGTCCCCAGGTGAGAGCGAGCTGAGGAGTTTCTGGCGGATCTTCGTGGCAGAGCTGCAGCGTGGTTTCTTTGAGAAGCACGTGTGGCTGTCGCTGTGGGACCGCCCGCCCCGCTCCCGCTTCACCCGCGTGCAGAGAGCCACGTGCTGCTGCCTCCTCATCTTCCTCTTCCTCTGCGCCAACGCCGTGTGGTACGGCGTGGTGGGCAGTGTCCACTTCAGGTGGGTGAGGGGCAGTGTCCACTTCAGGTGTGTGATGGGCAGTGTCCACCTCAGGTGGGTGATGGGCAGTGTCCACCTCAGGTGCGTAAGGAGCAGTGTCCACCTCAGGTGGGTGATGGGCAGTGTTCAGTTCAGGTGGGTGAGGGGCAGTGTCCAGGTGTGTGCAGGTGTGGTGGGCAGTGTCCACCTCAGGTGGGTGATGGGCAGTGTTCAGTTCAGGTGGGTGAGGGGCAGTGTCCACTTCAGGTGGGTGATGGGCAGTGTCCACTTCAGGTGGGTGAGGGGCAGTGTCCACTTCAGGTGGGTGATGGGCAGTGTCCAGGTGTGTGCAGGTGTGGTGGGCAGTGCCCACTTCAGGTGGGTGATATGGGCAGTGTCCACCTCAGGGTTGTGATGGGCAGTGTCCACTTCAGGTGGGTGAGGGGCAGTGTCCACCTCAGGGTTGTGAGGGGCAGTGTCCACTTGAGGTGTGTGATGGGCAGTGTCCACCTCAGGTGTGTGATATGGGCAGTGTCCACTTCAGGTGGGTGGTGGGCAGTGTCCACCTCAGGGTTGTGAGGGACAATGTCCACTTCAGGTGTGTGCAGGTGTGTGGTGGGCAGTGTCCATTTCAGGTGGGTGATATGGGCATTGTCCACTTCAGGTGTGTGAGGGGCAGTGTCCACTTCAGGGTTGTGATGGGCAGTGTCCACCTCAGGTGTGTGGTGGGCAGTGTCCATCTCATGTGTATGAGGGGCAGTGTCCACTTCAGGTGTCCCCAGCCAGTCCCACCCTGCTCAGGACCCTCCTCCCTGTCCCACTGGGGCAGGACACATCTTCCAGTCACTGGGAAAAACTTCCATGGTTGTGCCTTGAGTCTGCCCTCCCCCTTTTAAGGGGTCACAGACAACGGATGACCAAAGCCAGTCTGATTTCGGTTATCAGGCTGATTTTCTCCTCTGCACATCTGGAATTCCTGCTTGTACACTTCTGCTTGCTTGCCTGGGCAGCCCAGCTGCTCCTGCTGACCCCTGTCTCTGCCCCTCTTGCTCCCCTGCAGCAACGTGGCCGTTTCCAGCCTGATCCCCGTCAGTGTGGACACGGTGGCTGTTGGCCTGGTGTCCAGCGTGGTGGTTTACCCTCTCTACCTGGTCATTTTATTTCTCTTCCGGATGGCTCGTGGCAAGGTAAGGAGAGGGGATGATTGCAGGCTGCTCACATGGGTGGGAACCCACCAGGTTTGCATTTGGGAGGCTGAATTCTGCCTTTCCTGAAATCTCACAGCTCCTGGTTGTGCTGCACCAGGGCCAGCCCCTTCCCCAGCCTCTGCCCCCCTCCCTGAGCTCAGATCACTGCTGGCCTCTGTCAGTGCCCAGGCACCAAAAAACAGATTTTAGAAGTTGTTTAGTCCCTTCCTCCCTCAGGATTTCAATGTGTGTGTGAAACACACCCAGGAGCTGCTCAGTGGAGCCTCTCTAATGTGTGCCCTGGGCACAAGCTCAGCTGAGCAGAGCTGTGCTGAGGCAGCTGGGCAGGGTTTAGCTGGGGATTTACCGACTAGTTAAGCACAATTAGCAGCCCCATTAAGTATTGCAGCTGGGGACTGATGAGCAGCAAGTGACTGATGCTGCTGAGAGCACACAGGAAAAGCTTTCAGACTGGGGATTTGCTGGGAGTTTGTGCCTGGGATGGTTCTGGCTGTGGTTACAGGTGTCTGGGAGGCAGTGGAGGACGGGTGTGTGCCTGGTCTAGGTGGCAGTGTCACCTCTGTCCCTCCTCTGGTCCCTGCAGGTCTCCATCAGCCACACAGTGACTCACTCAGACCAGCAGTCCCTGGAGATCGACAACTACCTGGACTCCTCCATCCTTGACAGCTCCTTCCCCACCTTCCCCGGGCTGCAGGCAGAGGTGACTGTTCCCTCCCACAGCTGGGCAGGCTCCAGGGCTGAGAGCAGCTCAGGGACTCTGATGTTCAGAGCTTTGAGCTGGCACAAACCTGTGTCACCTTCCTGAAACCCTTCTGTTCCCTGCAGGCCTTCTCTGAGCAAACCAAAACAGATCTGTTCCTGGAGGACTCCAAGAGGTGAGTGAGCTTCTGGAGATGGAACCAGCAGGGTTTGAGTCTGTGCTGAGCTGGGCTTGGCTCCCAGTCCCACCCAGTTCCTCTTCTCGTGCTCCCCTCATTCCTGACCACCCCCATTCCCATTTTCCCACAGCCTGGTACCGTGGCCCTCCAGTGAGGCCCTGCTGAGCTGGCCAGACCTGCTCAGTGACCCCTCCATCATGGGCAACACCATCCAGAAGCTGAAGAGGGGCCGGGCCAGTCGGCACCTGGGGCTGGAGGCCCCGCTGGCCCCCGAGGAGGACACTTTGTCCCTTGGGATTCACCAGGGACAGCCCCGCTACTTCTCAGCCTCAGGTGAGCCCCCCTAGCTCGGGGCAGAGCTGCTGCCACCTCCACTGGCCACACTCTGCAGGGCAGGGGAGGAGGGTTGGGTCTGTTAGTGGGGATTTTAGTCTGGGACAGCAGAAATCCTGGTGGGCATCAGACTGAGGTGGGCAGCAGACTGGGAGCCAGGAGAGGTGTGTTCCCATGGGGATGCTGCAAGCAACAGCATTTCCTCACTGGTTTCAAAGCCACAGTGTGTCCCTGAGCCTCTGGAAGTGGCTGAGAAGAACTTGGCAGAACTGAACCAGCAGTGCCCAGCACTGTAGCCAAGCTGGGATAGACAGGGAGCAGGGGAGGGCTGTCCCAGGGAGAAGGACATCACTGTGACCCCTCTCCTCATCCTCCCCAGCTCCAGCAGTGGCTGAGCCATGCCCTGGATGGTGCTGGGTGCTGGGTGCTGAGCTCTGCCAACACTGTGTGTGCTCTCCCTTCCCCAGATGAGGATCTGATCCGGCAGATCCTGGCAGACGGAGCCAGCGGCATCTCCCACTCCCAGGACCTGGGGCCGTACATGAGGGCAGAAACAGATCTGATCTCAGGCCTGTGAGTGTTTGGGGAGCAGAGCCCCACGGGGCCAGAGCCTCCCTCCCCCTGCCCTCACACCCAGCTGAGCTGAGCTGGGTTTGGGACTCACCCTAAGCTGGGTTTGGGACACTCATGGGTCACTGTGTCCCTGCTGGCCATGACTCCTGCAGCCCCCACAGCCACAGCTCCAGGAGGGCACTGTCACCCTTCCAGGGGCCACCTGGAGCATCACAGCTCCAGGAGGGCACTGCCACCCTTCCAGGGGCCACCTGGAACATCACAGCTCCAGGAGGGCACTGCCACCCTTCCAGGGGCCACCTGGAACATCCCTTAGAGCTACAGCCCAGGAGGGCACTGCCACCCTTCCAGGGGCCACCTGGAGCATCCCTCAGAGCCACAGCTGTGTCTCCAGCACTTTGGGACTGTGAACTGAGTGCTGGGATGAGGGCTCACTTCATGGCACTGATGGGAGGGAGCAGGGGATTCTGCCCAAATCTCTGTTGTGTTGCCATGCCCAGGACACCCTGCTGGGCAGCCTGACCACCAGGGCTGGCAGCCCAAGGGAAGGGAGGGAGTGTCAAGCCCTGTCCATCAGACACAGAGCAGTGTCTGTGCCTTGGGGACATGTGTGGTGTCCCAGCACTGGTGCTGGCACTGGAATTGAGCCCCCTTGGTGCCAGCCTGCTCAGCACAGAGGCAGCAGTGGCCCAGCTCTCAGCAGGCTCCCCCTGTGCCTGCAGGTCCAGCGTGTTTGGGGACAAGGTGGAGACTGTCATGATGCAGAGGCTGAACGACAAAGGGCAGAGCCTGGTGCCTCCTCCCAGGGAAGTGAGCAGATCAGCCAAGTCCACCTGGACAGGTACCAGGGCTGTGCCCCCGGGGTGTGCAGGGACAGGGCCCATCCCACACTGCAGCACTGTGCAGGCACAGTGGGGAAAATGGGAAATAAAATAGAAAAGGAGCCTTAGGAAGGGCTGCTCCCTGCCTGGGATATTGCTGCTGTTTCCTGCCAGCTTTTCTTGGAGCTTGGATCTCAGCAAGCCCAGGGGCAGCACTTGTGCTGTGACAGTCCCTGCAGTGTCCCCTCTCCCTCCTCCCTCTGCTGTGCTCCCTGCTCCCTCTGCAGCCACCAGTCCTAGAAATGTGTGGGATGATCCCTCCCAACTCACCCGGGGCTCTCTGCTGGGATGGGTGCTGAGCCCAGCCCTTCCCGTGCCCTTTGCAGTGATGTTCACCCTGCTCTCCCTCCTCCTGCTCCTCCCAGTTGCAGACCAGACGTTCAGGAAGCGCCTGCTGCCTCCCTGGTGCTCCCTGCTGGCTCACGGCATCAGCCTCCTGCTCTTCGCCACCTCCGCCGGCGTCTCCGTGTGGATCGGGGTGGGCTTCTCCTCCAGCGTGGCCCTCATGTGGCTCATCTCAGGGATTTTCAGCTTCCTGGCATCCTTCCTGGTCTGGGAGCCCCTGAAGGTGAGCACAGCACCAGTGCAGTAGCACAGACCTGTGTGTGGAATTAACCTGTGCAACTGCTAACCATGGAATTGTTAAGGCTGGAAAAGCCCTTTAACATGACCAAGTCCATCAAGCACCACCAGTGTGTTCACCATGTCCCCAAGTGCCACATCCGTGTGGGTTTTGAACACTTCCAGGCATGGTGAATCCACCACTGCCCTGGGAAAGAAGTCAGCTCAGAGTGGACACTGTGTGCACTGAATGGTCTCTCCCACCCCCATATCCCTCAGGAGGGGTGGGATGGGGACACCAGCAGCAGCAGGAGAGGCAGGGCTGGTGGCAGGGCTGGTGGCACTTGGTTTGGAAGGTCCAGGTAGGAGCTGTGCCGTGCTGGCTGTGCCGAGGGGCCCTCAGGAGGTGCTGCAGGAATGCTGAGCTGCACAGCTGCCTGCAGGCTCAGCTCTCTCCCTGTGCCCCAGGTGCTGCTGGAAGCCCTTGCCTGCAGGCTCAGCTCTCTCCCTGTGCCCCAGGTGCTGCTGGAAGCCCTCTATTTCTCCCTGGTTGCCAAGAGGCTGCACCCAGAGGAGGATGACACCCTGGTGGAGCAGCCCTGCGTGGAGCACGTGTCCGAGAGGATCAGCAAAGTCCGGCCCCCGCAGGGATTCGCTCTCTTCCAGGCCAAGGAGGAGGCCAGGAAGGTCAAACTGCTGCACAGGATGCTCAAGGTGGGACATCTGCTGCTGCCTGGTGCCCAGGGCTCAGACACATCTGGGTGTGGCTCCTCCCAGTCCAGCTGGGATGCCCTGAGTGCATCGCTCCAGCTCCTGCCTCAGTTTCTCCATCTGTGTCTGATCCTATTGCATTGCTGTGCAAAGCACTGCTCTGCTGCAGGATTGGGATCCAGCCCTTCTAGGCAATCCCATTTTTACTCTTTGCTTCCCAGAATTTCCTCATCTACATGATGTTCTTGCTGGTGGTCCTGCTCACCAACTACGGCGACGCCTCCCGCACCAGCCGAGCCTTCCTCCTGCAGAGCTCCATCAAACAGCAGCTGGGCAGCAGCGACTTCCTGCTCATCAAGAGGTACCTGCCAGCCCTGGGGGGGTCAGGGGAGTCCTCTCTTGGGTTTGTGCTCCACAGTCTGTCCCACAGGAGGTTCCTTGGTGCCCTTGTGGAGCTGGGAGCTCACAGCAGTGAGCGAGTCCTGTTTGTCTCTGTGGTTCTGCTGCTCCCCTGGAGAGCAGAGGGGCCTCTGGGGATTGAGAGGTTTAATTTGTGTGATGTTTAGTGATTTCCCCAGTGGGAAAGGGCTGTGGGAGCTGATGTTGATCTTTCTGGGGCTGTTCTAAAGGACAAGAGTTCCTTTGTCTCTAGAATTTACAGCCACTGGTTGTAGCCATGACCAGGGTCATGAGAGGCAGAAATGACATCTTGTCCAGAGTCTGCCTTTCCTTGCTCTGCACATGACTTTGACTGGATTAAATGTTCCCAGCTGATTTCCCACACCCCTGGGAGCTGCCAGCAGCCCAGTCTGGCCCTGGGCATCTCTGGGCTGAGGATGTGGCACTGCAAAGCCCTTGGCTCCCTGTGCACATCAGTGTGCCTTGTTCATTCCCCACACTCCCTGGAACCTTGGCTCAGCAATCTCTCCCCTTGCCCCCTGCAGGTCGGATCAGTTCTGGCTCTGGATGTCTCAGGTGTTCCTCCCTTACCTGCACAACAACGGCTCTGGCCAGGAGAGCCACAGCACCACGCTGGGCACGGCACGGCTGCGCCAGCTCCGCCTGCACAGAGGTGGGAGGGAGGGCAGGGAGGGGGCTCTGCTGTCACCCTGTCACTGTGGGGGGACAGTCCTGGAGGGGTGAGATGGGCAGCCCTGGCTGCAGCACAGGCTGGGGAGGCAGTGGTTCTGCTCTGCTGAGGTGAACTGGGGCAGTGGATCCTGGAATCCTGGAATGGTTTAGGCTGGGAGGGACCTCAAAGTCCAGCTAGGGACACCTTTCACCATCCCAGGGTGCCCCAAGCGCTGTCCAGCCTGGCTTTGGACACTTCCAGGGATCCAAGGGCTGCCACAGCTTCTCTGGGCCCCCTGTGCCAAGGCCTGCCCACCCTCACAGGGAAGATTCCTTCCCAATACCCCTCTGGCAGTTTGAAGGCAGTGATGTATCTGGGGACCAGAGTGCTGGTCCACAGTTACCCAAGGCCAACTGGGATGTGTCTGTTCTCCACTTGTACCCAGTTAATCCCCTCTGACCTGGCATGGACATACCATGACTCCTGAATTGGACAGCTCTTAATTTTTATTATTAATATCCATCCTTTTCTGAGTCCCTGATCTGTGCACCCTGGTGCTCTCGTGGGGATGAGCATGGAGGGGTTGGGAGGGCAGGTGATCTCTGTGCTGGGCTCACAGGGTGTTCTCATTCCAGCTGAGTGCCAGCAGAGTGCCCAGGACATCCTGCAGGGCATGGGCAGTGCCCAGAGGAGCTGCACTGACCAGCACAGCTTTGCCACTGCTGACTATGGAGTGGGCTGGGAGAGCACAGCCGGGAACGGGACGGCGGCGTGGGCACACTCAGCACCCGACCTGGCAGGGTAAGGGCTGCCCTGCCTGCTCCCAGCCCTGCTCCTCCTCCAGGGACCCTTACAGACCTCTCTAAGGTCTTTACAGGTGCCCTGGGTTGTTCTCAGCCCCTGAGCCTGGACACAGAAATTCCAAACAGCCTGCACAGCAGCATTGTGCTGTTCTGGGGGCCCAGGGGGCAGAGGGTTCAACTCTGCACAGACAGGGCAGGGGAACCCAGCAGCCCAGATCTCTGCTCCAGGGGGTGACAGGAACCCTGGGCAGGACATAAATCACACTTGGTTTCTTTGGTTTGTCCCCATCTCCGTGGAAGTCTGCGCCCCCACAGGGCTTGGGGCTGTTCTGAGGCTGGGAGCAGTGAGGTGGATCAATTCACCCCTGTAATCCATCTTGGGAAATAAATCCTGAGGGGCAGGATCTGCATCTGCACACTTGATCCTGGTCTGCCACGTAGGAAAGCAGTGTTCTTCAGCCTCACCCCCAGCTCCTCTTCCTCTGCAGGATCTGGTACTGGGGCTACATCTCCTTCTACGACAGCAGTGGCTACGTGCAGGAGCTGGGCCCTTCTCTGGAGGAGAGCCAGGCTCAGCTGGAATTCCTGCAGCAGCACACGTGGATCGACAACATGTGAGTGTGGCAGGGCCAGAGGGAGTGTCCTGCTGTCCCCTGGCTCCTCAGGGCTGCTGCTCAGGGCACAGGATCCACATCCCACCCAGAGCTGGTGCTGTCCCAGCCCTGAGCTGCTGCTGTCCCTCTGCAGGAGCCGGGCAGTGTTTGTGGAGCTGCTGCAGTACAACCCCAGCGTGGACCTGCACGTGGCTGTCACCCTGCGCCTGGAGTTCCCTGGGGCTGGCCAGGCCATGGCTGCTGTCACCATCAGCCCCTTCCCGCTGCTGCGGCTCAGCGCGGGGGTCACCCTGCAGCTCCTCATGATGGTCAGTGTCCTCTGCAGGGGGGGCTGGGGGCCCTCACCCAGGCTGCTCTGCCTGAGGCCACTTGTCCCCACATCTGTCACCCTGCCTGGGTGTGGCTCATCCCCTGGGCACTGCCACCCTGCCCACCCTGGGTGTGGGCACTGGGGAGCTTCAGGAGGGGTTGGGGCTCTGGAAGGCAGAGCAGGATGCAGGAGGTGCTCCAGGTGTGCAGTGGTGGAGCTTGGGCCTGGTTGGGGGGGATTTTGGTGTCCCCCAGTGCAGCACAGCAGTCAGGGCTTGTCCTCTCATCTCCTGGCAACTTCTCCATTCCTCCTGTCCTGGTAACCTCTCTGTCCCTCCCCCAGGTGTTCCTCATGCTGTTTGTGGTTTACTTCGTGGTGTCAGAGTCTCTGGCCATCAAGAAGGAAGGCAGAGCCTACTTCACCCTGTGGGGCAACTACAGCCAGTGGGTTTTCATCCTGCTCACCACATGCACGGTGCTGGTGCACCTCAGCCAGGCCACCCTGGCTGACCAGCAGTGGCTCAGGTACCTCAGCAACCGCAGGGGCTTCACCAACTTCTACCAGGTGGCTTTCCTGAGCTCTGTCTTCAACAGCCTGGCTGCATCCCTGCTCTTCCTCCTGACTGTGCAGGTAAGGGTGGGCTGGGGAACAGCTTGTGGGGGGTGGGTCCTTTGGCCCTGCTGCGCTTGTCACCCTGCACAGCCCTGCCAGGGGAGGGGGCCACATGTGTCTCTGCTGTGCACTTTGGGCCCTTGGGGAATTCAGGCAAGTGTGGCTGCTGGGATGATTCTGCAGATTGGGGTGTTTGTGCTCTGCTGGGGTTTGTGTTTCTGACATGTTTGAGGACCCTTCCTGGGCTGGGGCTGTGTCTGTAACCCCCTGCTCTCCCCTCCCAGGCTGCCCAGCAGCTGCGCTTCGTCCGGCAGTGGTCAGTGTTCGGGAAGACCTTCCAGAAGTCCATGAAGGAGCTGATGGCTGCAGGGGTGGCCTTTGCCCTTCTCCTCCTGGCCTATGCCCAGCTCGGCTTCCTGGTGAGCACCCCTGTCCCCCTCTCTCGCAGAGGGGCTGCTGGTGGCCCTGCTGCCCCTTTTCCCTTGCTGTGGCATGACACGAGCACAGCCCCTGTGTCCCCTGTGCCCATCCTGCCACCAGCACCTTTGGCTGGGAGCTGTCCCTGTCCCAGCCCATTTGTGGCCACCCCTCAGGGCCGTGTGGGAGGGGATATTGAGGGTCAGGTGAACATTTTGCAGCTGCTCCCTTCTCATCACATCTCCTCTGTCCCTCGCAGCTTTTCTCCTCCTCCTCCGAGTCCTTCCGCAGCGTGGGCAGCAGCGTCCTGCTGCTGCTGGCGCTTCTGCGGGGCAGTGCCAGCCTCCAGCCCTGCCTGCCCGAGGCCTCGGGGCTCTGCTGCCTCTTCTGCAGCAGCTACATCGTGCTGGAGGTGTGGCTGCTGCTGCGGCTGCTGGCGGCGGTGCTGATCCACAGCTACCGCGAGATGCGCTTCGAGCTCTACCGGCCCGCCTTCGAGCCCCAGGACTACGAGATGGTCGAGCTGTTCGTGCGCAGGCTCAAGATGTGGATGGGCTTCAGCAAAGCCAAGGAGGTGAGGGCAGCCTGGGGGCTATGTGGCATAGAGCAGAATCCTCATCCTGAGCCTTTCCAGGTTCCTCTGGCAGGTGAGGGCTGGAGCAGTGGCCATCCCTGAGAGATGTGGAGCTGTACAGGCGTCAGCTGCCCATTCTCAGCCCCACCGTGGCTTTATCTGGGATCCAGTCCATGCCTGTCACACCAGCAATGGCTGGGAGCTCTTGGGAACGCTGCCACTTCCAGCTCCTGCCCTGACCCTGCTCCTTTCTCCTCTTCCCTCCCAGTTCCGGCACAAGGTGAGGTTCGAGGGGATGGAGCCGCTGCCCTCCCGAGACTCCAGCGACTCCAAATCCTTCCGGGGCCCCACTCCCAGCGCTGCCTCCGACAGCTCCAGAACCTCCACGTCCTCCAGCCAGCTGGACGGGCTGAGCCTGGTGCTGAGCGCCCGCGACAGCCTGGAGGTGGACGCTGACATCCAGCGGCTCCTCTCGCTCTTCGAGATGCTGCTGGCGCAGTTCGACCGCGTCAACCGCGTGACGGAGGACGTGTCCCGCATCGAGCACCTGCTCGAGTTCTCCCGCAGCCGCCGCGCCCGCAGGAGGCACCACGGAACCGAGGGGGGCTGCTCGGAGCGGGGCCCGTCCCCGGAGGGGCCGGACACGGAGCCGCTGTCCCTGCACCGGGCCGGGACCGGGGCCGTGCCGGGCCGGCTGCTGCGGGCCAGCCGAGGGGTCAGCGCAGCCACCGGGGCACCGGGCAAGGCCTGTGCGGCCAGGAGGAAACGGCCCCTGCGGGCCAAGAACCGGGTGCACCCCACGGTGAAGTAACGGGGTGTGGGAGCGATGCCCTGGCAGGGCTGTGCCCAGGGTGGGCTGTGCCCACCTGGAGCTGCCGCGGTGGCTGGGCCAGCCGGGCACAGGGGCTCTGCTGCCACGCCGCTGGCACGGCCACCAGAGCCTCCAGAACCCCCAGGAGCGGGAGCATTCCGGTGGGGAAGAGGGAAGGGGACAAGGCCGAGCCTTGCCCGGGTCATGAGCAGGTGCAGGAGATCCCCGCTGTTCAGTGCCCCCACCTGTAACCGGTCACAGGTGGGACTGGGGTGGGCACAGGGGGACAGGACAAAGCTCTCCCCCTTCCCTGCTGGCTGTGCCGGCTGGGAAAGGGAGAGGAGAGCCCCAGGCCTTGAAGGTTTGAACCAAGTCTTGGATTTTTGTCGACCAGACGCACTGTGGAGGAAAGCGACAGCTTTCGAGAAGGTATTTAACCCACCTTGTTTCTTATCCGTAAATAGATATATAGAGAAATGCTATCTACACCCAGAGCAGTTAATTTCCAGTATTGGCTACTTTTATCCTCCAGAAATTGGTACTATTATTTGTATTTAAAGAAATCCAATATTTAAAACAAAGGACATTGCAGCGAGCTGGGGATGAGAGACCCCTGGGCTGCCTCAGCCACCTCCGAGTTTGGGATTCCCAAACAACTCCCAGCGTGGGATTCCCAAACTCCCAGTGGGATTCCCTGCTCCCAGTGGGGTTCCCAAACTCCCAGCGTGGGATTCCCAAACTCCCAGTGGGATTCCCAGCTCCCAGTGGGGTTCCCAAACTCCCAGTGTGGGATTCTCAGACTCCCAGCATGGGATTCCCAGCTCCCAGTGGGGTTCCCAACGTGCTGGTGTCACTGCGGTCCCCACCCGCGCTGTCCCCCCGCCGTGGCCCCGGGGTGCAGGCGCCGCTGGCTGCTTGGCTTCTCTAACCCAAGGAATGTATTGCCCTAAGTATATGTATTTTTATTTTTTTGGGTTTTTTTTGGTTTACTTGTTCCTATGTACTGCCCAGCACTTTAAACAAGGCTTTCCTCGGCTACCAGTGACACGTGCGAGCTAAGAATGGGATAATATATCACAAAAGCAGTATTTTGTTTGTTTAAATCATAAACTGAAATGGGCAGGGAGGAGGGGAGCGCAGCCCCAGCTCAGGCAGCTGTGCCAGCACCTTCCCTGAGCACAAAGGAGGCAGGTGAAGCCCTGAAGGAATTTTTTTGGGGCCCTGCCAGCTGGGATTCACCATGTGCTGGGCTACAGCTGCTGGGCTACAGCTGGCCTGTGCCATGGGGCCCCCCAGATCTCAGCCTGGGGGTGCCTGAAGCCCCCCCTGGGGCTGCCTTCCCCTCCTCAGCCCCATTTCACCTTATGGCTATTGTAAGTAATTTATATGGGGTTTGTTTGGTTTGTAAATGTATATATTTTTGTATGTTTGCTATATTTTCATAGCATCGGTACCGTGTTTGAACCATGTAGATAGGAGACAGAACACTATTGTCAGAGTTATTTAAAGGATGTATTAAGTGCTTCTTCCTGGGAATGTCCCGTGTATATAAGGATTGGGTGTCTGTGTGTGTGGTGTGTGCTCTCCTGGGCTGGCTCGGGGCAGTGGCCACAGGTGGATGGGGACAAGCCCCCCGTGGGCTCCTGTGTGTGTTCCAGAACCTGCTCTGGACAGGTGAGAGGGGAAGGGAAGGCTGAGGGGGCAGAGCTGCAGGGCAGGGGAGACTTTTCCAGCTGGAGCCAGGGGGCTCCTAAAGCCCTTGCACTGCTCCATCCCCTCCTGAGCCTCCCCTGCAGCCCCAGCTGTGTTGGACACTTGGGAAGATTTTCATTCCAGCATCCCTGGGCTCCCCTGGCCTGTGAGCCAGGGTGGCTGCAGGGGACACTGGCTGCTCTGAGGTGCCTTGGGGACAGGCCTGAGTTACCTTTGGAAAACTCAGGTGCTGTGCAGGACGGATGTGGAAAGGTTGTGGAGGGATGAGGGCAGGAGAAGATGAGTGAGGTGGTGCTGGGTCAGCAGGGAGGTGTTGGAGAGCAGAGGGCACAGAGAGCTGGAGTGCAGAGGGGAGGGGTGCAGATCCAGCCACCCAAGGGCTCTGTGGGAATATTCAGTGTTTGAAGTGTCCCAAATGAACCAAGCAGGTCTTGGGAGGCTCTTGAAGAGCCAAAAGAGTTCAGTTCCTGATGCAGAGGTCAGTTCTCAGCTGGAGTAGCCTCATTTAGAAAAGGTTGGGAGTGGGAGGGAAGGAGACAGAGGCAGGAGGGGCCAGCAGGGCCCCAAATGTTTTTGAGCAGCCATTCCTAAGCTAAGGGGCAGCTGGAACAAAGCTGCTCCCCAAATCCATCTGGATTTTTGTTCCCCAGTGCCTGTTCCTTGCCCTGTGTGTGTGTGTGAGTGTGACTCGGTGTGTGTGCCTTTACCAAGTGCTCCTCCTGCTCAGAGAGGAGCAGAATCGGGATCAGACAACTGCCCTACTTCCCTGAAGTATGGAGAGCAGCTCTGCCACCCACAGTTCCTTGAAAAGCCCAGCCCTGCGTGCTGGGCAGCACCCACAGCTCCCAGCACTCCCAGTTCTCCTGCAGCAGCTCCTGTGCCAGCCCCAGCAGTGTCCCAGGGTCCCTCCATGGCCCAGCTCAGGCTCAGCCATGGAGTTGCACCCTCTCAGCAATAAACTTGACTCAAAGCCCATAAATCCCCCTGAATGTATATTTTTGTGTCTGTAGTCACCAAGAGATGGTGTCTTATTTATTGCCTTGACTCTCACAATGATGTATCAGGACCAAGGTGCTGAAATTAAAAATGAAACCCCCAGCCATTCGTTCCAAGGGAGAGGGAGGGACTTCTGTATGTGCCTTATTTTTTCTAATTGTTTTTTTTTTTTTAAAGAACAATGATTGTGACCAAAATGCCAATGGTTCCTGTCTGGTCAGCATTTCACTGCAAACAAAAATGGTGTATTTTGTAACTGTGGGGATGTTTCTTACAAAATGACAAAGTCAAATAAACACTGACTGCTAAAACCTGGCACAGGTGGTTTTGTCGTGCTGCAGACACTCATCTGCACCTTCCCTCATCCTCTCTGCATCCATCATTTTAATTAATTAATACACTTTCTTCTATCCTGCAGCCTGTCAGGGCTGCTGTTAATGAATGAGGACACTGGGGGTGGCACAAGGACAAAGCTGACAGCAAAGTCACCTCCCAGGGAAGAGTTTGAACTTTCCCAGCACACCAAGATCAGACAAATATTTTATTTCCTTTACGACTCAAACACTCGAACACAACGGACACTTGGTGTTCCCACACACCTGCACAGGTGAGGGCTGTCCCTCTGTCCCCTCACCTGTCCCTTCACAGTCCCACGTGCACATTGCACTTGTCTTCATCTCCCTGCTGGCAGCCATTCCCAAATCCAGGCTTCCCACCCATGGACAAAGCAGGAGATGAAGTTCTCACAGTATAGTCCAGCTTACAAGGTGCCTCCCAGTTGGGTGCTGTAGTGTGTGGTGCCCTCCTTGCCTCAGGAGGGGCTGCAAATCCCATTCCAGCTGTGCCAAACCTGCCCTGGGAGCTCCAAGGGAACTGCTCCAGTCTCCCCTGAGAGCCTCCCTGTCAGGGAACAGCAGAACTCAGGGGGAGACGATGCCCCAAGACTTGTCAGCTGTCAAAAAGGGATTTATCAGGTGCATGGGGAAGGATGGGACATCCCCAGCATTCCTGTAACCAGGAGAAGTTCTGCAGATGGCAAAAATGAAGACAAGCCTTGGGATATTAAGCAGCAGAGAGAACTCAAATTAACTCTTTCCAGAGCTGGAGCAGAACAAGTCAGAGCCTGAAGAGTCCAAGTGCTGACAGTCCCGAGGTTCAGGGAGGAGCTGGGATTCAGGGTGCTCAGAAATAGCAACTGGATTTTCAATACTTCATATTTCATTCCCAATAAAGTCCTCAAAAATCCCACAACTGCTGTACCTTCTTCACTGAGGATCTGCAGAATCTCATCTTTTGTCTGCTTCCACCAGGAGCTGGTGTGGAAGGAGTGCAAAGAAAGGTTCTGCAGGGAAGTTCCCAACAGAGCAGCTTTGAAACAGCTCAAATCAAACCAGAGCCTGGGCTTGGTCCTCTGGGAGCTTCTGCTGGGAATGCAGTGTCATCCTCAGAGGCACCCAAAGCTCCTGGCAGGGTCAGTGCCAAGTCCACATGCAAGGAGCAGCCAGGCTGTGCCTCCCCCTCCCTGTGTCCATGCAGGCAGGGAACACAATTGCATGGCCTCAGTGTCCCAGCAGGGAACACAATTGCATGGCCTCAGTGTCCCAGCAGGGAACACAATTCCATGGCCTCAGTGTCCCAGCAGGGAACACAATTCCATGGCCTCAGTGTCCCAGCAGGGAACACAATTCCATGGCCTCAGTGTCCCAGCAGGGAACACAATTCCATGGCCTCAGTGTCCCAGCAGGGACACCCCGAGCCTGGCCCTACACAAACTCAGTGAAATCATCCACGGAGGAGATCAGCCTCTTCCTCTGCCCTGTCTCATAGCTGGGAGGGGGGTCCTGGGCCACCTGGGGAGGGGCTTTGGTGGGGGCAGAGGGGTGCAGCTGCAGGGGAAGGCCAGGGCTCTGGTACTGGGTCTCTTCACGGAGCTGAAAGGCAATGGACAGCAGGTGAGCTCAAGTCTCCCCAAAACTCTTCTGAATCTCCACTGGGCAGGGCAGGCTACCAGGACACTGTGGGAGTGTCACTCTGTGTCCAGGTATTGGACAGCAGCAGGAATTTCTCCATGGAAAGGGTGGTCAGGCACTGGAAGGGGCTGCCCAGGGAGGTTTGGAGTCCCCATCCCTGCAGATCTCCAAGAAATTACTGGAGGTGACACTCAGAGCTCTGGGCTGGGGACAAGGTGGGGATCAGGCACAGCTGGGACTTGGCTTTTCCAACATCAGATTCTGAGATTCCAGGATTGAGCTTCCCAAAGCCCTTACTGCCAGTTTGTTTGACGTTACCACACTTGGCATTCCCACAAGAGAACTGGACAATCCTTAAGGTCCCCAACCCAAACTCTGTGATTCCATGACCAGTTGGATTCTACACACAGCCCTCCTGTCCCTCAGCAAGCTCTGCCAGCTGCTTTACCTGCCTCAGTGCAGCAAGAGCCCCAGCCAAGCCCAGCTGTGCCCCAGAGCAGCTGCACTCACCCGGTGCCGCAGCCTCTTGATGTGGCGCAGCCTGGCGATCCACTTGGAGGGGTAGGTGTCCGTGGGGTTGGACCTGCTGTGGTGCACCTGGGAAGCCATCTGGGAGAAACAGAGAAAGAGAGGAGCCACATGAACATAACCACAAGAATAAAATCAATCCTACTTTTCAGTGCAGTGTGACAGTAACTGCAATCCAGCTCTGGGTTAGGGCAGTTCAGGTGCCAACTCTGGCTTCAAGGTCAGGTAGAAAAGTTGTTTCTTTGCTTCAGCAGGCCCAGGCTGATTCCTTGGGAGCTGGGGATGGGCCAAGGCAGCAGCTGGGAGCTCAGGGAGCTGGGGGTACTCACGTTGGCATGCAGGGCCATCTGACGTGCCACGAAGGGCAGGTTCTTGTCAGAGATGATCTTGGCAACGCTCGTGTCCACCAGGCCCTCCATGTCTTTAGTTTCAAGGAATAAGAAAAAAATTCTTGTAAGACAGTTAAGAAGAAGCAAAAGGTTGCCAGTAACTAAATATCTAAGTCAAATAAACCTGAGGAATTTTATCAGCCAAATCCCCACAAGTTCCACAGCTCCCACTTGAACAGAACCTGCTCTGCAGTTTAACACAACTGGCTCCCAAATTCTGGCTGCTCCATAAAGGTTTGGGGAGAGCCCTCTGGGCTCTCACATGAACCAAAACCACCCAGAAGTGCCCCTGCGGTAAAACACCAGCACTGCTGAAGCCTCCCAGATGGAACTGGGCAAACTGGTTCCAGAGAGGTTCTCCTGGAAGTTTTAACTTGTGAAACACAAAAGGCCCAGCCCAGCAGAGGCTGAGGAATCCCCACCTTTCCGACACTGCAGTGTCACCAGGTTGCAGTCATAGTCCAGGGGGGTGATGATCACGTGCACAAAATTGAACTGGCCCTGAGGAGAAGCCAAGGGAAGAGTCAGGAACATTTCCCTGGCAGGACTGTGCTTTGTGAATGAATAAACACACACCAGTGATCCCAGCACAGCCAACAGCTCCCCCCATAATCCCCACACAGATTTTTGGGTAACACCCACACACATGAAGGTTTGCAACCCTGTGCTCCTGCTGTAACACAGCCAGGAGGAAAATGCCCTACCTTTATTGTGCCCAGCTTAAAATCCTCTCCAGAATCGTTGTAAACGATGGAAACAAAATCATTCCCCAGGTGCCTCTTCTTGTCACAGCGGTATTTATCCAAATCCTTCGTGGGCATCAGAGTAGCAATGTGGAAAATGGCTGGAGAGGGAACACACACATCCTTAGGCTGGGCTGGGAAAGCAGCAAGAGAAATACAAAACTGTGCTCCCTGATAGGGCTGTCCCCATTTGTGACAGGTGAGTACAGTCCCACTGGATGGTCCAGGGGTCCCTGGACCACAAAGAATCACAGCAGCACAGGGAGGAGACCCTGGGTTAGGGAGGAAAGAAGGAAAAGAGCTTAAACCAGGACTTGTCCTAACTGGGCTCTGCAGCCACCCCATGGAACAGGACTCCATGTGATGAGCACAGAGCTGTGTGGAAAAACTTGGGAAGTTCTGGATCCTGGATGATTTCTGCACTGCTTGGTGCTGCAGGAGCTGGGTGACACTGCAGTGACATCAGCCATGGCCACAGCAGTGGCACCCCCTGCTCTGAACTGCTCTTCAGAGAAACACAGCAGTATTGTCAGCACCCTCAGAGAACAGCTGGGGACAGCCAGCTGAAGATCTGAACCAAACCCTGCCAGCCTTTAGAGAGCTGATATGTCACAGATTTACAGTGCAGATCATTATCAAACTGGTGTGATTTTTTTTTTGTTAAGTCAGGCAGGAACGTTTTGGCCTGAACTTTATCATATGGTTTGGAGAAAGAAGAGGAGGGGATCAGAGCTCAGGACATCCTCACCACCTCCCTGGGAAGGAACCAGTGCCAGGTGAGGAGACACAAACCACCCTCCCAGCTCACCTTGCATGATGTCATCGTGCCAGCAGTAGGTGAACTGCCCATCCTCCCCACACACATCCAGGCCACCCAGGTAGATTTTATCAGGCTGGCAGTCCTTGAGCTCGATGAGCTTGCCCAGGCCCGTCAGGAACTCGGTGTAGCGATAGGAGCCGTGCTCGTTGGACAGGATGGCGATCTCGTTGTTGCTCTGGGGCACAGGGACATGTCCCATGTCACACTCAGTGCCAGCAGCCACAGGGAAAACCCCCAGCTGCAGAGGTTCCCAACATTCCTGCAGGATCCAGGCCCTGCACACACTCACCTGGCCCTCCCCAACGTAGAGCACTGCGATCTTGTGTGTGTCATAGGATGGGATCTGATCCAGGAGCTGCACCGACCTCTCAAACGTCTGCAACCAGAGCAGGGAGCAGCCTGAGCTGCTGGGGGTGTCCCTCCCAACCCAAACCATCCCAGCATTCTTTAAAAGATGAGCCTTAAAAAATCCCCAACACAGAGATCTCCCACCTGTGGCACTGCTGGTAGGAAACACCTTTAAACTGCAGCACCTGAGCTGGATGTTTGTAATTACCATCTACATTCCAAGCTTAAAAAAATTCAGGATTTATACAACTGCTTGCCTACCTCATTTGGCAACAAGAGGGGTTTGTTGTTTTCATCACCAAAGAAGGGGGAGTGGTACAACTGTAAAAACACAAAGCTGAAGGAGAGAGGGAGGGAAAAGTCTGTTACCATAAAAATTAAGTCAGTTTTGATCTGTTGGAGGTAAGAACGTTATGTACAGCAGAAAAATGGGAAGAATTAAAATGCTAACAGGGTATTATTCATGTTTTAGAGACACCCTGAGTGCCTGGACTACCTGCAGTTTGCAATAGACCCCTGTCAGAAAAACAAAGCTGTGTCACACAGCAGCAGCCACACAAATTCCCTGTTCCAAAGCACAGAACGGAGGAGCAGGAACGCCCTCCACAGCGCTGGGGGCATTTCCAGGCTCTCAGACATAGGACTGTACAGATATTTGCATTTTACCTGCCCTCAATCAGATGAAAATTGTCTCATCACGCAATTTTGGACAGCTAACAATATCCCAGATTCAAAAAGCAACCATTACAACCCTTTTCCTTCTTAGGATTTTGCAGATTCTGTTTCTTGAGGTGCAAAACCAGCGATCCACCCTGTTCACAGCAAAATGAACCCTGAGCAACCTGCGGTCAAACCACAGCCCCTCAATTAAGTACAGGAGGAGAGTGTGAGCTGCTTAATCCATCTCCTCTTTCTTTCACCATTTGGGAATTCACCAAAATTCACTCGAGTTCTGTTTCTTAATTCCAAAATTCACTTGGTGGGGTGGTGCACTCAACAGGTTTGTATGAGCTGCTGAATACAGCAGGAATTTAAATAAAAAATTTTTAAAAAAGTTAAAAATAATAAAATTTAAAATAATATTAAATATAATAAAAAGAAATATAATAAATAAATACAATTATAAATAAATATAATAAATAAAATTGAAAATAAATAAATATAATAATAAATAAATAAAAGTAAAAATAAAAAAAATTTAAAATAATAATAAATATAATGAAGAATAAATATAATAAATAAATAAAATTAAAATAAATAAATATAATAAAATAAATAAATATAATTATGAATAAATAGATATAATTATAAATAAATGTATGTAGTAAAAATAAATAAATATAATTATGAATAAATAAATATAATTATAAATAACTGTATGTAGTAAAAATAAATAAATATAATTATAACTAAATGTAATAATAAATATATAAATAAAATATAAATTAGACAAATATACTAAAAAATAAATAAATATAATTATAAATAAATACAATAATAAATATATAAATAAAATTTAAATTAGATAAATATACTAAAAAATAAATAAATATAATTATAAATAAATAAATACAATAATAATTATATAAATAAAATTTAAATTAGATAAATATACTAAAAAATAAATAAATATAATAAAAAACAAAATAAAATAAAGAAAACTTTCAATCAGATGCTTTGCGGAGCCCTCCGAAGGACCCCGCTGGAGCAGCCCAGGGGCCTGGCACCCACCTGGGGTTTATCCCCGGCACTTTCTCGGCGTTGGACGCTGCCGCCCTGCCCTTGAAGGCGTCCCTGTCGATCCTCTTGCCCCTCCGGGATGGTGCAGAGTCGGAGATGGTGTAGCCGCGGGGCCGGTGGCCCGATGGCGAGCGGGGCGAGCTGCCAGCCCCGCTGTCCTCCGCCGGGCCCGGCCACCCTGCCAGCCCTTCCCCTTCCAGATTCCCCGACTGCGACTTGGATTTCACCTCCGTGCTCAGCCTGCGGGGCCCCTCGCGGCCGCCGGCGTCCCGCAGCACCTCGTGCAGGGTCTGCAGCTCCGGGGACGAGCTGGATTTGCTGAGGGGCTGTGAGGGCTGGAAGGGCAGCTCCTGCAGCCCGCGCGGCTCCTCCCGCCCGATGGGGATCGCGCCCTCCGCCAGCTCCTCCGGCCTCGCCGCCTTCTCCTCCTGGCTGGATGTGGAGGATGACTGAAACATAAAAATAAAAACAAAAATTAAAAAGTGAAAACCACGTTTTACCATTTTGGTGAAATTTAAACGGTTTAATAAAAAGATAACAGGAGACACCCATCAAGCCAAGGGTTAAAATGGCCGCCAAGAGCTCACGGTTGCTTCGGGATCGCTTCTTTAAACACACTTTAAATACACTTTTAAACTTTAAATACACTTTAAATACACTTTCAAACTTTAAATACAGTAATTTCACAACTATGAAGTGCACCCTTTTGACTCAAATTTTGGCCTGAAGCCTGAAGTGCGCCTTACAGTCCGGTGCGCCTTGTCTGATGTACAAAGTTGTGAAATTTGCTGACTCCCGGAGGTGCGCCTTATAATCCGGTGCGCCTTATGGTCTGGAAATTACTGTACACTTTAAAAATACACCTAAATACAATACATCAACCTGTTGTATATTCACAGTTCTTTTTGCATAGTAAATATTTTTGGGAGCTATTCAGCATGGCTACTTTTTGGGTTTGCTTTTCTAGAGTGTTACAAGTGCATGACATATTGTTGGCTTTTCGCAACTATTGGATAAATGCTGTATGTGTAATGCTAAAATAGCTTTTTAGTATGAATATAAGTTCTTTCCTTCTAATAACAAAAGTTAAACATAAGTTTTTTAGAGATAGTATGCTGAAACTGCCTGCCTAGTTAAAATAACAGCCCGTGAATGTGTGATAAAACCCTGCAGCTAACACAACAATTATCAACGCTCACCAGCTACAAAAGGCCAAAACCACCACCCAAATTAAAAATAAGACAAAAATTAAAAAGTAATAAGAAAAAAATTAAAACCAGAAGCATTCCCAAAGCAACCATATGCTCTTAGCAGCTTACCAAGCATCCAACTGGTTTAACCCTTTATGTGTATCTCCTATTATCTTTTTATTAAAGATTTTAAATTTTACCAAAACCATAAAATGTGTTTTTCACAGTGGTTTGGGTTGGGATGAACAAAAGCTCATTCTGTGGTTGCTCCAAGCCCCAAAGTCCAGTCTGGCCTGGGATATTTGCAGGGGTTGATCCAAGGCCTGCCCATCCTCACAGGGAAGGATTCCTTCCAAAATTATCCAAAATTATCCAAAATGCTCCAGGCTCAAGGCACCCACACTCCCAAGGAAAGGTGGGCAGGGAGGAGCACAAAGCAATGTTTTATCCATGGTAAAACAGGGATTTTATCCCAAATCCCACCCCCAGTGCCATCAGAGTGCTGTGAGGGAATCCACAGTGTCAGCCATGGTAAAACAGGGATTTTATCCATGGTAAAACAGGGATTTTATCCCAAATCCCCCTCCCCAGTGCCATCAGGGTGCCATGAGGAAACCCACGGTGTCAGCCATGGTAAAACAGGGATTTTTTATCCATGGTAAAACAGGGATTTTTATCTGTGCTAAAACAGGGATTTTATCCCAAATCTCCCCTCCCAGTGCCATCAGGGAATCCATGGTGTCAGCCATGGTAGAACAGGGATTTTATCCATGCTAAAACAGGGATTTTATCCCAAATCTCCCCTCCCAGTGCCATCAGGGAATCCATGGTGTCAGCCATGGTAGAACAGGGATTTTATCCATGCTAAAACAGGGATTTTATCCCAAATCCCCACCCCCAGTGCCATCAGGGTGCCATGAGGAAACCCACAGTGTCAGCCATGGTAAAACAGGGATTTTATCCATGGTAAAACAGGGAATTTTATCCGTAGTAAAACAGGGATTTTATCCCAAATCCCCTCCCCAGTGCCTCAGTGTTTCTGAGGGCGCCATGAGGGAATCCACGGTGTCAGCCATGGTAAAACAGGGATTTTTATCCGTGGTAAAACAGGGATTTTATCCCAAATCCCCCTCCCCAGTGCCATCAGGGTGCCATGAGTGAATCCATGATATCACCCCCCGCTCTGTGCTTACCCTGCTGTAGGAATCCTGGCCCTTCCCGAACCTCTCCTCGCCCAGCACGTGCTCGGAACACGAGGTCTCCACGTCCTCGCTCTCGGGGGATTCCAGGGGGGACTCGGCCTCCCTGAGCTCCATGTCCCCAGGGCTGCCCTCCTCCAGCACCACGGCGGATTCTAGGAGACAGGGGCAGGGGAGCTGTGCAGAGGGGACGGGCACTGACCCCTCCATGCCTCTCCTCTCTCTGGAGCACCAGCCTTTTCCCTACGGGATCTCAATGG